>NC_080549.1:27504131-27806314 GCF_028640845.1 Ahaetulla prasina | reverse complement strand
TACCAGGTTCGCCTGGTACGCCAGTTGCGCCCCTTTCTGGACCGGGATGCCCTATGCACGGTCACTCACGCACTCGTGACGTCGCGCCTGGATTACTGCAATGCTCTCTACATGGGGCTCCCCTTGAAGGGCATCCGGAGGCTGCAGTTAGTCCAGAATGCGGCTGCGCGGGTGATAGATGGAGCCCCGTGGCTCCGTATAACACCCATCCTCGCAGGCTGCACTGGCTACCTGTGGCTTTCGGTGCGCTTCAAGGTGCTGGTGACCACCTTTAAAGCGCTCCATGGCATTGGGCGGGTTACCTACGGGACCGCCTACTGCTACCGAATATCTCTCACCGACCGTGCGCTCTCACAGAGAGGGTCTCCTCAGGGTGCCGTCAGCGGCAATGTCGTCTGGCGGCGCCCAGGAAGGGCCTTCTCTGTGGGGCCCCACCTCTGGAATGAACTACCCCCCGGTCTCCGTCAGCTTTCGGACCTCCGGACCTTCCGCCGCGGGCTTAAAACACATTTATTTAATTGTGCAGGGCTGAGCTAAATTTTAAATTTTAAATTACTGGTTTTTAAATTGGCTTTTATTCTATATTTTTAATTTTAAATTAATAGGCGTTTAGAATAAGTTTTTTAACTGTTTTTATATTTCTTACATTGTATTTATGTGTTTTAAATGCCTGTACACCGCCCTGAGTCCTTCGGGAGATAGGGCGGTATATAAATTTGATAAATAAATAAATAAATAAATAAAAATTGAAAGTTGCCAATTTGGCTGAGATGGCGAAGATATCAGCCTTTTTGAAAGACAATACGCAAGAAAGATACTTAAAGGAATGGAAAAAATGGATTGACTATATTCAAAGTAGATATCAGACTAAGAGTTATCAGACTGTTTTTGAATGATTATGATGTATTATTTTTGATTGTTTTCGGGGGGAGTTAGGAATTGATGATTGTAGGGGTATAATTAAGTTGGGACGAAATTTTTTTAGCATATATCTGTTTTATTTTTAACTATACCTTGTGCTCGTTCCGGGAAGTCAGGGGAGGGGTTGTGAAGGAGGGGAAGGGAGGTGGGGGAAAAGGGAAATTTTCTGTAAAACTTTTTGAATAAAAAAAAAATACTAGACAACACAGTATCAACAGTAGAAACCTTCAAATTTCTAGGTTCTATCATATCGCAAGATCTAAAATGGACAGCTAACATCAAAAACATCATTAAAAAAGGACAACAAAGAATGTTCTTTCTGCGCCAACTCAGTAAGCTCAAACTGCCCAAGGAGCTGCTGATTCAGTTCTACAGAGGAATTATTGAGTCTGTCATTTGCACCTCTATAACTGTCTGGTTCAGTTCTGCAACCCAACAAGACAGACAGAGGATAATTATCCTTCAGAGGATAATTAGAACTGCAGAAAAAATAATTGCTACCAACCTGCCTTCCATTGAGGACCTGTATACTGCACGAATCAAGAAGAGGGCCGTGAAAATATTTACAGATCCCTCGCATCCTGGACATAAACTGTTTCAACTCCTACCCTCAAAACGACGCTATAGAGCACTGCACACCAGAACAACTAGACACAAGAACAGTTTTTTCCCGAAGGCCATCACTCTGCTAAACAAATAATTCCATCAACACTGTCAAACTATTTACTGAATCTGCACTACTATTAATCTTCTCATAGTTCCCATCACCAATCTCTTTCCACTTATGACTGTATGACTATAACTTGTTGCTGGCAATTCTTATGATTTATATTGATATATTGACCATCAATTGTGTTGTAAATGTTGTACCTTGACGAACGTATCTTTCTTTTATGTACACTGAGAGCATATACACCAAGACAAATTCCTTGTGTGTCCAATCACACTTGGCCAATAAAAATTCTATTCTATTCTATTCTATGAAAACCTTTGAAAGGCTAGTGCTTTCCTACTTGAAAACCATCACGGATCCGCTGTTAGACCCCTTGCAATTTGCATACTGAGCAAATAGATCAACAGATGATGCTGTTAATATGGCTCTGCACTACATCCTACAACATCTTGAGTCTCCAAAGACCTATGCAAGGGTCCTTTTTGTAGACTTTAGTTCAGCATTCAATACCATCATTCCAGACATTCTTCTAACTAAGCTAAACCAGCTACAGGTACTGGAACAGACTTGTAAGTGGATCACAAGCTTCCTAACAAACAGGAACCAGCAGGTGAAGCTAAGCAAGATCATATCAAATACCTGTACAATTAGCACAGGCCCCCCCCAAGGCTGTGTGCTCTCCCCACTTCTCTTCTCTCTGTATACCAATGGCTGCATCTCCAACGATCCATCTGTTAAGCTACTGAAGTTCGCAGATGACACAACAGTGATTGGTCTCATTCGAGACAATGATAAATCTGCATACAGATGGGAGGTTGAACAACTAGCCTGATGGTGCAACCAGAACAATCTGGAACTGAACACACTCAAAACCGTAGAAATGGTGATAGACTTTAGGATAAACCCTTCCATACTACCACCTCTTACAAAGTATACAACACAATATCAACAGTAGAGACCTTCAAATTTCTAGGTCCTACCATATCACAAGATCTAAAATGGACAACTAACATCAAAAACTTCATCAGAAAAGCACAACAAAGAATGTTCTTTCTGCACCAACTCAGAAAGCTCAAACTGCCCAAGGAGCTGCTGATCCAGTTCTACAGAGGAATTATTGAGTCTGTCATCTGCACCTCTATAACTGTCTGGTTTGGTTCTGCAACCCAACAAGAAAGAAACAGACTTCAGAGGATAATTAGAACTGCAGAAAAAATAATTGCTACCAACCTTCCGTTGAGGACCTGTATATTGCATGAATCAAACAGAGGGCTGTGAAAATACTGTATTTACATACCCCTTGCATCCTGGACATAAACTGTTTCAACTCCTACCCTTAAAACCAGTTGTGGGATTCAACCAGTTCGTACCATTTCGGGAGAACCGGTTGTTAACTTTCTGAGCAGTTTGGTGAACTGGTTTTTGGAAGAAATCATTAGGGCAGAGAACCGGTTGATAAATTATTTGAATCCCACCACTACTTAAAACGACGCTATAGAGTACTGCACACCAGAACAACTAGACACAGTTTTTTCCCGAACGCCATCACTCTGCTAAACAAATAATTCCTTCAACACTGTCAAACTATTCAAATTAGGCTGCATTACTATTGCTATTGGTCTTCTCATCGTTCCTGCTGCCCATCTCCTCCCACTTGTGACTGCATGACTGTAACTTTGTTGCTTGTATCCTTGCAATTTATATTGGTTGTTTCTTAGTATGATTTGATTGCTTATTGTACCGTATGACTGTCACTGAGTGTTGTGCCCTGTGATTCTTGACAAGTGTATCTTGTCTTTTTATGTACACTGAGAGCATATGCACCAAAGATAAATTCCTTGTGTGTCCAATCACACTTGGCCAATAAAGAATTCACACTCTGTCACACAAAAAGAGTTGTATCAGAACACTATATGGCAGGGTGAGAACCCACTGTAGTAAGCCAAACAGCAAGCCTACAATTCAAGCAGAATGGGTACCCACCATCATTTGTCACAAGATGCCTGTGCAATATGGTGGAGAGAGAAAAGAAGAAGCAAGATACAAGACCAACCACATAGCACATCCTCCCATATATCAGAAACATTTCAGAAGCTGTAGAACACAGCTTCCGAGACTGCAAGTGGACATCACACACTGCCCAGAGGCTACCATAGGAGGACAAATTATGCATTGTAAAGATTGTTTGAGGTTAGGAGATGCTTCCAATGTAATCCACTGAATCCTTTGGATAGGGGATAGGGATAGATATAGGGAGGGATAGGGTAGGGATAGGGATAGGATAGGGAGGGATAGACTTCTCAATGGTTAAGGCATAGAACATCCCTATTACCACTTTGAGCTCCCCATTACCAGTTGAAACAATTGATGGATAGCTTTTGAAAGTGGGTCTGGTTACTCACGTCGCAGACCCCTTGCATATAAGAATAGCCACACCCACTGAGCTTTTATCCCTCTAAGTCAGGGGTCCCAACCACCCAGTCTGTGGACTGATACTGGGCCACAGCATGCCAGAAACTGGGCCAGGCAAACAAGCAAAGCCCCATCTGTGGGATGCAGGCAGCACCTGAAACCACGCCCCCTCTGGTCCATTAAAAAGACCCTCTCCGTGGAACCAGCCCCTGTTGCCCAAAAGGTTGGGGGCTTTTTCCTTACATTCCATTCTTTCCCTCTCCCTCCCTCCTCCTCCACTCCCACTAATGTCAGGCTGTCAGCTCATGAAATTTGGATAAGTGAGATAAAGGCATGACACTTGATGTCTGCAACTTCACAACCCTACTACTCATTGGAGGAAACACACTTGTCGTGATCACTGTGCTCAGACAGCAAAGCCCTTATCCCATTGGCAATAAAACCCAGGGAAAAATTTCCAGGCTACCAAGCAACTATGCAGATTTTGCAGATTATTTATTTATTTATTTATTTATTTATTTATTTATTTATTTATTTATTTGTCACAACAGTATATGTAAGCATAAGCATGAAATAACTATACAATAGATAAGCATATATATAAGCATAAGTATGTAATAACTATATTAATTGGATATAATGAAAGGAAGCAATAGGACAGGAACGGTAGGCACTCTGGTGCTCTTATGCACGCCCCTTACAGACCTCTTAGGAATGGGGTGAGGTCAATAGTAGATAGTTTTTGGTTAAAGCTTTGGGGATTTTCGGAAGAGACCACAGAGTCAGGTAGTTTATTCCAAGCATTAACAACTCTGTTACTGAAGTCATATTTTCTACAATCAAGATTGGAGCGGTTAACATTAAGCTTAAATCTATTGTGTGCTCATGTATTGTTGCAATTGAAGTTGAAGTAGTCTTCAACAGGAAGGGCATTGTAACATTATTCTATGAGTTAAAATCAGGTCATATTGAAGTCGGCAGAGTTCTAAATTTTCTAAACCCAGTATTTCTAGTCTGGTGGCATAAGGTATTTTGTTGTATTCAGAGGAGTGGAGAATTCTTCTTGTAAAATATTTCTGGACACGCTCAATTGTATTAATGTCCGAAATGAGGTATGGGTTCCAGACAGGCAAGCTGTATTCAAGAATTGGCCTAGCAAATGTTTTATATGCTCTGGTTAGTAGTGTAATGTTTCTGGAGAAGAAGCTACGCAAGATTAAGTTTACAACTCTTAAAGCCTTTTTTGCAATGTAGTTGCAGTGAGCTTTGGCACTTAGATCATTTGATATGAAAACTCCAAGGTCTTTAATGGAGTGGGGGTCATCTACAAGGTAATGTCCATCGAGCTTGTATTTAGTGTTCTGATTCTTTTTTCCAATGTGTAAGACATTGTTTTGGGGAGAAAGAAGGTTCAGTCCTCCCTCCACAAAAAGACTGTGACTAGGCCATAGACCTAATTCCTGGAGCTAATATTCTTGCCAAGAAACAGAATCCAGTTTCAGCTAATGTTGGTATTCTGCTTTAGTTATATGCCCTCTTTTCCATTTTTTTTATACTTGCCTTTTTTGTCTTTCAGTTTACCAGAGAGTTCTTTGTGCAACCATGCTGGTTTCTTCTGAACTATCATTTTTCTTTTTCAGGGGTTGTGCTAAACTAAGCTTTTATAGTCTATTTTTTTCTGAATTTCCCAATTGTTTTGTTGTTTTTCCTTTTTCCATCCATGGAATCCTCCCCAATCTCTCTCTTAGAGTCTTGAAATTAGATCTCTTATGGTATGTTAATAAAATTTTCAAGTTAGATTATTCTTCTTTTATGTGAATCAATCGCTAAAGTTTTTCACTGTGCCATTCTGATCTGAAGAATCAAGCTTGCATTGTCTTCAAAGTTCTGTTTCAACCCATTTATTGTAATTTTTCTCTGAAGGAATTTCCTCATGCCAAAAATTATGACAAAGATTGTTTAAGTTGAAAAGAAACTTCCTCTTGGGTGTTGACTTTGGGCTGTTTTGCAGCTTTGAAAAACTATTCCCCCTCAGATGAAGAGCTCTTTGCTTTCATTATCTTCTTGATCTCAGATTTATAGTTTATCATCTCAGAACAATAATTTAACTCAAGAAAAACAAAAGGTGTTTTCAGCTTACCGATTAAGCAATAAAACCACTCTGTACCCTTGTTGCCATTGTAATTACATCCCTCCTCTCTACTGCTGCTCTTCTCCTTTTTCCTTCCTGGTACCTGATGACAGTTACACATAGACGCATCAGCATTGAAAACCCTGCACTGTTGGCCAGTTGGATGCTGCCTTCCAAAAGTGAAGGGCAGATTTTCAAAGAGCCATGGAGGGATTGGGACCTCAACCTTGTCTCTTGGGAGACCATGAGGGCCCTTTGCAAGAGTTCTCCAAAGTGCCAGAGATCAGCCCAGCCCCTTCTTCCCTGGTGTGTTTTATGAGGATGTTGCAAACTGCTCTTTTTGGAAAGAAAGCATTCCAGCTGAGTTCATGACTTGCTCAATCTCCTAGTCTTATTTTTATTCTTTGCTTCTGGGATTATTGTTGTTAAAATGATTCATAGGTTTATGATGTTTTATTTACATTTGATTTTTTCTGTTTGATGTGCCCTGGATGTTTAATGTTTTAGATTGTGAAAGCTGCTAATTGCCTTTGGATTGTAGCAGAATTTAAGTGTGATAGAGAGAATATGAATAGATTTTATGAGGTCATGACTCCTGCTGTCTTTCCCAAGACAGGCCCCTCCTTCAGACCCACTGAGCTCAGTCCTTTCCAGGCTCTTTGGGGGTTAGGTCCCCTCTTAATTTTTTTTCTCTAAATAAATTTGGTATTTTCATCAAAATTTGGGACTCACTTTTCTCTTGTTTGTAGGTAATGTTTGGGTAGCAAAGATGAGGAATAGCCTCAAGATGGGAAATCTGCTCTTGCGTTTATGGCTAAAATTAGTTTCCTCTCTCTTTAAAAGGAGGCAGTTTTTAGCTCCCCTTTTTGCAAACTGATGCTGGGATCTTATCAGGGGTGAAATCCAGCAGGTTCTGACAGGTTCTGGAGAACCAGTAGCAGAAATTTTGTGTAGTTTGGAGAACCGGCAAATGCCACCTCGGGCTGGCCCCAGAGTGGGGCGGGAATGGAGATTTTGCAATATCCTTCCCCCAGGAGTGAGGAGGGAATGGGGAGATTTTGTAGTATCCTTCCCCTGGAGTAGGGTGGGAATGGAGATTTTCCCCTGCAATGGGGTGGGAATGGAGATTTTGCAGTATCCTTCCCCTGCCACGCCCAAGCCACGTCCACAGATCTGGTAGTTTAAAAAAATTGGATTTCACCACTGGATTTTATGTAAATCAGAGCAGCTCTTTAAACAGACAATAGGAAAAACTTCATAGAGTTAAGAATGTTTTGGGGAGACGTTGCAACTCCAGAAACAGATGGGCTCTTCAGAGAAGTTTTCATCCTGAGATGACACCGAGATGGCCAAGAGAAAGAAGGTTCAAGTGAGGATCTTTGAAGAACTGAAAACCTGGACTGGGACTTTATCAACAGTGAGATATTGGAAGTCAGGAGGGCGCTGGGTTGAAACTCCAGCCAAATGAAATCAATGCTCAGAAGAGATGGTGGGCCAGGCCCAGCAGAGCCCTTAGACCAAGGAAGGAAAGACAAAGGAAGAACTAAAAAAGGTCAAGACCAACACTGGAAAAGCAGATGTCACACATAGAGCCGTCTATAGGAGAGGTTGCCTGCATTTCCCTCCATTTTGCATGCACACGTCGCAAACATATGTACTCCTCCTAGCATGTTAAACATGTGACTGAAATTTGGCAGCCCATCGATTGAAAAGTCAGCTGTGTGATTTGAGTCTGCCTTAGGAATGGACAGGGTATGTATTATTATTTTTTTACTGCTTTTGTAAGCTACCTACAACTCTGGGAAGGAAGGAAGGAAGGAAGGAAGGAAGGAAGGAAGGAAGGAAGGGTCTTGACTTTTTTTGATAACAACCTTGGGAAATCCTTGGGAGGAAGGGAGACATTCACAAATGGTTTTGGCTGGTTTTGATCTGACAGTGCGTTTGTACGCATGGCAGAACTTTTCATTTCAGCTCTCCAAATATCTCAGTCTGGCCATATTCTTCTTTTTCTTTTTTTGTACTTCAAAGAAAAAATTTCAGGAATTGCCCACCTCAATCTCCCTGTATAACATCTCCACAGTAGACAGCCCTTATTATTTTAAATGACCTTATCGTGTAGCTTTTGTAGATAAGCAGAGCCCTCATTATTTCAAACAACTTCATAGCAATTCCAATTCCAATTACTGGGCCACATACTCTCTGAGATTTCAAAACAGAATTCAGAAAGGAGTTCTTTTAAGACCAGCCAAGTTATGATACTGCTCTTAATCTTTCCCAGTCAGCAGTGAGCTCATCTCTCATTACCTAGCTAGCAAGTCCAATAATCAAGAAAAGAGGAAGCCAAAACTGACATACATTTTTAAAGTCCTTCTCCCAAATAAAATAAAACTAGCATGAGAAATCATACTAACTCCTGTCCCAAATGGGCTTTTTTCAGGAGGCAACTGGACTTTCTGGTTTTTCTTTGAAGACGTTTCACTTCTCATCCAAGAAGCTTCTTCAGCTCTGAAGAACATACAAAACGAAAGCAAACCTGCACTGGGACAAAATGTGTTCCAAAGAATTATCTCAATCCACCGTCCATTCATCCAACCAACCAACCAACCAACCATCAATTAATCAGTAAGTAACACTTTCCTGGAAAAGTACATAACTTGGTGAGATCCCCATGGTGATTAAAGTTATCACAAGACAGACAACTTTGGCCTGGCAAATGATTTGGAGATACATTTTTACTAGTCACACTTAGCTCTGAGATAATCATCAGTCAAAAAAATGGGCATTAATGTAGCATTTAAGGAGGCCTTTCAAAAATATTTTTAATCTCACTTTTTCAGTGGGAGGTGTGATATATTTTCCTTGACAACTTTTGAGGATTGGTGGCCTTAAATTTATATGAAGTGCTAAACCAAGAAGCCAGGGGAGCTGAAGATTCACCTGTGATGAGGCTAGTTGGCCTCTTCAGTTCGTACAAGGAGTAAGTTTGTGTTTTGAGTGCAGTGGGGATCTTCGGCACAACTCAGTCATTCTACTAAGGCTTGTCTTTCCCTTTAAATCTGCAGAGCCGCCTGTCTTTGTGTTGATTTGTTAGCCTTTTTAGTCCTTGATTCGTATCCCATCCATCCTCTAAGTTGGGTTGGGAGGCAGTTACTGGCCTAAAGGCATCCAACCATCCTCCATGGCAAAGAAGAGACTTGAACCTGAGTTTGTGGAAGGCATTTTTCTTGTTTTCTTTACTTCTACTAATAAAACTTTATTATGCTGGACCACCAGTTAAGAACATACACTTCTGTTACTTCAGTAAGTGGGATCTTAAAAAAACAAATTCTTGTCCTCATGTTTGGTTTATACAATAATTAATCCCCGACAAATCATATCTTTATTTTGTTCATAGACCAACCAAGAAATGCATACATTGTACATGGTTAAACATGTTTAAGGAGGAAGGTTTTAAACCTAATGGCTTGCCTAAATGGGTGGATGTTATTCTGCAGACACCCACACCAAGCAGGGCTCCATTGTGAGAATGTTTGTCTTTTGATCCAGGAAGTACCAGGTGACACAGAATAGAATTCATGTAAGACTCTCAGAAACTTTCCCAATAAAGGAGATGAGGTCAAAGCGACAATGAAAAAATATGTGCCCTGTGTTTTCTTTCATGCTTAAAGTGCCCTTCAGACAAATCAACAGACAACTGGGACTGTTTGTTGAGCAATTCTGATTCTTCTCCATCACTAGCTGATGCCAGCAAAGGTCTGCCTGATGTGAAACCAGACAGAAAAAGGGAACTCATCTGAACTAATTTCAGCAGCACCACAATCGGCATAGGGAAAGGTCAGAAAGGCCCCCAACCTTTGCCTCCCCTTTATTCCTAGTATCTCCCCACTTTTTAAAGAAGAAATGCCATGCTTCAAATGACAGATTGGTTGACGGCAACTGTCATCTGCCTTTGTGCCCAGAATCGGAGGGATGGAGCAGAGAAACCTACAAGCTATTTAACAGAGTGCAGTGTTTTGGAAGTATCTGGCCATCTGTGTCAAAACTGAACAGCCCCAGTCGTGAAATCTGAACCGGTTTACTACCGGATCGTTGGCTGCGCATGCGCACCATGCACTAAATGCGAGGTGTGTGCGTGCAGTGCATGGCAGAAGGAGGCATGGGGTAAGTAGAACGGTGCTGGGGGGGGGGTGATGATCAGCTGTGGGCACGCGATTTTTTTACTTTTAAAAGCATTTTTTTTACAACCTCTTCGACTGAAATACTTTTAAAAGTAAAAAAAAAAGCCTCTGACGATCAGGCAGCTCAGCTGGGATTGTCAGAGCCTTTTTTTATCTTTTAAAAGCATTTTTTACAACCTAAAAAAATGCTTTGAAAAGTAAAAAAACCACCTCTGATGATCACGTGGCTCAGCTGGGCATGGGCCGGGGGGTAGGGCAGGGATTTTTGCTACCGGTTCTCCGAACCACCCGTTACCATCGCTACCGGATCAGCCAATCCAGTCTGAACTGGGAGCATTTCACCCCTGAACAGCCCTGT
Organism: Ahaetulla prasina; assembly: GCF_028640845.1. Taxonomy (NCBI): domain Eukaryota; kingdom Metazoa; phylum Chordata; class Lepidosauria; order Squamata; family Colubridae; genus Ahaetulla; species Ahaetulla prasina. The sequence continues at coordinate 27,795,641 of NC_080549.1, read as the reverse complement.
CTCAATAGAGGGGGAGGAATATGACATCATCTATCTCCTGTTTACAACACAGTCCTTTCAACAGTTCCAAGAAGGCTCCACACTTATTTGTGACCCTGAGGATACAGCTAAACCTCCAAGTGGCCTCAACAACCCTCTAAAAGAATGCAAATGACCATGTTCTGATCCGGGCTTCCCGAGTCGGTAAAACACACAAGTAGTCCCAAAAACCTCTTTTATTGCAACCGCTGTGAATTCTGTTCATTCACAGATGAGTCCCAAATAGTTGTCAAGAGTCCTTCGGGATAAGGCTGATAACCACCCACCTTTATCTCCCTTGACACGCTGCCAAAGACCTAATTGGCAAAGCCACACGGAGTCCAGAATCAAACAGAGCTTCAGACTTTAAACTGAACAGAATTAACAACGTTGCTTCCTGCAAAGGCCCACCTGCCTTTGCTCCTCTTTTAAGTCGTATGGGAGGGGCCAATCATCTCCAAGCCTTACTCCCGAGTCGTCCCTTTTGTTTTAACTGTTCTTGCGTTCTGGCAGCTCTGTGCATGCACGCACTGGGAACAGGCTCCCCCTCTTCCTCTGCCTTGCTGAGGTCCGACTCTGGAGGCTCCGGAGGAAGCACGTACCTCCCAGATGGCTTTTTCTCTGCCTCCGATGGAGAGCCCCCATCCGAGCCTTCCCCAGACTCCAGGACTGGCCCATGTTCCTCCCCAGCCTCCTATCTGACTCTGCTGACAGCTCTGCAGGCTGCTGGCGGATCACAACAAACCAGCTGTCTGCAAGGAGTATAAATCCTTCCATTCCCCACCATCCAGTCAGATCTGAAGAAGCTTTTTGGATGAGAAGCAAAACGTCTTCAAAGGAAAACAAGAAAGTCCAGTTGCCTCTTGGACAGTTATGACCTCGATGACTGAGAATCTGCATAGACATATCTGAGGCTATAGGCCCCCAGGCTATTGCAAAGTTTAAAACAGCATTTTTCAAACTACATCATTTTAAGGTGGGTGGAATTCAGTTCCCAAAATTCCTCAGCCAGCAGGCTTTAAGACGGATAACCTTTAACTTCTAGAATTCCCATGTGCTTCTTGTCCTGATTCTGGTGCTTTGAAAAATAAATCACTCCTCTCTTCCCTGTGACAGCCCTTTAAGTATTGGGAGGTAGCTATCATGTCACTCCTAAGCCTTCTGCTCATTAAGCTAAACGTACCTCGTTCCATTACCATTCCTCATACAATTTATTCTGCAGATTCTTTGTCATCTTCATTGCTCTGCTCTGCAATCATTCTGGAGCCTCAGCATCTTTTTTGTATCTTAGCAACCAGAAATGGATGGAGTATTCCAAGTGTGGCCTCACAGGGCACTGGAGGCTAAACCGTATGAACAATTGCAGCAGCTAGATATGTCTAGTGTAATGAAGAAAAGGATCAGGGGTGACACAGAACACAGAATAAAAGGATTGGGAGGGATCATGGAGATCTTCTAGTCCATCCTCTAGCTCAAGCAGGAGACCCTATATCATTCTGGACCAATGGCTGTCTACTCTCTCTCTGAAAATTTCCAACAATGGAGCATCCCACAACTTCTGGAGGTAAGCCATTGTTCGCATTGTCAGGAAAGTTCTCCTTATTTCTAGGCAGGATCTCTCTTTAGTGATTTTCCATCTGTTACTTCTTGTCCTGCCCTCAGTTACTTTGGAGATTAGGTTGGCCCCCCTCTTCTCTGTAACAACCCCTCAAATATTGAATAGAATAGAATAGAATTTTTTATTGGCCAAGTGTAATTGGACACACAAGGAATTTGTCTTGGTGCATAAGGTCTCAGTGTACATAAAAGAAAAGATATTTTCATCAAGGTACAACACTTACAACACTTAATGATAGTCATAGGGTACAAATTTAACACAATGATACAACACATTGATAGTCATAGGCTACCAATAAGCAATCAGGATTCTCAAATATTCTCAAATATTGGAAAACTGCTATCATGTCATCCCTAGCCCTTTTCTTTGTTAGATACCTAGTTCCCTCAATCAATTAAAATATGGTTTAGCCTCCAGGTCCCTTATCACATTTGATGCTTTTCCCTGCACTCTTTCTAGAGTTTCAACATATTTTTTGGATCATGGTGACCAGAACTGGATGCAGTATTCCAAGTGTGGTCTCACCAGTGGATTATAAAGTGATACCATCACTTCACGTGATATAAATAATTATAGCAATAGTATATTATATACCACTTCACAATGCTTTTATAGCCCTCTCTAAGCGGTTTACAGAGTCAATCTGGGTCTTCATTTTACCAACCTCAGAAGGATGAAAGGCTGAGTCAATCTTGAGCCGGTGGGACTTGAACTGCCAAACGGCTGGCAATCAGCAGTCAGCAGAAGTAACCTGCAGTACTGCCCTCTGGGTAGCCACTGGGCCACCACGGCTAATTCCAAAACTTTAGGAGCTGCCACAAAGAAGGGGTGAACCTATGCTCTGTACCTTAGGGAAGGGCAGGAAGTAATGGATGGAAGATCATCAAAAAGAAATCCAACCTGAATTAAGAAGAAATGTCCTGACAGTGAGAACAATTAATTAGTGGAAGGACTTGCTTTCAGAAGTTGTGGTGCTCCAGCACTGGAGAGTCTCAAGAAGTGATCGGGCAGCCATTTGTCTGAAAAGGTAGGTCTCCTGCCTGAGCAGGAGGTTGGGTTAGAAAACCTCCAAGGTCCCTTCCAACTCTTTTATTCTGTCTCACCTTTCCCAGGGATTCAAATGAAGCCATCTTTCCTTTGCTGAGACAACATTTTTTGCATCTCAATTAGAGAGAGACAGTTGGGAACTGTCCAAGGTGCTGTCTGATGTTTACTTGTGCTTGTTTTGATGTATATATTTCCCTGCTGGCAAATATACTAATCTATTTGGTTACATTTTCCTTTCCTAGTGTACTTGACTGAACCTTGATTTATCAAAATTTGACCTTTACCTTGTCTTATCATATAAACTGATTAGCCATTTATTTAGACTTATCCACTACCTTTTAGCTGAAAGATCTACACAATATTTTATAATATATTGTAAAAATACATCAGTTAGAAATGAATTGCTTTTTGTTTAATACATACCCCAACTTCTGGTAAAGTTAGATGCCCCCCTCTTCCAAAACAGAATCTATTTAGGGGGCTTAACATTTTTATATGTTTTTTTATGAAATTTCATTATGAAATGAAAATACAGAAAAAACAAGAGTTAGAAAACTAAGAGAAAGAAAAACTGCAAACAGAGAGGGGAAAAAGTGTTGACTTCTGACATTTTTCAATGTAGTAAAATAAAAAAAAACCCTCAACCATTGGCTTTAAATTTCCCAAAATCTAAAGCCATTTCTATAACAACAAAGTCTTTCTAGTCATCAAAGCCCATCATCAGGCTTCCCATTCTTTTTCAGTTTTGAGCAAAAAGAAATGAAAGTAGGTAAGTATAATTAAAACAGTTGATTTTGCCACTCCACTTACTGCATCACCTTCACCAGCCATGCTTCCACTGTGGGAATTAGTCTTTGCCTCTATGTGCATATAAGAGGATTGCCTCTGCCAACATAGACATGTGGTGCAGTCCACACGATCACTAGCGTCTTCATGTAAGGAGTAGAGTATTTAAAGAATTGCAGAAACAAAGAAAACAAAGAGATTTGACTGAATTTGAAAATTACTGTATTTAAATTTGAAAAAGTTACTGTATGTAACTTAGAAAAGCTGCTAAGGCTCATTTCTCAATTATTGATTAAATACTAAGAACTAGGCAAAGATTGCATCATTAAATGAATGCAGAATTTAGATGTGCAATAATGGGAATTTCAGTGGAAGATTATTAAATTTCTACCAAATGTTAGAAAAATCAGTATGTGATATTCTTTGTTGACTCTGACTTTTTTCCTCTGTTGCTATATGATCCCAGTCCTTATTGCTAAAAGTGAGTATTTATTTTCTAAAAGTTGCTGGAAATGCAGCGATCAAGTCAGATTATGTTTTCATCTTCAATGATATTAGAAAGCTCAGAAATTTTGGAAAATAATTCATGTCAGAAAAAAACAAGTATAAACATTGAATTCCCATATCATGAATTCCCTGCAATATTTTTTACTAAACTTTTTTTAAAAAAAACGTATTTTCTGACACCGAATATTGTATTAACTTTATACATACTAATATGTCTTCACTCGAAAAGATTCTAAATGCCACCCAAGTGTTCTGTTCCTCACATTTACTGATCCTCTTATTTGTTTGGAAAATAATTGCAGGGCATTACTGGTAATCACAAAAGTTTGCAGTTACGAAAGTGATGAAAAGTGTTGTTTTGAAACCATTTCTTGAAGAACAAAGGCAGTAATATCATATCGTATTAATGGTTTCATGTAATGATCATTTCATTTTAAAATCGAGCTGTTGGCTTTAATTGTGTTTGCTAAATAAGGATTATCCATACAGTCCCATTTTATACAGGCTTGAATTTTCTAAAACTCATGATCTGAGACTGTAATTCAAACAATGTAATAATTCTCAAGTAGAAAAATCAGTAACTGAAATGCTAAAAAATAATCACTTATCTTTTTAAATTTTGTTTTTTTAAAATCAATGAACTTACTAGAATTTAATTGAATTAAATATAATTAAAACAACTAAAAATACAAAATATTATCACATATAATATGACATTACACAGTTTATGCCAAGCAGAATGCAGTCATCCATCTCAATCGATTTGAGTGGCTTCACAGGAAGCCTTGATCCGATGTCTGGGGGGAAATGTTAGTCTCCAAAGACTTACGACAGGCAGGGCAGAATTGACTTAGGACCTCTAGATTTCAAAGGAAGGCTACATGAATATGAATATATCTCTATAAATTCATATTCATATAGCCTTTATGTGTATTTATATGTATATGAGCCTTTATAGGAAGACTGATGGAAACATGTCACTCATGGAAGAGAACAGCAACCGAGAACAAGGTCCCAGCTGTCTGGTCCAGCCCCTCTGGAGCTGAGCAACTGATATCACAGCCTCCCCCTGGAAGAAAGCGAGAAAGGTAGACACCTAGGAAAGAGGCTCATCAAGTCCTCCTGGGAAAGGAGGAAAATCAGCCCAGACGTCCCTAGGAAGAAAAAAAAAGGCCAGTCTAGGCGATAGGAGATTTCATTTTCAGGAGAAGAGACTGTCAAGAGTGAACTGCTTTCTGCCTTCTAGCTTCTTTTGCTTTTCAACTTGCCAATGAAAAGGGGGGAGGGGTGGAATGTGTAGGGAGGAAACGGTTTGCCAAGATGTCGTTCACGGACTGTGAGAGCCTGCAAAACTCCAAGGTCACTACTGCAGGTGCTCGATGGAGAAATGGACTGTTCCCATAACAAAAAGAAGTTCTTCTATTGGACACTGTGAATGCTTGAGGGGTAGGAGAAAGGGAATCTGTTGTTTAACTAAACAAGCTTTCGCACGGGAAATGCAGAGCTGGTTTCGCTTCTTCAGTTCCAAGACAATGTATTCAATGAAGTTTTTGGGATTCAAGGACCCTAAGAGTTCCTTTCGTAGGGTTCGCTTGTCAGACCGTTGATATCAAGCCTGCTCTACTTTTAATGCAGACTACACAGATGCCTCCGAGAGATGTAACAAAATGTAACAAGGTCTGGAACCGAGAGTAAAGTTGATGCCGCAGAGAAGCCCAGAGCAGCCCCTCCCTGGCAAGCAGACTCTTGGAATGCAGCTGGTAAGGACGCAGTCCAAGCTGAGGGCCGAGAATTCAGAGCAACTGCTAGTGTGGGAAGAAGGAGCAGTGGCAGGATCTCTCTACCCTCTCCCAAAAACCCAATGGGCATGTTCTGTCCCCCTTCGCCTCTGTCCGAGTGATGGCTTAATTAGCCGGCACTATCAGCCCTGGCAGCAAAATAGTGAGAGTATGCCAAGTGTCTCTGTTATCTCCCTCAACACCTATGAGTCACCCAGGAACAAACTTCAGCTCTTAGTTAATCAGTTGATTTTCCTGCTACAAAGAGATATAGCAACTCTCGCTGCCTTTTTATATCCTGTGGGGTGTGGCTCCATGACTCAGCACTTCCTAGGCCTGCCCCACCCTTGCTTCTGTTGTTCCCTCCTCTTCTGCCTATGAAACCTAGGATTCAACTAACCCTGATTGCTGTCAGCTGGGTCTGCAGGCGTGGCTTGGGAGGGGGAAAGAGTCAGGGGATGGAAGCCTCGTTATCTCTTCCACCTGGCCTGCCTTTGGCTCCTGGAGCTGAGCCAGGGAAGCCGGTGCTCCCGAGGTAAGTCCTGACGGCCCTTCCCCCTCACTTTCCAAGTCACTTTCTGGCAGGAGGCCCGGCTGGGGGGGCGCAGACACAACAAGGCAAGTAGTGTGGGGAAGGCAGCCGAAGCAGAATTCTCCCTGATCCCGTCGGAGGTTGCAGTGACTTGGGGGAGCAAATGGAAGGCCAGAAGGGCTGCAGATTGGGAAGATGAGTGGATGCCCCTGACCACGTGCCACAGCCCTTCGGTAGAGCAGCTGTGGGAGAGTTTCGTAGGGATGGAGATATAGGGAGTGGCATCAGTAAAGTCATAACCCTGGGAACAGGGCTAGGGACAGGATGGGCATCAGCCACCCCATCCCCTTCTCTGCCCCAGCTGATGGGTTTGGGGCATATGTGGCAAGGAGCAGTGGGGCCCCGAGAGATGGCAGGAATTGTAACTTCAAACAGGCATTAAATGAACTGTTGTAAGTCAAGAGCTACCCGTATTGCAAGCCACCCAATCAAGCAGAGGAAATAGATGAACCTTTTGCTGGTCATTTAACAAATGTGTGTAGGAAACATACCACAGTAGTATTGGGGGACTTTATCTACCCTGATATCAACTGGGAGACAAATTCTGCATCAAATGGGAGATCAAACAGGTTCCTGACCAATTTAGTTGAGAACTTTGGCATCCAAAAGATAGCAGAGGGAGCTAAAACTAAATTAAAACTCCAAACTGCAAAAATTTGCCCCCTGTAAATCAAAAAGATTTGCAAAACACTTACATAAAAGGTCAGATCAGTTTGACCACATAAAGATTGAATTGAGTCATCCAACTCTCTCCATTATTTACCACCCAAAACATCCAACTTTGATTGCTCAGCTGTAAATTTAGAGAATTTCTTAATTCGCATTGTCATTCCTCTGGCAATTTTTGAATTTCTGCTTGTATAAATCTATTCCCCACTTCCCCGATACTTGATAGCCAAAATATGTTTCTCATCAGAGCAAATATAAGGTTGAATGTTCAGATAGCAACTGCAACCCCAGAATAATCCCCTTATAGAAGTTTAGCTTCTCTAAAGGAAATCCTTAAAAGGGAAGAGGGGTTGCTGTTGTGGGAGGGGCTGCCATCCTTTTTCTTTATTTTAATTTACTCTTTTATACTGAGACGTTCAGAAATTGTGGCTTTTTGTTTTGTTCTGCTTCATCATTTGGCATGACTGTGATTTTATCAAGTCATTACTTATTTTGGTGTCATTAATGGCATTTTATAGTTTGTGGATTTTCTATTTCATTTCCAGATTAAAACTTAAAACTTTCTTGCTCAAACTGTTTTATAGAAGAAATTTCAGTGTTCTGCAACTTAATTGCTGCATTATTTTATCTTTTTTTCTTTTAAATAATTTTAAATATAAAATTAAATATTAATTTATAATTTTACATTGGTTATATCAGTTATATATTTCTTTTTTTTTTCTTTTACCAAAGATTGGCTATCTACCGTGAATGTTAGAGATTTAAAAAATATATCTAAGAAAAAAGAAAATGAAATATCTAAAAAGAGAAAACAAAAATTATAAAATTAAAGTATAAATGGAAGTTGTTGAAGCTTGCAGTTCCTTTTCGCAAGAAATTTCCTATAGCATAAGGCTTGCTTGGCAGATTTATTCATTGTTTCAGGAAAAAATGTATGCTGATTAAAATGACAGGCCATGGGCACGATATTCCCAGATTTCAGAAAGGAAAAGGAAAATATAGGAACAGTCTACCTGTTCTGAAGAAAGAATGGAATGGAACGGAACGGAACAGAACGGAATTAAACAAACAAATCAATAAATAAATATAAATACAAAATTATGCATATAGTCACATATATTATGACACAGTGAAATAACAGTCTAGTTTGAATGTTTACATGTACATGGCAAGAAAAACGAATCTTGCGAGTTTACAAGCAGATGGCATAGGGAACAAAGCTGTTGCAGAAAAGGAAGGAAGGAAGGAAGGAAGGAAGGAAGGAAGGAAGGAAGGAAGGAAGGAAGGAAGGAAGGAAGGAAAGACTGAAAATTCTGATGGGTTAGAAAAACGTTGGGCATAGAAGGTACATGGTCACCCCTCAATTTTTGATTAGAAATGCAAAGAGGCTGTGATGTTACACAGAGTTGGATCTATGACCATCCTTGCAACTACTCATCAAATCTACCCAACCCTTTTTATTCCCATATACATTCATACCTTGGTACTCGACTGCATTGAAACTTGTCGAATTTGGTACTGGGCACATTTTGAAAATTTTGTCCTGGTTCTGGTCGTTTCTTTGGTCCTCCGTGCACAAGCTAGAAGTTGGTGGTGTGAGCTGCCTTGTGACTCGCTAGCTACCCTTTCCAGCTAGATAGAAAGGCTGCAGCTCTTGCCCTCTGCACTCCTTGCCTTGCAGGCTTTTCTTAGCTCCTGGAGTCATTTTGTGTAGTTTTGCACTTTTGTGAGGAAGTTGAAAGCTGCTATTAATTTGGGTAAACAAGAAGCAGTTAGTGGCTGACAATGTATCGGAAGCCATGATATGGGAAAAAGCTAAAAGATTTGCATGACAATCTTTGGAAAAACAAACCAGCACAAAGTCTTCAAGGCCAGCCACAGCTGGTTCTATAATTTAAAAAATAAATAAATCTCAGCACAGGTAAAGTGAAGTTTTTATTTTATTTAATCTAAGTATTTATTAATTTTTAGATTTATTTCTCATGTAATGAGATACAACCCTAACCTTTTACATATTGCCTTAAAAATATGCATTGTCTTTGGTTTGGGAACACATTAAAATTATTTACATGATTCCTAATGGGAAAACTTGGTTTGGTGCTTATTTTTGCTACTCACTGCATCTCCTGGAACTAATCACCGATAAGTACTGAGGTTCCGTAGTACTTCCGTGTTGAGCCTTGCTTCTCACCTTGGACGGAATTATTTGCAGGACCAGCTACTTCCACCCAGACCGCTCTGCTTTTCAGGTCATCAGTGGGCCACCTCCAGCGCAACAATTAATGCTACTTTTTTCTGTGGCTTCATCAATAATAAGGGATAACCGACCACTAGAACTTATAGTATATCCTTCCTTGTCACTTGAGAGTAAAACTGGGAAAAAAATGCATGCCTTTTAGGTATTCGATTGACCACTATACTTAAAATATATGTTTCATATTCCCAAAAAGTTTGACAATCACCAATATCGTAAAAAGAACCTCTCCAAAATAAATAATTTTTCTCCCCCAAATCCCAGCATCCTAAGGAGAAAAGATATACGGTAGATGCTTCAGCAATTTGCCCGATGGATCCCAGCCTTCATCAGCATCTTGTGACTCTCTCTGTGTCACCTTCTGGTTGTGTTTGCAGCCCTGATTTGAAAGCCCTAAACAACAATGGCTGATGTACAAACAGACAAACAAAATGGGTTATCTGGAAGGCTGTGCTAACGTTCCATGCACAAACTGACCCAGGTATAGGTTTTGGGCGCTCTGGGCCACACAGATACATCTTGGGTGTTTGGTTCCATGCAGAGAAAGACACCACTCTGTAACCATTGGTTGATTGTTCTCACTGTCAGAAAGTTCCTCCTCATTTCTAGGTAGAATCTCTCCTTGGTCACTTTCCATCCATTAGTCCTTGTCTGGCCTTCAGGTGCTTTGGAAAACAGATTTATTTATTTATTTATTTTATTCAATTTTTATACCACCCTTCTCCCAAAGGACTCAGGGCGGTGTACAGCCAAATAAAAATCACAGTATCAATATTAAAAGAAATTAAAACAACATATTATAAAGTGGCCAAATTTAAAACGAATTAAAATATTAAAATATAAATAACCCAATAAAATTTTAACCCAATAAAATTTTAGGCCAGTCCTGCTTGAATAAATAGGTGCGTTTTCAGCTCACGGCGAAAGGTCCGAAGATCAGGCACTTGACGTAAACGAGGGGGAAGCTCATTCCAGAGCGTGGGAGCTCCCAAAGAGAAGGCCCTACCCCTGGGGGCCGCCAGCCGACATTGTTTGGCGGACGGCACCCTGAGAAGGCCCTCTCTGTGAGAGCATACGGGTCGGTGGGAGGCAAACGGTAACAGCAGGCGGTCCCGTAAGTACCCGGGTCCTAAGCCATGGAGCGCTTTAAAGGTGGTGACCAAAATCTTAAAGCGCACCCGGAAGACCACAGGAAGCCAGTGCAGACTGCGCAGGAGTGGTGTTACATGGGAGCAACGAGTTGCTCCCACTGCTGCATTCTGGACTAACTGCAGCCTCCGGGTGCACTTCAAGGGCAGCCCCATGTAGAGAGCATTGCAATAATCCAGGCGGGAAGTTACGAGGGCATGAGTGACCGTGCATAAGGCATCCCGGTCAAGGAAGGGGCGCAACTGGCGCACCAAGCGTACTTGGTGGAAGGCCCTCTTGGAGACGGCTGCCAAATGATCGTCAAACGACAGCCGCCCATCCAAGAGGACACCCAAGTTGTGCACCCTCTCCGTTGGGGCCAATAACTCGCCCCCCACAGCCAGCCGCGGCTGCAGCTGGCTGAACCGGGGTGCCGGCATCCACAGCCACTCCGTCTTGGAGGGATTGAGCTTGAGTCTGTTTCTCCCCATCCAGACCCGTACGGCTTCCAGACACCGGGACAGCACTTCGACCGCTTCGTTGGGGTGGTCCGGGGTGGAAAAGTACAGCTGCGTATCATCAGCGTACAGATGATAACTCACCCCAAAACCACTGATGACCTCGCCCAGCGGCTTCATGTAGATGTTGAACAGGAGGGGCGATAGAATCGACCCCTGAGGCACCCCACAAGTGAGGCACCTCGCGGTCGACCTCTGCCCCCCTGTCAACACCGTCTGCGACCGGTCGGAGAGATAGGAGGAGAACCACCGATAAACGGTGCCTCCCACTCCCAATCCCTCCAACCGGTGCAGCAGGATACCATGATCGATGGTATCAAAAGCCGCTGAGAGATCTAATAGGACCAGGGCAGAGGAACACCCCCTGTCCCTGACCCTCCAGAGGTCATCCACCAACGCGACCAAAGCTGTCTCCGTACTGTGACCGGACCGGAAGCCGGACTGGAACGGGTCTAGATAGACGGCTTCATCCAGGTACCGGGGAAGCTGCCATGCAACCACACTCTCTACAACCTTCGCCACAAAGCGAAGGTTGGAGACTGGACGATAATTACCCAAAATAGCTGGGTCCAGGGAAGGCTTCTTGAGGAGGGGTCTCACCACCGCCTGGCGGGGAAAACCCCTTCCAACAATGAAGCATTTATAATTCCCTGGAGCCAGCCTCGTGTCACTTCCTGAGTAGCCAGCACCAGCCAGGAAGGACATGGGTCCAGTAAACATGTGGTTGCATGTAACCTTCCCAGTAACCTGTCCACGTCCTCAAGAGCCACAGACTCAAACTCATCCCAAACAACCTCAACAAGACGTGCCTCCGCCATCCGATCTGGATCATCGCAATTTTGGTCTAAACTATCCCAAAGCTGAACGATTTTATCGTATAGATAACCGTTAAACTCCTCAGCCCGTCCCTGTAGGGGGTCATCCCGCCCCTCCTGACGAAGGAGGGAGCGGGTCACCCGGAACAGGGCGGCTGGGCGGTTATCTGCCGATGCAATGAGGGAGGAAACTTAGAAACGCTTCGACTCCCTCATTGCCACTAGATAGGTCTTAGTAAAAGACCTCACTAGTGTCCGATCAGCCTCGGAACGGCTAGACCTCCAGGTGCTCTCTAGGCGTCTTCTCTGGCGTTTCATCTCCCTCAGCTCCTCAGAAAACCAAGGAGCCAAGTGAGGTCTACGCCGGGTCAGAGGCCGCAAAGGCACAACACGGTCTAAAGCCCCAGCCGCGGCCCGTTCCCAGGCCGCAACTAGTTCTTCAGTCGTGCCGTGGGCAAGATCCTCAGGAAACGGCCCAAGCCCCGTCTGGAACCTCTCCGGGTCCATCAGGCGCCTGGGACGGAACCAACGCATTGGCTCCGTCTCCCTGCGGTGGTGAGCGGCGGTCCGAAAGTCTAGGCGAAGGAGGAAATGATCTGACCATGACACCGGTTCCGTCACTAAATCTCCTAATTCCAGATCATTAATCCACTGTCCAGAGATAAAAATCAAGTCTAGTGTGCCTCCCCCCGTGTGTGTAGGGCCATTAGTTACTTGAATCAGGTCCATGGCCGTCATGGAAGCCAGGAACTCCTGCACTGCCGTCGACGACAAGCCGGCTGATGGCAAGTTGAAATCCCCCATGACCAAGAGTCTGGGAATCTCAACTGCCACCTCGGCAAGCATCTCCAGCAGCTCAGGTAGGGCTGTAGTCACGCAGCAAGGAGCCAGGTACATGATCAACAGACCCATCTGATTCCTATGGCCCCACTTCACAAGGAGGGATTCACAACCAACTATCTGAGACACAGTGGACTCCCTCGGCTCTAGGCTTTCCTTAATCACAACCGCCACCCCCCCACCCCTATCTTGGGCCCTCGGCTGATGAAATGCACGGAAACCTGGTGGGCACAACTCAACCAGGGGAACACCCCCCTCTGTGCCCAACCAGGTCTCCGTAATGCCCGTAAAGTCCGCGGACTCCCTCTGGATAAGATCATGAATCAAGGGAGCCTTATTAACCACGTAGCGGGCATTGCACAGCATCAGCCTAAGACCCAAGCTCTGAGGATCCTGACCATCCGGGGAACGAGTAAGGACTGAGGGGCCGGAGCACGTGATCGCTTTAAGACATCGAGCACGTGCTCCCAGAGAACGATACGACCCCTTGCCTCCGCCATATCTGCCTCTCCCACTCACCGTACAGATGGAATAACACACTCCACTCTGATCATCCCCCTCCCCCCCTGTCTTCGGACCTGATAAAATAGTGCCGTGAGCATGCACTGGGACTGGCAATACCCTCCCCCTCTTTAAGCCCCCCCCCGACGGGCTACCCCCATTACCCGACCTTACCCTCCCAACCCTTAAAAATTCCCTATTTAAAAAACCCCACAGGTTCTTTTTTTTCACATGCCACCCCTGTGGGTCCCAAAACCTGTCATAGAGGCCGGCCCTCGGTAGTGTGGAGGGCCATATCTGCGAGGCGGGGGCACCTCGCAGTTGCAAGAGTTCATAAGAAGAGTAGCGCGTCGTAATAGAAGATAGGACCGGCGAAAGGGGTCCAACTCCGAAAGGCAAGAATGATGGTAAAGTTACTGATGGTATCTGATAGTATTAGTCCTAGATAAAAACAGGCCTAAAATGATGGCACAAATAAATATAAACCAGAATGCTGATAATCCTAATAAGGATAGACAAGAATAGAAACCACAAAACAGTCCAGATGGTAGTATGTCAGAAGTCTAAAATCAAACATCCTGGTGTAAGAAGAGGGGGAGGGGGATATTCCTTCATAAGCGATGTTGGCCTCTGTTGCATCTCCTGCATCTTCCAAGGCCCCAAAAGGGCCAACACCGGCCAAGAATGCCAACAAGGCCAGAAGAGGCATAGCAGATGTTAAACCGTCCAAAGAGGGTCTCCAAGCTGATAAGTCCACAACACCTCCATCTCCTTCCCGCTGTCCTCCAACCACCACCTCCAAGCCAGGATAGAACACACAACAGTCCAGGGGTCCCTTCAACTCCAGCACCCCCTAGTGCATCCTCACCCGGTTCGGAGGCCCGGACTCTCCAAACCTCTCCTTCCGAGGGGCCAAGCCTATCCCGCAGGTTGAACCTCTCCGAGAGGCTGGAGGATAGAAAGGACGCCAAGATCATCGACTGGCAGCAAGGGAAAGCCACAGGCGCCTTGGCCGGAGACAGATGGAACGTCTCAAACGCTGTCGCCATTGTCCAGTTCGGGTTAAAAATCCAAAACCCAAGCGGCCCGGCGCAGCCAGGACGACACGATGTAAACGATATGATAATCAGGAGGGAAGTCGACCATACCAAACCAAGACCCATCGCCAATTGCAGGAGCCAACTGAAGGATTAGCTGAAAAATCGGCCAGAAAAATGGCCGAGAAAACGCCGAGTCATCGCCCCACTCGCCCCGCTCCCAGGCCCGAAAACAAACATGGCCACCGGAACTTCGCTGACTGCTTACCCGGCCCCATTCTCAGCAGCCGTGGGCTCAAAAAAGTCCGAAAACCCTTCCCACGGCTGCCGATCAGATAACAGTCCAGGCCGGGGGCAGCAGGCAGCTGGGCGGCGGTTTAATCATTTGCCAAGCCTCGGAGGACCCTCAAACGCCGGAGCCGACTCTTCACCGCTGCGCCATCTTGCGCATGCGCAGAACCTCCTCTCTGTTGCAGCCCCTCAAATATTGGAACACTGCTATCATGTCTCCCCTGGTCCTTCTCTTCACTAGACTAGCCTGTAACTACCCAGTTCCTGTAACCGTTCTTCATATGTTTTAGTCTCCAGTCCCCTAATCAACCTGGTTGCTCTTTTCTGCACTTTTTCTAGAGTCTCAACATCTTTTTTATAGTGTGGTGAACAAAACTGGATGCAGTATTCTAGGTGTGGTCTTACTAAGGCTTTATAGAGTGGTATTAGTATCTCACTGGATCTTGATCTGTTAATATAGTTTAGGATTGCATTGGCTTTTTTGGCTGCCACTACACATTGCTAGTTCATATTTAGCTGGTTGTCCACTAAGACTCCCAAGATCCCTCTCACAGTTACTGCCATTAAGCCTAGTTTCACCCAGTCTATAAATGTACTTTTGGTTTTTCTTGCCTAAGTGTAAAACTTTACTTTTCTCCACATTGAATTTTATTTTTGTTAGATAGGGCCCAGTGTTCAAGTCTGTCCAGATCCATCTGGATCTTGAGCCTATCTTCTAGGGAGTTAGCTATTCCTGCCAGCTTAGTTTCATCTGCAAATTTGGTCAGTTCCCCTTCTATTCCCTCATCTAAGTCATTTATGAAGATATTGAAGAGTACTGGGCCATCTGTCTGGTAAACTTGCAAGATTCCTTTTTCTTGCCATGTACATGTATACATTTGGATTAGACTCTGTTGTTTCTCTGTGTCATAGAATATATGTGGGTATATGCACAATGCTGTATCTGTTTGCTTTGTTTTGTTTATATAGTGTATATTAGAGGTAGTAACCCTCTTGAGAGCCGAATGCAACGAAATTTCATTTTAATGTATGCTGATTAGTGTACATTCAAAGTGAGAATAAAGTCTATTTTATTCCATATTCTATTCTATTCTGTCCTATTCTATTTCTATTCTAAACACACTACACTAAACTACACTATACAGGGGGCAGGCAAGTCCAGATGTGTTTTGCCATGTGCTCCGGGCAAGGCTTGGGAAGGACCAGCCAGGCAGGGGAGAGGCCTGGAGGGCAGAATCAGGTCTGCCCCCCACCCTTGAGCTCCCAGAGCCTTCTGAGCCCAGGCGGAGGCTGGCATCTGGGCACCTGCTGGGTCCCAGGCAGCATTTCATCAATGCCGAGGCAGAGAGAAGGCAAAGGGTGGGAAACGGAGCCTCTCGGGTTGGGCAAGGGGGCCAAACCCCAAAGTCTCCCCACCCCCCGGACTTGGTTCCTGCTGGAGCCCAGGCAGCCCAGCATGTTTGGGGGAAGGAGAACATGGGGGCTTATTCCCAGGTCAGAGCAAATGTGGTTTGCAGCCCAGAAATGGGCTCTGCACGGATCCCCCCTTTCTGCCGAGCTTCTCCTTACTTGGCTTGGGTGCCATTTGCACACCTAACACACCTGCCCCGACGTGCAGCCCCAACCGAGGCCACCTTCGGCCGGGCCGCTTCCTTGGGCCGCCCCGCCTGCCGCTAGGCCGCCACCGGGGAAGGAAGCTCCCCACCGGCCGACCTTCGTCCAACACGCGCCGCTTTGCCGCCCCACAACCCACCGACCCGCTGCCAGGCTGCGGGGGGGGCGGAGGAGGGGCGCGGAGGCGGGCCGAGTCTTGAGCGACAGCGCCGCCTAGCGACCGAACAGGGAACAGCACCGCCACTGCTCCGGTTCTGGAGCCCTCGGAAAAGGGTCGCTGCGCGGCCGGAGAGTCTCGGTTGCCTCCGGCTCCCCGCGGGCGGCGGCGGCGGCGGCTGCCGGAGCTGCGGACTCCCAGGGACGCCGGAGCCAGGACGCCCCGGTTGCCGTCGGAAAGAGCCGCCGGAGCCTCGCTGCGCCCTCGCACCGCTCGGCCCCCGCAAGCGAGCCCCAAGCAGCCCGGCCCGGCCCCCCGCCCGGCGTGGCTGATGGGCCGCAGAGTCCGCTGTCCCCGAGCCGGCTCGCTGCGGGCAAGGGCGGAAGGCGGCCGGCCGGTAGGTCCCGTCCCGCCCGACGGCGCCCCCGCTCTTTCCCCCCGGCCGCCCAGCCCGCCTCCCTCCCCTCCCTGCCTCCCTCCCTCCCTCCGGGGCGGCGGGGCCGGCGCAGGGCGGGGGTGGGCGAGGTGGGGCTTGGCGGCCGGGCGCCCCGCGTATATAAGGGCCCCTCCGGCTGGGGCGCCGGGAGAGCGAGCGAAGGAGGGAGGGAGGGAGGGAGCGCTATGCCGGGCGCAGGCAGGGCGGCCCGGGAGCGGCCAGCCCGAGGCACGGCGTGGCGGCCGGCCTGAGCGGCTCCATGGGCGAGGTGGGCGGCTTCCTGGGCTCCCTGGAGCTGCACGGCTTGTCGGCCTCCCTCGGGGCCGCGCCGCTGCCCGACCCGCCGGGCTTCCTGACGGAGCGGCTGGGCCAGATCGAGGGCCGGCTGCAGCGGGGCTCGCCCACCGACTTCGCCCACCTGAAGGGCATCCTGCGCCGGAGGCAGCTCTACTGCCGGATGGGCTTCCACCTGGAGCTCTTCCCCAACGGCACCGTGCGCGGCACCCGCCAGGACCACAGCCGCTTCGGTAAGCCCCACGGGGAGCCCGGACGCCGCCTCCCGCTCCGCTTGCCCGCGGGGAGTCCGCAGGGCGCCCGCCTCCGCCTCCGCCTCCCGGGCCGGCTGGGAGCGCCTGGAGCCGGCCGGCCTGAAGGCGCGGAGTCCGTCGAGGGGGCCCGGCGCGGCTTTCCGAGCCCCTTCCCGGCGTTGGCGGGGCGCGGCCTCCTCCTTCCCGAAAGGGAGGCAGGCCGGGAAGGGGCCGCTGCCCAGAAAGGGCGAGCCGAGGGCCGGAGAAGCGGCAGGTGCTTCGGGGACGGACGCCAAGCGGGGCGCTGCGCTTCTCTCTGCCGGGGCTTTTCGGGCTTGGCAGCCGCCCGCGCAAAGCGGCACGGAGGCGGCGGGGCTGCGGCTTCCTTGGCCGGCCGGCCCGTCCCTCCGTCCCCCGCAGCCCCTTCGCTGCATTGCTAGAAGCGCTTCGGGGGGAGGGGAGCCGTTGTCCCGGGGCTGCCGGAGGAGCGGGCGGGCCCGGCGAGCGCCGGCGGCAGCAGCAGCAGCTGTCCCAGGCCGCCCAGAGGCCGGGAGCGGAGGGGCCAGGCGGCTCTCGCCCCTGTTCTGCCCGGGCCGCTCGGTCCCATCGCCCCGCCTGACGGCTTCTGCTGCCTCCCTGCCTTGCACCGCCGCCGGTTTTCTGAGCGCTGCACGGCCGGTTCCAACCGAGGGGACGCACCGCTCCAAGGCCTCCCGGAAGAGCGTTTCTTCCCCCCCCCCCGGTTAGGAAGGCCCGTGTTCGGCGGCCTTATGGCCTGGTGAGGGCTTTGACCCGCTTCTTGACCCACACCAAGCAGTGGCAGAAGAGGAGACACCCCCCCCACCCCCCACCCCGAGAGGGCCCCAGTGGAAGCCGAAGGGCGACTAAAGGGAAGGCGCAGCTTCAGCTCCTGCCTCTTAGCCCAGGGCTCCTTTCCTTTCCTTGCTCCAGGGGGTCGTGGGGGGGGGAGGGGGGCATCGCTTTTGGCTGAGTGGGCTTCCCCTGAAGAAAAGGGGGTGAAAGAGGCCCTGCTGGCCCTTGGCTGGCTGGGCGCACAAACGGAGCCACACAGGCAGCTTTGAAGGAAGCTTTTGAGGGAAGGAGAAAAGGTTTCTGTCTGCAGCCCTAAACAGAGTTAGCTAGAAAAGCAGGGGGGAGGGCAGTGGCGTTAACCCCCCCCCCCCAGAACTAGGAGTTAGGGCCAAGATACCAGCTCCTGGCCCCACTTAAGTTGCTTTCCCTTCCCTTCGGTTCAAGGCAGCAGCTGTGCCCGTTTTCCGCAGACAGGCAGGGCCAAGGTGGGCCGTTAACTGAACTCCTCGCCTGATAAATTTTAGCATTCCACAAGTGTTTCAGCTGCTGGTATCGAGCTACGTACATGAGAACCGCTTCTGATTTTAAATATTATGAATATTATGAATTCCTGCTTCTTCCAAAGATAGTGTGATTTGTTGTAATCGGAGGAAGAGGTGCGGGATTCGGTTAAGGGCCACGGGGGCAGAAGGAACTTGGCAGAGCGGCCTCCTCTGCTTTCCCACCACCCTGAGTAGATCAAAGGAATAGTATTAATTGCAGAAAGGCTCCAGGTGTTCATCCCGGATTTTCTTGTAGGCCAAGCAGGGCAGACAAGACCACAAGAGAGAATTTCAGTGGATCTTAATTATACCTAAGATTAAGCTTGGTTTCAGATAAAACGATGCTCTTTGTAAAGAACAGAGACCCACATTTGGGGGTCAATGGGTGTGATTGGAACTTGGAGAGAATGTTATGGAGACGCTTACAAAATGGCAGCCCTCGGAATTGTGCCAGTCAAAAAGGCACCTTTGCCAGAAGACAAGGGGAAGATTGTCTCCCATATTAAATTGTCCAAGAAAACCTTTAGGATCCCTTTTGGGAATCAAATGAATGATTAGAAACGCGGCAATGCCTGAGCCAGATGTTTTACGCCAGGCTAACTTCCCTTTGACCCCAACCTGAAGGAGTTTTCATATTTTGATGTAATGGCAGACAAAACAATTCAAAGAAGATTGGCTAAATCCTTACCATCTGTCTTGCCTTGCCCGGATCCAGCCATCTGTTAAGAAAAGGAAGTAGGTCAGGTGTTAGCATAGGCAACGTGCCACCTGTTTCTCCACCAGGGATCTGGGAAGGGACCCTTCAGCCAGGAAAGCAGGCTTGGAGACACCCAGCCTGGCCTTCAGGCTTGGTTGCCACAGAGCTCTGGGTTCGGATTCTCTGTGGAGACCAACAGATGTGCTTGTAACTGAGTGGAAAAAAAGAGGAGGAGGAGGAGAAGAGGAAGAAGAAGGAGAAGGAGACATCGGGCTAGCAGGACAGAGTTGGAGAGGCTGAGTCTGTTCAGAACAAAACTTCCATTGTGGCTCCTCCTCTTTATTGATTAGACCTTTTCTCCTCGTGCTGAAGTCAGATTAGTCCTTAGCGCTGCATTGCAGGGCAGGTAGCTCTCCAGCCGGTTGGATTGAAGGATCAAGCAGCATCATGGTGGACCAAGAGGGGAAAACGCCGCCTGCCCTCTGGGGTATCAACCTTTGGCTGTCTGTGCATAAGGAGAAGGCATCTCAAGCCACCCCTGAGCAAGAGAGCGACCGGAATGAGGCGGCATTTGGCCTAGAAGCTGCCCCACAGATCAGCCTTTTTCTTTACGACTGGTGGACGGCAACTCCAAGAATTTCCCAGCCAGAATGGAATTCTAGGAGCTGAAATCCACAATTCTTAAAGCACACTAGCTGGGGAATTCTAGAAGCTCAAGTCCAGCGATTTTAAAGTTGCTGAAGTTGAGAAATGCTACTGTAGACAGTGGCTCTATAGAGCTGTATATGTGACTTTGATGTGTCTCTCAAGGTACAATTTATCACGGGATTTGGCACATGGACTCACCTGGACTTCACCTAGGCGCTGCTGGTGGCAGTATTTTCTAACCAAGCGATTATGTAGACTGGAAGAATTGGAAGGGACCTGGGACCCCAACCCCACCAATGCAGAAATCCACTGGCTGGGCCTCCCCAAGTCCTCCAATAAAGCACAGTCTATCCTTGTCCGTGGCATCTGTTCCATGTTTGAACAGCTTTCGTTTAGGAAAGCTCATGTGGAGCATTTGGAGGAAGTCAAGCCCTGGTTTCTGGTCCCGTCTCATGGAACAGCTCTGAACAATTCTGCCCTTTCGTCTCCCTCTCGGCCCTTCAGGTCCTTGAAGGAGGCCATCATGCCTCCCAATCTCTCAGTTCCTCTTCAGTTTTTCTTTTCCTCCTTCCAGGCCCATTTCATCTTGGTTACTCTCCTCTGGCGTACTCCAACATGCTAACGTTCTTCCTTGCAATGTCCAGAAATGCACGCAATGCTCTAGATACGATCTGACTAATGCTAACTTCCTCTCTATTGGAAGGGAAATGGTGGCCAAGCTGTTTTTCTGCCATGATTTTATTTATTTATATCTCATTTGTATTATAAATAACTCAAGGTGGTGAACATATCCAGCACACTTTCCACTTCCTGTTTTCCCCACAACCCCCACCCTGTGAGGTGAGTTGGGCAAAGAGTGACGGCCCAAGAGTGACACTCGGTCAGCTTTCATGGCCAAGGTGGGACTTGAACTCACCGTTTCTTGCTGGCTAGCCTAGGGCCTTAACCACTAGACCAAACTGGCTCTTATTGATTTTCTCTGATTGATTTTCCGGAGATATTCTTGGGAGGCATCTGCATATAGTTTGGAAACCATGGCCTTAGAGGTTATGGGGAAAAACGAGTCTTGCAGAATGCCTTTGCAATGACAAGATCCAAATGGCGGAAGGGTCCACCAACCGAGGCCAATTCTTAATCTGTTTTCCCAGCAGCTGGAAGCCCAGTGGAGGGATGTTCAGGGGAATACAGTATTTCTGTGTAGCCAGCCCTGAACGGATTTAACACCAGTTGCAACTGTTACAGAAGAGACTTGAATGTCTCCTCATTTTCAGGCAGCGTCATTCCAAGAGATTCGTTGCACTCAGATGAGTGTATTGCACCCTGCTGCCACTGCTTGTGCCATCAGGGATTGCCCCAAAGAAGAGGGAGTCAAGCTACTCTCCAAAGCACCTGAGGACAGGACAAGAAGCAATGGGTGGAAACTAATCAAGGAGAGAAGCAACTTAGAACTAAGGAGAAATTTCCTGACAGCGAGAACAATCAAGCAGTGGAACAACTTGCCTCCAGAAGTTGTGAATGCTCCAACACTGGAAGTTTTTAAGAAGATGTTGGATAACCATTTGTCTGAAGTGGGTAGAGTTTCCTGCCTAAGCAGGGGGTTGGACTAGAAGACCTCCAAGGTCCCTTCCAATTCTACTCTTCTCTTTTATTCTCTTCTGTTTCTATTTCTATTCTATTCTATCCTCTGATCTTGTCAGCAAGATAACATTATGTAGTTGATTGCAATCCAGGTGTAAATTTTGCTATTTTAAAACCGCTCCAGAACAGCTTGGGAACAAAATCTATTCATGGGGATCTATAGCAGGGACCTTCAGACTTGAGCTATCCAATCAACCCACTGTGTGACCCGTTAATATATCTTCTCATGTAATGCAAAAGAATGTTAAAATTACGTTGCTATAATGCATTTCAGACCATGTGAACACAAACTCATGTTGAGCCCTGAATGGTGGTCAGGGAACCCTTCGGTTCTTCTGAATGCTGCCAGCCTAAAGGAGGTCTGGGTGCTGTGGAGACTTCAAGTGAATCTATTGCCATGATGATCCTGCAGAGGTTTCCTTGAGAGGCAAACAGGGCAGCTAGCCTGAAAATTGGCCAGTGGGGAATAGAAGGAAGTGCCTGATAATGCTACTCCTCAAGTTACGACTGCAATGGAACCTGCCCATCACGATCGTAACTCGTGACAGTTATAAATCAGGTCACCCATGTGACTGACCAGATTTTATGATCTTTTTTGTGGTACTTGTTAAATGAACGCAGTGGCCATAAAGTCGCTGCAACAGTTGTAAAGTAAACACCACATTAAGTGAACCAGGGTTTGCTGTGGAGGCTAAAACATATGATGAATGGTTACAGGAACTGGACATGGCTAGTCTAGTGAAGAGAAGAACCAGGGGAGACATGATAGCAGTCTTCCAATATTTGAGGGACTGCCACAGAGAGGAGGGGGTCAAGCTGTTTTCCAAAGCACCTGAAGGCCAGACAAGGAATAATGGATGGAAAGTGACCAAGGAGAGATT
Source organism: Ahaetulla prasina (assembly GCF_028640845.1). Classification (NCBI taxonomy): domain Eukaryota; kingdom Metazoa; phylum Chordata; class Lepidosauria; order Squamata; family Colubridae; genus Ahaetulla; species Ahaetulla prasina. Next base: position 27,773,289 of record NC_080549.1, on the reverse strand, counting down.
CAACCTAGAAATGAGGAGGAACTTTCTGACAGTGAGAACAATCAACCAATGGAACAGCTTGCCTTCGGAGGTTGTGGGAGCTTCATCACTTGAAACTTTCAAGAAAAAATTGGACTGCCATTTATCAGAAATGGTGTAGGGTGTCCTGCTTGGACAGGGGGTTGGACTAGATGACCTACAAGGTCCCTTCCAACTCTGTTAACCTGTTAGTCTGTTAAACAGTGGCTTTTGGCAAAACTGTTGTAAAACATGGTCACATATCTGGGGGACACTACAAGTGGCTGTAGATGCAGCCCGGTTGCCAAAAGCCCGAGTGCAGTCACGTGACTGGGAGGGGGGTGGGTGACCATTAGAACTACTAGGTATCCCCAGGGAGGTCTGTTGTAATTTTGAACGGCGCTAAATGCCCTGTCATAAATCGAGGACTACCTGTATTTTTGCCTCTTGTCTCTATCAGATCAGTGACAGCCAAAGTTTTTCCCAACCTCTCCAAAAAGGGAGCCGTTGAACTTGAGTTCTGTGGCCAATGAATCCAGGGCCACTAAGCCACATTCCACTCTGGCCAGTCCCAGCTTCTGCAGTGGGAGATAACAGCTGGGAACATTGCAGCCATGAGTTGCCCGCTTTGAAAAGAGCCAAGGAAAATGTGCATTGCAGCCCTCTTTTATTTCATGATACTCGGCCATTTCAAAGTTGGGGGGCTTTTTAAAAGTCAACTTGCTACTCTTTTGAAGCAGTTTATCCTCCTAGGGATTTCCCTCCGCATGTTTTAAACAGAAAGTTTCTGTCGCTAGTTAATGTAGACCTTTTTGAGCATTTTTAAAAAACAATGCAGGACAGACTGATTGTGTTAGAAAACCAGGAGGAAGCTGTTCCCAAAGTTTAATGACTGACAGATCTTTGAAATGGGTGATAGTTGCTTGGACAGAATAAAGACTGAGAAGTTGCCCTCCTTAGATTTTCTTAGATTAAAAGAGTTGGAAGGGACCTTATAGGTCATCTAGTCCAACCCACTGATCCTCTTGTGGCCTTTCTTGTGGCCGTCCTTGCCCCATTGTTGGAGGGCAGAGTTGGCTCTCCTGGAGGAGGAAGTGCAGGGGAGATGCAGAAACCCAAGTGAAACTAAGGGAAGCTTGGTTGTCTCTGGGCAAGACCTCGCAGGGGACTTCAACCAGTGGAAGCGGAAGCTGGCCAGACGGTTGCTATCATTTATATGTCTCTGCATAGTAACAGTACAACACATAGACGTGCAATGATCCTGCAAGGTGGGCCAGGGGTAGGGCTCCATTCTGGGAGATAAAGGCTGAAGCTGAGATCACCTGGACAGTTGATGGCAGAAGTTAGTTTTGCGCAAGGAGGAGCGTTGGCCAAGACGAGTTCTTTTGTGACTGGGCACAGAGAATAAAAAACGGGCTGAAAGTCCCCTCCGCTGTGCCTTTCTCCTGGCAGACCTTCAAAGGCAGCGGGTGATTGAGGCGGCTGGGGGGGGGAGGTGTGCTTTGAAACACAAGAAGCCTTTTGGCAGAAGCAAATTTCTGGGAACATGTTTGGTGAAGCTGGGTGTGTGTGTGTTTGTGTATTCATGTTGCTAGTGCTGCCTTGCACTTCTCATCCATGCACAGAAAGGGGCTTGTGCCAGCCGTGGTCTTTATTTCCCAGACCTGAAAAGAAGGTGTCCTGCCTGAGAGCCCAATTTCTTGCTTGGGATGAGAATTTCTGAGTTTGCTGCAGCCGTGAGCCTCCGGGGTGGGTGGGTGGGGAGCTATGGGGCCGTGTGTTTGAGTTCCTCTTTTCTCCTGGAGCCCCTCTGCTGCTGGGAAGATCCCCTCCCCGCCCGATCCCTCCAGCGTTAGCATGCAGCCCCTGTGCACCTGTTTCCAAGCAGCTGTTGGGTGGGGGGTGGGTGTTGAAAGTTTAGCTTTGCAGATCTGAGTACAACATGCAGCTTGTTCAGAAGCCCCACAGCCAGGGCCTCCCCCTCCCGGCTCCTACGAGGAGGAGAGACAGGTGCAAGCGGCTGGCCGGCCGGCCGAAGTCGTCACCAAGCGATTGTCTTCGTGCCAGGACAATGACTGGCAGCTGTGGGGGAAGCTGAGAGAGAGAGAGAGAGAGAGACGGGGTTTCCAAGCCTGAGGAATTCCAGGAGCCAATCTGGAGAGGCTCCAAAGGAGAAGGAAAGAGCAAGGAGGGCTTGGGAAACAAACCCCACTTGGCCACCCAAACCATCACAAAGTGGATTCAAAGCAAGGGAACAAAAGCTTTAAAAGGCTCCTAAGCTGATTTTGATTTGGCCTAGGAATCGGCCTTTCCCTCCAGGATGTCTGCAGGGTGTGGTCAAAAAAGTCAAGATGGCAGCCATGATGGTGCTGTTGAAGCTCAACCTGTTTCTGATGTCCAGACAGGTGGAGAGCTTTGATCACACCATCACAGTCACCATCTGGACTTTTTTGACCAGACCCTGCAGAGACGTCTATTTCTTCTTTCCTCTAAAGCAGGGTGTCGAACTCAAGGCCCACCCCGGGGTGCTTAGATCTGGCCCATGGGGACACCCTCGAAAGAGTGAAGGACTTGTCTGCTGTGCCTCTGCCAGTGAAAACAGGCTCCCGAGAGTTGCAAGAGGCCATCCCAGCCAAAAAGGGAGCTTGGGAGCCCGTTTCCACTGGCAAAGCACTCAAGCCCCTGACACGAGTGACATCAAGCTGCCATGCCCACCCTGGCCACCCCCAACCTGGTCCCCCGAGATCAAACACAACCCTGATGCGGCCCTCAATGAAATCTAAAGCCTCTTGTGGGTGTGGCGTTCTCCCATTGGGGTCTGGAGTCTCAGTCACCAAGGTTGGCGATTAATGAGGCCGACTCCGATTTCTCTGTGGATTTGGACCTTCAGAACCTCCCCTAAAACTTGGAGCAGGTTACAATATAGGCTGAATGGGCCAAAGTTGCCCAGAATGATTTCAGAAAAAAATGGAGAAGAAATCGTATGTATGTGATGTGATGTAAAAATGCTCCCAGCAATTGAAGTGACAGATGGGTTCCTTCCCTCGGCACCATCCAATGAGGGTTTAGGGTGCTGCTCAGTCAGGTTTGATAGAAAATAGGGAACATTCAGATCTCCATTATTTGGACTCTGCAGTGTTTCCGTTTCAGAAGCCAAGGAGTGCTTCAGAGCATGAAGGAACTGAGGCCTCCCCATCCACAGCTCCTTAAAGCAGCTGCATCTTTTCCCAGGATCTCACCGTTGCACAACTTCTCCTACAGTCCCAGGATAGGATTTTGAAACTGCCTTTCTAGATGGGCTGCCTTTTGGACCAGGTGCAGTGGCCTTCGGAATCGGAGACAGGCAGTGGTGGGATTCAAATAATTTAACAGCCAGTTCTCTGCCCTAATGACCAGCTGGGGTAGGTGTGGCTTGGTGGTCATGTGATCATATGGGCGTGGCCAACTCAACGTCACTCACGTCGATGGGCGCTTTGCCTTAGCTGTTACAATGTAATAAGGGTTAACCAGAGAGACAGTTTCTGTAAGCAGGGCAATGAAGATTAGGCTAGAAACTATACCAGAATCAGTGGTGAAATCCAATTTTTTTTACTACCGGTTCTGTGGGTGTGGCTTGGTGGGCATGGCAGGGGAACGATACTGCACAATCCCCATTCCCTGCCCACTCCTGGGGCCAGCCAGAGGTGGTATTTGCCGGTTGCCCGAACTAAAAGTTTCTGCTACTGGTTCTAATCCAGAAACTGCTGGATTTCACCCCTGACCAGAATATTTCCTTCCTACCTTCCTTACAGGGTTAGCCCTGTAAAGTGAAAAAACAGAACAAAATAAGATTTCTTCCAACAACTGGTTGTCCGAACTGCTTAGAAAGTTAACAACCGGTTTTCCCGAATAGGTGCGAACTGGCTGAATCCCACCCCTGAAGACAGGTGCTATGTGGACATTTCCATGTGCTCCAAAGTTCTTTCGTGCCTTCGGAGGTGAAGTTCAGCTCTGCTTTCTAGGGTGACTACAAATAAACGCTTCGAGGCTTGTTGAAAGACAGGAGTTCCTTCCATGAAACAAGGCAACTCAGGTTATCAGAGCTGCTCCGTGACCGGAAGGGAATGGCAGGCATGGTTTAAAGTCCAAAGGGTGCTTTGGAATGAGGTTAGAATGATGGATTCCATACTTGCAGGGGGTTGGACGATCATTCACAAGGTCTCTTCCGGTCCTGATGTTCTGTGATTCTGTCACCTACCGAGGATACATTTAGCCTGATGACGTCCTTGTTTGCACAAAGATTCTTGGGATTGCATCATGAATTTGAAAGCCTTAGTGTGTATCTTTTGTACTATGTTGTATTAAGCCCTTTCCAAGTAGTACTCAAAAACCTTAGAGCTTGCAAAAGAAAGATGGTAATGTAATCTAATAATGGTCTGAAGAATGGCTGGACATCCTAGAAACTCTGCAAATAAAATCAATGCTTCCTCATTTTACTGTTTGAATAATTATCTCTTTTGCCAATTTTTCTGGAGTTGGTCTTTCGTGAGCTTCCGTTGATACAGTTAGATGCTTTTACAGTCCCATGTTCTTCAAGAAGAGGGCCGTGAAAATATTTACAGATCCCTCACATCCAGGACATAAACTGTTTCAACTCCTACCCTCAAAACGACGCTATAGAGCACTGCACAACAGAACAACTAGACACAAGAAGTTTTTTCCTGACGGCCATCACTCTGCTAAACAAATAATTCCCTCAACACTGTCAAACTATTTACTAAATCTGCACTACCATTAATCTTCTCATCGTTCCCATCACCAATCTCTTTCCACTTATGACTGTATGACTGTAACTTTGTTGCTGGCAGTCCTTATGATTTATATTGATATATTGACCATCATTTGTGTTGTGAATGTTGTACCTTGATGAACGTATCTTTTCTTTTATGTACACTGAGAGCATATGCACCAAGACAAATTCCTTGTATGTCCAATCACACTTGGCCAATAAAAAAATTCTATTCTATTCTATTCTATTCTATTCTATTCTATTCTATTCTATTCTATTCTATTCTATTCTATTCTTTATTGGCCCTTGACATGATGGTAAACTAATTACTTAACTCAAAAGTTTAGTAATGTCATTCTTACAAAGTGGGGGATTCTGGGTTGAGATTCTGTACCGTCTGTAAGGTCAGGGTATTTTCAGTGGTCTACAAACAGGACTGGAGGAAGAGGATAGTAGAGTGAACTGTAGATATTTCCTCCAGTGACAAGGTTCATGGTTCATCTTTGTGCTCTGCTGCTGAAAAGATACTTGGACAGAACTCTGGTTGTTATCAGAGAGCTCTGGGCAGGTCCGAAGTCATTGCAGTTCCTGACATTGATCGAAATCCAAGAAAACAAGGAGAGGGAGAGAAGCTCTGGGCTTTCAGAAGAGCATCATTTTGTGCTTGTTGGTGAAAGGATCCTCATCACACTTTGTTTACAGGAGCCCTATATATAAAATATTTGCAGATCCCTCGCATCCTGGACATAAACTGTTTCAACTCCTACCCTCAAAACGACGCTATAGAGCACTGCACACCAGAACAACTAGACACAAGAACAGTTTTTTCCCGAAGGCCATCACTCTGCTAAACAAATAATTCCCTCAACACTGTCAGACTATTTACTGAATCTGCACTACTATTAATCGTTTCATAGTTCCCATCACCAATCTCTTTCCACTTATGACTGTATGACTATAACTTGTTGCTGGCAATCCTTATGATTTATATTGATATATTGATCATCAATTGTGTTGTAAATGTTGTACCTTGATGAACGTATCTTTTCTTTTATGTACACTGAGAGCATATGCACCAAGACAAATTCCTTGTGTGTCCAATCACACTTGGCCAATAAAATTCTATTCTATTCTATTCTATTCTATAAAATACAGGCTATATACAGTGTACTTACAGATAAGCTGATAATTTTAGGTGCCAGTACACACACCCCAAATTTCATTCAGCTTACTGTGGAAGGGCTTATCACAGGTATATACGGTAATTGTTCTGTTTCCCTTCCCCCAATACTCCCAGCAAAGAGTCCGTCAGAGGCCTTCCTTTTTTTTTTCCCTTTTATTTACATAGATACATGTCCTGGCCACGTCTACCCACGGGCCTGCCAAGTTTCTGGAGATAACGAGGAAATTATAGATAAGGCCAGAATTACTCACGAATATATTCTTTCCTCCATTGAAATAGTTAGCTCGCGCCAATTCATTAGCTCGCGCCAACTCATTACTTTGTCCAAGACAAAAAACCAGGAAGTCCCGCCTCCTATTTATAGTCTCTGCAGATGTCACTGCATGACAATTATGACTTGGCTTTGTCCCAACTCTTCCGCTGCTGCGCACGCGATCAAATATTGGAAACGACCTTCAGCCAGCGGGAGTCTCGTGACCTTGCATCGCTCCAAAACTGTTCTTGGGGCGTTGCCAAATCAGAAGGAGGCTCCATGGAATCAGGCTGTGCCGGCCCTCCCCATCCCTTTGAGTGGGTGCCAGGGAGGAAAGGGCTCAAGAGAAGCAGGGCTGGCCAGGTCTTCTCCTCACTTTCTGAATCATCCGAGTCCAGGAGTCCGGGTCCAGGAACCTGGGTCACAACACTATCCTCACCGCAGGGCCCTTCCCCGGGCTGACGATCGGGATGCGGTCGGGCTGGGTTCTGCTCATGGAAGGCCTGCACCAGGTCAGGGGCATGAACGCCGGAGGCATCTACCCAGGAGAAATCAGTCCCGTATCCCTTCCACGCGATCAAATATTGGAAACGACCTTCAGCCAGCGGGAGTCTCGACGCTGTGGACTTCAGATTCCTCCGATCCGTCCTCGGCGACAGTGACGGGTGCTGTTGGGCACCGAAGGGGACTCGGTGTGGCCTCAGGAACCAGAAGGGACCGTGAAAACGGGTGGATCCGCATGGATCGTGGCAGGGTCAGTCGGTAGGCTACCGGGTTGATGACTGCCTCGACAGGGAACGGGCCGATGAATCGGTGGTCCAACTTTACCGGGCGGTCGGACGGGAGGTGTTTGGTGGAGAGCCACACCGGTCTCCAACTGCCAGCGGGGCGTTGCCCGTCGGGAGCGGTCGGCGGACCGCTTGTAATCCTCCTTGCCCGATTCAGCTGCTGACGTACCAACTGTTGGACCGCATGCAATTCCGTCAGGAAGGTCTGCGTTCGGGAACAGGAGAGTCCGTGGTGCCAGAGGAAGAGCCGGATGGTACCCCACATTGGCAAAGAACGGGTCATCTGAGTAGAGGTGTGCTGAGAGTTGTTAAAAGCAAACTCCGCCAGGGACAGGTAGTCGCCCAGTTGTCCTGTTGCTGGTTGTTGTAGCAACGGAGATACTGTTCCAGTATACCGATGACCTTCTCTGTACCCCCGTCGGTCTCCAGATGGTGCGATGACGACAGACATACCTGCACCTCCAACGCAGCCATCAAGCTCTTCCAGAAGCGGGCTGTGAACTGAACTCCATGGTCCGAAACCACCCTGTCCGGTAGACCATGGAGGCGGAAGATGTGCTGCAGAAAGAGACGGGCCGTTTTTGCGGCTGTGGGCAGTCCGCGGCATGGGATGAAGTGTGCCATCTTGGTGAGCATGTCCACCACCACCAGCACCGTGGTGAACCCAGAGGACGGCGGCAGGTCTGTCAGGAAGTCCATAGAGATCGCCCCCCAGGGTCTGTCGGGTGTCGGCAAGGGCTGGAGGAGCCCGGGAGGGGCCCCCGTGGCGGTCTTGGCTTGCCGGCACGGTACGCAGGATGTCACGTAGGCATGTATATCATGCCGCACTCGGGGCCACCAAAAGGTCCGTGTCACCAGGTGGAGGGTCTTGAAGAACCCAAAATGTCCTGCTGCAGGGTTGTCGTGGCACTGGGTCATGACGAGGGCTCGGAGTGGTCCTGTGGGCACATATAATCGCCCCCAAAACTTGAGTAAGTCCTCCTCCAAGGTCCAAGGAGACGTGGGGCCCACCTCCGCTCTCCTTTGCTGCGACCAGGCGTCCTGGCGCTGCGCCTCGCACCTGGGCCCGCAAGTCCACTGGCTCCGTGCTGCGGCCAAGGCTTCTGCCGCAGCACTGTCCGTGGAGGAAGGGGGTCCTTGGCGCAGAGGTACTCTGGCTTATGGGACAGGGCATCCGCCTCCGGTTGTGACCGCTGGGAATGTAGGTCACGCGGAAGTTGAACCGGCAAAACAACGACCACCGGATCTGCCGCTGGTTCAACTTCCGAGCTGTGGTGAGGTGCTCGAGATTCCGATGGTCCGCTCGACCTCCACCTGATGTCGGGCCCTCCAGATGGTGTCGCCAAGCCTCGAATGCAGCCTTGATAGCCAGCAACTCTTTTCCCAGATAGTGTAGTTGCGCCGGAAGGATTGAGTTTCCGGGAGTAGTAAGCGAGGAAAAAGTGTGCCACCATTCGCCGGAGCCTGTAGCAGCACCGCTCCCAGAGCCACATTGGACGCGTCCGTTTCCACCACAAAAGGCCAGAGCGGGTCGGGATGCCTCAGGACGGGTTCCGTGACGAAGGCTTTCTTGAGGGCTGTGAATGCTTCTTGCTGCGGGGGACCCCACCGGAACGCAACCTTCTTCCTGAGGAGCTGGGTAAGTGGAGCCGTCAGTGTGGCGAAGCCCGGGATGAAGGTCCGGTAGTAGTTGGCGAAGCCCAGCAGGCGCTGAACATCCTTCACCCGACAAGGGGCTTCCCAGCTACACAAAGCTTCTACTTTACATGGGTCCATGGCTATGCCCTCGGGCGAGATGATATGCCTGAGGAATTCTATGGAAGTCCGGAAGAAGACGCATTTCTCCAGCTTCGCATTGAGTTGTTGCTCCCGCAAGCGTTGCAGAACCAGACCGATGTGTCGAAGGTGGCTTTCCCTGGACCGGGAGTAAATCAGGATGTCGGTCAGGTAGATAACCACGAACCGATCCAACATGTCTCGGAACACGTTGTTCATGAAGTGCTGAAAAACGGCGGGAGCATTGGTCAACCCAAATGGCATGACAGTGTATTCGTAGTGTCCGTATCGGGTGCCGAATGCCATCTTCCATTCGTCTCCTTCTCGCATCCGCACCAGGTTGTAGGCCCCCCGGAGATCGAGCTTGGTGAAAATCGTGGCCTCCCGCAACCTTTCCAGTAGCTCCGGGATGAGCGGCAGGGGGTAGCGATTCCGCACCGTAATGGCGTTTAGCCGGCGGTAATCACAGCATAGGCGCAAGTCCCCTGTCTTCTTCTTCACAAAGAGGACCGGGGCCGAGAGAGGGGACTTTGAAGGCCGGATGAACCCTCGGGCCAGGTTTTTGTCCAGGAAGTCCCTGAGGGCGGCCAACTCGGGCTCCGACATGGAATACAGGCGTCCCACAGGCAGTGGTGCGTTGGGCAGAAGGTCCACGGGCAATCGAGGGCCGGCGCGGGTAGTCGGTCCGCCTCCTTCTCGCTGAACACGCCGGGCGAAGTCCGTCAGCTCAGGAGGCAAGGTGATGGCAGCGGTGGGGACGTTCTGGCCGGCACAGGTGTGGCGGATGTGATCGACGCACTGCAGACTCGGGAAAGAGATGGTGTTCCGCTACCAGGCCACCTGAGGATCGTGGGTCCAAGCCAGGCCATCCCAAGGACCAAGGAAAATGAAGGTCCGCCGTGACATAAAACTGGATCGCCTCATGGTCCCCAATAGCCAGGCGCAAAGGCTGGGTGGCAATTTAATGGGGCCGGACACCAGTTCTCGCCCATCAATTGTCTCTACCGCATCGGAGGGTCCACGGAACCACGGGACCGCAAACTGGGTCACAAAGGCCTGGTCCATAAAGTTTGTTGTGGCCCTGAGTCCACCAGCGCATGCGCCTGGAGCCCGTCCGACTGGTTCCCCAACCATATCCGTGTGTCCAGAATCAGATGCCGAGGGGCCCAGAGTCTACTTCCGCAACGTCCAGTGGGGCTTAGTACGTGCCCGACCTAGGGTTTCCCGAGGTCGGGCCTGCCCGCTTCGATTGGTCACGCTGTGATTCGGGACCGGCGTGCCCCACTTCGCTTTCTGGGGCAAGAAGCGCGAAGTGGCCGGGCTCCCCACAGTACAGGCACAATCCCCTTGGCGCCCGGTTCCGCCTCCTGGGCTGTTAGGCGAGGTCTGGCCGCTCCCAACTCCATGGGCTCTTCCGCAGCGGTTACAAAACGTGGGGCGACCCTGGGTGCTGGTGGTGCAGGAAGTGGGGTGCAGATGTCGACGGAGGGTCCCGGGGTGCGACGGGACGGTCGCCGTTGCAGACGGGCATCGAGGCGGAGACAAAGGCACCAAGTTGTCGAGGGTCCGCGGCGCCCACGCGGGCCAGCTCGTCTTGCAATTCCTCTGAGAGTCCCTCCTGAACGCTGGCCCACCAGCGCTGCATCATTCCAGTCAGAGTCCTGGCACAAAAGACGAAATTCGGCGATGTACTCCTGCAGGGGCGTTTCCTTGACGGAGTTCCTTAAGGCGCCTGGTTGCCGTCAGCATTCGAACGGGTCCTCATACATGGTGCGAGGTGCTGCCAAAACGCTGTTGGTCCGCCAGCAGGGGCTGTCCTGGAGCAAGAGGGCGTGGCCCATCGAGCAGCCGAGCCGGAAAGAAGGTTAATCACGAAGGCCACCTTAGCCCGGTCGCCTGGGAAATCCTCTGGCCTCATAGCCATGTAGAGCTGGCACTGTCCCAAGAAGGTCGGGAACATCTCAGGCTGCCCAGAAAACTTATCCGGTACGGTTATCGGGCACTTGCGACGAGGAGGAGGAGTGGGAGGATGGGGGGGGGCTGCAGGCACATTCCTGGCAGCAAGTTGGCCTGCCAAGTGAGCCACTTGCTGCTGGAGCTGTTGATTAGCTGCTTGTAGCTGCTCTAACTGCTGCTGTACCTGCTGCTGATCCATCTTTGGTGGAAGATGTTTTAGTCAGGTCTTGGACAAAATGTTCTGTTTCCCTTCCCCCAATACTCCCAGCAAAGAGTCCGTCAGAGGCCTTCCTTTTTTCCTTTTATTTACATAGATACATGTCCTGGCCACGCCTACCCACGGGCCTGCCAAGTTTCTGGAGATAACGAGGAAATTATAGCTAAGGCCAGAATTACTCACGAGTATATTCTTCCTCCATTGAAATAGTTAGCTCGCGCCAATTCATTAGCTCGCGCCAACTCATTACTTTGTCCAAGACAAAAAACCAGGAAGTCCCGCCTCCTATTTATAGTCTCTGCAGATGTCACTGCATGACAATTATGACTTGGCTTTGTCCCAACTCTTCCGCTGCTGCGCACGGCGATTACGTCTACGTGACCTTGCATCGCTCCAAAACTGTTCTTGGGGCGTTGCCAAATCAGAAGGAGGCTCCATGGAATCAGGCTGTGCCGGCCCCTCCCCATCCCTTTGAGTGGGTGCCAGGGAGGGAAAGGGCTCAAGAGAAGCAGGGCTGGCCAGGTCTTCTCCCTCACTTTCTGAATCATCCGAGTCCAGGAGTCCGGGTCCAGGAACCTGGGTCACAACAGTAATATCTTGTACATACAGTATCTACTGTATATCTGCAGATATGCCAAATCTCAATTTTTTTAATCAAAACATCCTGGAAAATGCAGGTTGGCACTTTTTTCATTTTGATTTAAAATTTGAGGGCCTGTTATCTAGGGATGGGCTTGTACAAGAATATATATGTTAGCCTGTTTCTTTCCCGGGTTTCATTTCTTCAAATGCTCAGCCTCCCCCTGGTTTTTGCCGAGTACTCAGACTGGTGCATGCCACGCATGGTGCAAATGTGATGGATCGTTTCTTGAATGTCAAGGAGTTGAATGTATTGGAGCCCTCTGTGATGTTTAACTTGTCACCTTCCTTCTTTGCATATGAAAGGTTTTCCAAATTTCATTTGGAAAACCTTTCATATGCAAAGAAGGAAGGTGACAAGTGTCCACACCCTTGAGGAGATAGTAGGGCTCAGTCTGTAAGATCTCCAAGGCGATACGGCTAGGAAAGTTCATTGCTCAAGAAGACTGAAGTTTTTTCTCTCTTTCTCATTCTTCAAGTAACTCTCTGGTTTTGTTTTGTTTTTCATCTTCTTAAAGGAATTTTGGAGTTTATAAGTTTGGCTGTAGGACTGGTTAGTATCCGTGGAGTGGATTCTGGCCTTTATCTTGGAATGAACGAGAGAGGGGAGCTGTATGGATCGGTAAGTATAATTATTACAACCTTCTGACTTCATCAGAATTTGATATTATTCAGAATGACCTTCCTTAAATGACCTTGATCTGTTGGGCATTTGGATGATTCTAAGCGATAGGACAGGTGGCACATTTATGGCCCTGGCAAGAGCCACGAGCTGCAGGAGAAAGATAATATATAGGAAAAACCAAGATTAAAATTGCAAAAAAGAATTCCAGACTAAATTGCAAAGGTCCAGAGCCACAGTGGAGATGATGTAAATCCTTTCGGCCTCACCTTGTATGACAGGCAGGACTTTGAGCTGCATCCTCACATGAAGGTACTATGGGAAGAAGGGTGTCCATTGAGGGAGCTTCCTAACTAAGAAGGATTTTCCACAAGGACCTTCAGTATACATTGGAGATTCGTGAGAGCATGAATGCCATCTCCAACTTTGTTGTTGTTAGTTGTGAAATTGTGTCCGACCCATCACGACCCCATGGACAACGTTCCTCCAGGCCTTCCTGTCCTCTGTCATCCTCTGGAGTCCATTGAAGCTCACACCTACTGCTTCAGTGACTCCATCCAGCCACCTCGTTTTCTGTCATCCCCTTCTTCTTTTGCCCTCAATCTTTCCCAGCATTAGGCTCTTCTCCAGTGGGTCCTTCCTTCTCATTAAGTGGCCAAAGGATTTGAGTTTCCTCTTCAGGATCTCGCCTTCTAAAGAGCAGTAAGGGTTGATCTCCTATAGGACTGACTGGTTTGATCGCCTTGCCATCCAAGGGACTCGCAGGAGTCTTCTCCAGCACCAGAGTTCAAAGGCCTCGATTCTTTGGCGCTCAGCCTTTCTTATGGTCCAACCTTCACAGCCATCCATTGCAACTGGGAATGCCATAGCCTTGACTATACGCACTTTTGTTGGTAGGGTGATGTCTCTGCTTTTTAGTACGCTGTCTAGATTTGCCTTAGCTTTCCTCCCCAGGGGCAAGCGACTTTTAATTTGTTGGCTATAGTCCCCATCTGCGGTGATCTTGTAGCCTGGGAAAATAAAATCTGTCACTACTTCCATTTCTTTCCCATCTATTTGCCAGGAATTGAGAGGGCCAGATGCCATGATCTTAGTTTTCTTAATGTTGAGTTTCAAGCCAACTTTTGCACTCTCCTCCTTCATCCACATCAAGTGGCTCTTTAGTTCCTTTTCATTCTCTGCCATTAGAGTGGTATTATCTGCATATCAGAGGTTGTTGATATTTCTCCCGGCAATCTTAATTCCAGTTTTTGATTCATCCAGCCCCGCCTTTCTCATGATGTGCTCTGCATATAAGTTAAATAGGCAGGTCGACAGTTTACAGCCTTACTGAACTCCTTTCTCAATTTTGAACCAATCAGTGGTTCTGTGTCCAGTTCTCACTATTGCTTCTTGACCCACATATAGGTTTCTCAAGAGACAAATAAGATGGTCTGGTACTCTCATCTCTTTGAGAATTTGCCACAATTTGTTACGATCCACAATCAAAGGCTTTAGCATAGTCAATGAAGCAAAAGTATGTTTTCTGGAACTCCCTAGCTTTCTCCATGATCCAGCTTATGTTGGCAATCTGATCTCTAGTTCCTCTGCCTCTTCGAAATCCTGCCTGTACTTCTGGTAGTTCTCGATCCACATATTGCTGGAGCCTAGCTTGTAGGATTTTGAGCATAACTTTGCTAACATGTGAAATGAGTGCAATGGTGCGATAGTTTGAACATTCTTTGGCATTGCCCTTCTTTGGAATTGGAATGTAAACTGACTTTTTCCAATCCTGTGGCCACTGTTGAGTTTTCCAAATTTGCTGGCAAATTGGGTGTAGCACTTTTACTGTATCATCTTTTAAGATTTTGAATAGCTCAGCTGAAATACAGTCACCTCCACTAGTTTTATTGTTGCTCAGATTTCCTAAGGCCCATTTGACTTCACTTTCTAGGATGTCTGGCTCGAGGTCAGTGGCCACCCCATCATGATTATCAGGGATGTTAAGCTCATTCTTGTATAGTTCTTTTGTGTAATTTTGCCACCTCTTCTTAATCTCTTCTGCCTCTATTAGGTCCCTGCCATTTTGGTTCTTTATCATGCCCATCTTTGCGTGAAATGTTCCCTTCATATCTCCAATTTTCTTGAAGAAATCTCTGGTCCTTCCTATTCTATTGTTTTCTTCAATTTCTTTGCACTATTCACTTAAGAAGGCATTCTTATCTCTTCTAGCTATCTCTAGAATTCTACATTCAATTGGGTGTCTCTTTCTCTTTCTCCCTTGCCTTTCGCTTTCCTTTTTTCCTCAGCTATTTTTCCCCAGTTATTTGCAAAGCTTCCTCTGACAGCCATTTTGCTTTCTTGTATTTCTTTGGGATGGTTTTGGATCTTCAACATATCTCTAGCAAAAATATACATCTGAATTTCAGAGGAATGCAGACAGTATTTGGACCTGCATAGAACATTCACTGAATTAAGTGGGAATTAAATTGGCTGTAAATAAATTCAGACAAATTAGAATGATTTATTGCTGTATTTTCAAGTCTTAACAGAGTGAAATATGGAATAGTCATCAGACACAGAGACACGTATCCAGCTAATACTGTTAACTATGTTAAATGTCTGTCTGAAGTTACACCACCAGTAAATTCACAAATAGTATAAGGGCTAAATCACAAAACTAGTTTACCCAAAAATTCTAATAAGAGGGAACTCTCTTTGAGTAGCCAACCACCCTCATAAACGGTGGGGCAGGAAGGGTCATGTAACTTCAAAACAAGAGAGGAGGGTGCCCATCTCTGTTAACAACCCAAAGTCTGCAGACATTTAGCCCTTTGAATGTGAGCAGATATCTCCCATGCCTGCCTCCTGCTCCTTCTAGAGTATCTTTTGGCAGGAGAGATTAACAGGATACCAAGTTGGAGGTGGGATCCTCAGTCCTGCCCTCACCATAGGCTTTCCCAGTGCAGAAAGCTGCCTTTCCTCCTGGTTGCCCCAACAAGTGACCCCTTTGAGTTGGTTTCTCCAGATGAGCTTTCCTGCTGATCTGTCCAGCTCTCTTCCATGTGAAGTTAAGTAACGTGAATTCTATTTCCTTGATGGAGGGTATATCCACCCTCCCATTTTGTTGGTGCCTTGTGGTCCTAGGAACTCCACTCCTGACCTAGCCAAGAAGGGTATTACTGAGCAGCCAATTCCAAGGTTCCTCTGGAGCTTCCATCTCTTCTGGCCCAAGGAGGAATTTGACCTCCACCCATTCATCAGAGACCATGGCTGCTCTAGAAGGCCAGGTGGAGTACTGAGGTCTGAGTGTTGGCTTTGAGTTGCTCGCTTCTTCCTGTGCCCTGCTCTGATGTCCCATGTTTTAGTGGGACCCTGAATTGGCAAACGGCGGAGGATACATCCTATGGTTTACTCTAAGAGCAGAACTAGGACATGAGGTTCACATTCAACCTGCAGCACCAACTTTACACTTTAATCATGTAACAAGTGCCTGTTTATATCGTAAGATTCTGAAGGCAAATGACCCCACATCCCACCCTCTTGTTTTTGGGGGTGCTGAAGAACAAAAGGAAAATCAGTCCACCCAGGGCAAAAGCCAGGATCTGTTCAGGGGAGCCAGGATATTTTGGTCAATGTCCAATATAAAACAGGTTGGAATAGAATATAAACAATCACACAGATATAATGTAAATAAAACATAATATCAAACACAATATCTTTAAAATAAAGCTAATACTAAATAATCAAAATTGAATAATGTGAGTGCAAGGGCTCAGTTTCAATACTTTCACAAGCAGCTAAGCAGTTGTTCCTTTGGGACTTGGTGGACCTGTAATAGTGTTTAAAAACAACCATTTCTTACAGTTAAATATTCACACAGCGTAACTTGCTCCTTGGTCAAACAATTCTTGTTTCTTTGACCCTGCCTCTGGATCATTCTAGTGCAACTTGAAAAATAGACAACTTGCTTTTAAAATTTCCGTAATGGGAGGGCAGCCCCCAAAGAGGGGCAACGAAGCGACTTCATCATCTCCAAGAGAGGCATATTGTTGCCATTGGTCAGGGTGTCGAACCAAGGAAGATGCCGGCTTCTAAGCCGAACCATTAGATCACAGAAGCAGGGATCACACATCATGATAAGCCAAGGGATTTCTAACCACAACTTGCTGAGTAAGCCACATTGGGCTGGGTTTACACAACATGGAAAGCCAGAAGTTTAGAAACCATAGGAGTTGTGTTGACCTTTGTGCCATGTAGGGTTTATTGTCGGCTTCCGTTCCTTTAGGATGAAACATACAAATTGGCCTTGGGATGGGCTAATTTTTTGCACAGAACTGCAATAATACAACAATAATCAGCTCTAAGAGAAAGAGAAGATGTAATCGTCCATCTTGATCCTCTAAGAAGGAAGTCAAGATAGAAATCACTCAGTTATTAGCCATCCTTGGGTTGAGTCGGGGGGGGGGTTCCCTTCCTCTGTCAGGGTCGTTTTTTCATGTCTCTCTTGTTTCCTTCCCACCTGCTGCTCACACAGAAGAAGCTCACACGGGAGTGTGTTTTCCGCGAGCAATTTGAAGAAAACTGGTATAACACCTACGCCTCGACCCTCTACAAGCATACGGACTCTGAGCGACAATATTACGTTGCGTTGAACAAAGATGGATCTCCCCGAGAAGGATTCAGGACTAAGAGACATCAAAAATTCACTCATTTTTTACCCAGGCCGGTAGATCCTGCTAAGATACCTGCTGTGTACAGAGACCTTCTGCGCTACAGGTGATACTCCCTGCAGCTTGAGAACAAATATGAAGGCACATGATTGTGTAACATAATATACATGTACACGGCTGGGTTTCCAAAGTTTTTGCTGGAGCGCTATAAGCCTTTGCATTTCATCCCTTCTGCAAGCCTAGTTAGCCCATAGAGAAGCCCTTGGCTTTCAAGGAAGGGTGTAATCAGGATGGATTTAGTATCCGGGGAACGTGACAGGATGGGGCAGAGGCTGGAACCCTACATAGGATCGCTTTCTAATTACATGTACAATGTGGTGGGCTAGGAAGAGGAAGTAGATCACGCTGAGCAGAAGAGATGATGTTCGACAACCACCAGCAACAAGCCATGGAACCAGGCACAGAAGAATTCAGAAATAATTTGCATTCCGCTCAAAAGCTTGCTTGCTAAACTGGCCCTTTGCAACTTGGCAGATGTTGGTGATCTGAAATCTGAGAACTCGTGGACTTGCATGGTAGTAAAGTGGAGAATCCAACCCTATGGGATGTTTAGCCCCTCAGGAAGGCCTGTGTGAATGTGGCTTTGTATGTGCAAGCACACACTTCGACCTGCTTGTGTTTCCTTCCGTTGGAGTCCGATAGTAGAAAGCAGGAGGTGAGGTCAAAGAACGAGCATTTTGAAGATGTAAACACAATACTGTTCATAAGGACAAATCTATTTATAAAATGTATATTGTATTTATTTTATATATTTATTTATTTCATATATATATATATATAAATATATATATTATTTTTAAAATGAGAGAGATTATGGCCCAACTTTCTTCAGAAAGAATAAAGTCCTACTGATATAGGCAAAAGAGAGGGGGGGACTTTAAAGAGCTTTATTAGCAATAAAATGTCTTTATATATTGCAGGTGGCTTATTAATTTTTTGTAATCATATTGATTCATAATTTAAGATTTAAAACCATGAATGTGGCACCGATCTACAATTACAGAGAACATCCTACGGTAAGTGATGGAGAGAGTCAGAGATACACTTGGTGGGTACTTCTGCAGTGGTTGGATTGTCTGCCAAACTAGCCCCATTCAGTTACTATCTTACACCCAAAGAGGTGAGTTTAGAATTGTAGCCAGAATTGAATTAAATTTGTGGCAACTCCATTCCCCTCATATAGGAAATCTGTTTTTGAGCTGCTTAGAATTTGCCCCTCTAAGAAAAAAAAAGTCTTGGTTTTCTCCAGGTTAAAAATTTGGTCATTTTCACAACTGGAGAACATGAGGGGGAACCAGAGCTTCCCCGTGTGGTATTGGATTACAGTTCCCAGCATGCTAAACTGGTGAGGCTGCTGGGATTCTGGAGGGCAACCAGTTCCTGGAACCCTGCCCTGAAAGATGGCAATCATCCAATCACAAGCTAGTGTGACATTTTCTATTAAGAATTTTTCCTCATATAACATTTCTACTGCAGTTGCCAAACAGGCCCAACTTTTTTCCAAAATGAAGAATTGAGAAAAGCCATAGATAAGTGTTGGGATTCAACTCTCCCAGCGTCCTTCTTGCTACCAGTCTTAGACAGACAAGGACATAAGGCGAACTAGGAATTTCTCCATAATTGCAAGATTGGCGCCTGGGCCTCTTTCTGCTCAGGATGCCTCTTCCATCCTGATGTTTTCCGCCAGCCACCGTGAGGGTGAACTTAGTGCTCTTTGATGGTACTGGGTGATACTGGTGGTGCTATCCTAGGCTGCCCTCAGCTGGGTTTGGATGCTAAGTAGGATGCGACTCGTTTGGCATGGATTGGGAGGCCCTCGAGGGCAGTGTTTTTTTAAGCTTGGCAACTTTAAGACGTTCATTCCCAGAACTCAGTTTGGGAGTTGAAGTCCTCACCTCTTAATGATGCCAAGACTGAAAAATTCTGCTCTAGGGAAACACGGCTGTAGGCTAGACTAAGAAGGCAAAAACAAACCAGGCAAACTGCCATTGTACCATTGCCAAGAAAACAATATAACCATGCCAGGAAAGATTTGTATAATCATTTTTAGAAGAGTTTTAGATTTCAATCGGTTTCCATTTGGTTCCTTCTCTGGGCCTCGGGCACGTAACTATTTTCTGACCAAATTATTATTCCCTACTTATTGTTTGTACCAGAATTAAGTGGTTCAAATGTTGTATCCCAACTGACCCTGTGATCCTCGCTTTTTTGACCGAGAGTCATTCAGATGTATTACGTTCTCTTTGCAACATCATAGCCTTCAATCATACTTACTGGAAGAAATAGGGGATTGAAATCTCACACATCTGGAAAATGCCAATTAAGAAAAGGACTGTTTTAATCTCTTCTTGAATACAATCTAGAATTCTCCTTGTTTTCCGCTTTGATGATATCCCTAAAACGGGCTGTGGAAATTCTGGAGTCAAGATGAAATAATGTTTTTTCATTGCCTAAAACATTTTCTAGTGTCCTGTAAATAATTCACTACATATGTGTTTATTTTTTTACCTTTAAACTTCCACTTACTCCTCTCGGGGGGGAAATCTGCAGAGAAACACACCCAACTTTATAAATGCTGAATTAAAGGTTTCAGTTGAGGTTTGGCCAGCCCTGCTGCATTTTGACAATAATAGCCTTATGTAAAGAGCATGCCCTAAATTGTTTTGATCCTTTGTCATAATATGGATGCTCCCAGTAGACCTCCGACCATGATCTTTAATATATGAACCATGCCATTTCTCATCACTTTGAGATAAGAAACACCCCACACCAGGGAGTGAAATCTACTTACCTACCTTACCAGTTTGGACGTGCAAATGCCACGTGTGCATTCACTTTGCCCACACACATGTCACATGCCCGTGCAGACCTGCGCATGTGCAAAACATGTGCAGAAGGTAAAAAACACATTGCTTCCTGGTTAAAACCAGGAAGTAATGGCACTCAGGTGGGTGGGCGGAGTTTTGCTCCACCATCGCTACCGGATCGCTGAACTACTGGCCACGATAGCTACCGGATTGCACGATCCGGTCTGATCCAGGAGCATTTCACCCCTGCCCCACACCATAGTGGAGGATCTAAAATAGACCAGACAAAATCTCACACTGTACAAAAAGACTTTGGCGTTGCAGCTCTGGAGGTAATTGACAAGTTCTTATGCAGCAGACAGAAGGATTCCAGCTGGAACTCCCTGCCCTAAATTGACCTCCAAATTCCTTTTTAATCATGTTTTAGACCTTTGTTAAATCACAAAACTATTTCACATAAATGCAATTCCCATACACAGCAAATGCAACAAGCAACTTGCTTGAAAATCTAAAGTGGATTTATGGCAATTTTTAAATTTTTAAATTGATAGCAAGTGAACAGCTTTTGTTCAACTACACATCAGAAATATCCCTCACTTATTTTTTATGCCTTGATTCTAATTTGATTAGGACACATAAATGTAGTATTGCAATATCCAATTAAACACTCAATAAAATTCAACTACTGTAAGACAAAGCCATCCTTTTTTCAATCAGATAGTCATACTTCATTGTTGTATTATGGTTCTGGTCATAAGCTGCTGGTTCATGAAATGTTCAAGAATACTTGTTTCATGAAAGAAAACAAGGAACTTCTGAGAACAAACGCAGGTAACCTATCTCAAAAGTAAATAAAGCATTTCTGCCTACTAAGTTGGAATTTAATTCCTTCTGTGCACTGATGCAGAATATTAATTGAATGGCATAAAACAAAGTTACTATCAGTGAGATACAGATACTATTAAATTATGAAAACAGGGAAATCTCTTAATCCTGGTGGCTATTCTTTTGCATAGCACAGAATCTTTTTTTAGCCTATATTGTTAGAGATTTATATATAATCATGCTTTTTTGAATAAAATATTCCCAGCTTTCTTTGTGAAGCTTACATAACCACAGTTGTGAAAGTTATTAGAGTTTCTGCCAACTCTGTACAATTTCATTCAATTTCCTTTTTAAATCTGGTGGAGAAAATTTGGATCTGTCCATCCAGGGCAAACTGATTTCTTAAAAAAAATAATAATCTGGGTTTTAGCAAAGCATTTGATACAGTTCTACACAATGAACTCATAACAAAGTTGTACAGGCTAGGACTTAACCACTGGGTGGCTCAGTGGGTAGGATGTTGGCTCAGGGATGGATCTCAGTGTGTGACGGTTAATGGGACACTGTCTGAACCCATCACAAGCGGTGAACCACAAGGCTCAATCCCTAATCCTGTTCTGTTCAATGTGTTTGTGAGTGATATAAGAGAAGGAGTGCTAGGTAAGGTTTGTCTTTTTGCTGATGACACAAAGGTGTGTAATAGAGTTGACGTTCCTGGGAGTATTTGTAACATGGAAAAAGATTTGGCATTGCTGGAAAATTGGTCAATGCTGAAGTCCATGGACAGTATACTATGTCCACAGCATTTTGCTGGTCCATTAATTTAGTTGCATTGTCAAAGAATGCAATAAGGTTTGTCTGGCATAATCTGTTTTTGACAAAGCCATGTTGGCTTCCAGTAAATAGCTTTGTTGTTTCTAGGTGTTCGCAGATCCATTGCTTGATTATTGGACTGTCCTTTTATTTAATCCCAAAGAGGCCATTAGTGTCAGAAGTCCTGAAAGGAAGAACGTTTTCTTTCTCTCTGAAGTTCCTTGTGCCAAAGGAGGAGAAAGCAGAAAAGCAAGAATACCAGCAAACCTTAAAAAAGCCAACACCTCCCAGGTATGACCATCAAAGTTCTGTTGCCCTAGTAGTTGTCTGCTGGGATAGACATTTGGGAGATGTTCTGTAATTCAGACAGCTTTTTCCAACCTTGGGCACTACAATTATATGGAGGGTACAATAGAGTTGCACCCCTGGTGATCCAAGTGATGCTGTTGCAGATGCATATAAAGCCAGAATTGAGAAGACAGCAAGAGACAGTAAGTGCTGCCTCTACAAAGAAACTAATGAAATAGTGGATTAGCTCTTAGCTGTTGCAAGAAGATTGCAGAGACTGACTACAAACAACAGCCTGATGAAGTACCAACAACGGTGTATTGGAAGATCTGCAAGAAATATCATTTGCCTGCAAACAAGAACTGGTGGGACCATAAAATAGAGAAAGTCATAGAAGTTGAAATGCTCTAGGACTTTAGAATTCAAACCAACAGACATCAGCCATATTATATCCAAGACTTAACAATTGGCAAGAAGAAAGACAAAAAAATCTGGATAGTGGACATGGCAGTATTTAGAGAGAGAGTGGAATAGAAGAGAAAGACCTGGAGAAGATAACAAAATACTAACAGCTGCAAATAGAAATAGAATGACTGTGGCAAAAGAAAGCAAACATAGTACCAATAGTAATAGGCCCCTTGGATACAATCCCAAAATAATTGGAGCATCATTTGAATTCCGCTGGCATTGTCGAATTCTCCATCAGTCAACTGCAAAAGACAGCTTTGCTTGGAATACCATCTACATTTGTTTATCCCAGGTTCTTAGAACGACTCAATTGGCGAACAAAAATGCTAAATCCAGTCTGAACATCTGTAACAAACCATCATCACCATCATCAATATTGATCGATTGTACTTGCCAACATCTCAGGGTGGCAGCAGTTAGAGCAGGTCTGGGGTTGGGTGTAGGAGAGGTTCTCTCTGCTGCCTCGTAACTATCGGTGCTGCAAACCGGTTGAATGGGATGATGGAGTTGATGACTTCCAGGCACTGTTGTATTGTGGCACGGGAGAGAGCATCTGCCAAAAAGTTCTCCCTCTCCACCCCCGGAGGGTGAAGTTAAAGCGATTGAAATATTGAGCGCACAGCACCTGTTTAGGGGACAGCTTCTAGGTTTTGGTGATCTGACCACACCTTGAAGGGGATTTTACGGCCTTCCAAGAACTGTCTCCAGGTTAGGAGAGCCCATTGGACAGGTGGCCCAGCGCCTCAGTTTGCGGGACATGAAGACACAGGGTTGCAGTTCTCCCTGGGCGTTTTTCTGGAGTAGGGCTGTTCCTACAGCCACATTGCTGGCATCTGCCTCTATTGCAAATGGTTTGTCTGGGTTGGGGTGTTCAAAGAGATGCTTTAGTTTTTGAACGCTGCTCAGCAGCATCGACGGACGGATCCAGAGGCTGCCCAGGTTTAGATTTTGCCCCTTTCCCTGTTTTAAGCAGGTTGGTGACTGGCAGAGCTTTCTGGGCGAACGTAGGGATGAATTGGCAGTAGAAGTTCCACAAAACCAAGGAAACTCTGCAGCTGCCACCTGCTTTGGGGGACTTTCCCACTCCACTATTGCCTTTGCCTTGCCAGAATCCATTTCCACCCCTTCTTTCAAGATTCAGTACCCCAAGTAGTCTAAGCTGGTTTTATGAAAGTCACACTTGGGCAGCTTTGTGCAGAGGTGGGCCTGCACAGCCCTGACCAGCTTCATGTGCTCCTCTGTGGCTTTGGTGCAAATCAATATAACCCAGGTACACCAAGACCCCTTTGTACAGGTGCTCTTGCAGAGTTTCATTGATTAACTGCATGAACACGGCCGGTACCTCCACAGGCCAAATGGCATCATCCTGAACTGGTAGCAGCCCAGTAGGCAATTAAATGCCGTCTTCCATTTGTCTCCTTCCTTCATCCTCACTCTGTAGTATGCCTCCCTGAGGTCAAATTTGATGGAGAGCCTCCCCTTTAGACATCCTCTCATTGGTGGGAGGGGGTACATATTCTCTACGCTGATACACTTCAGACCTCTATAATCCACACACAGTCTACGGGACCCATCTCACTTCTCTTTAAACAGTACTGGAGCCGCCATCCTTGACTTTGCTGGCTGAATAAAAGCCCTAAGTAGGTTCTTGTCTAGGAACTCCTGGAGTTCCCCCACCTCTTTGGGCAATTTGATGGAGCACCATTTGAACACCACTGGCATTGACAAATTCACCATCAGTCAATTGCAAAAGTTGGCTTTACTCCAAACAGCTTCTATCCTGCAACAATATCTATAGCACCGTCAAGAATCCAGATGTGCCTATCTCAGGTCCTTGGTAAGGACTCTATAGGTAGATAAAAATGCCAAACCCAGTCTGAACATCTGGCTGACTGGATCAACAACAACATTAGGATTTGAACTGCTGTTTTTATCAGTCCCAGACAGTGAATCGAATTTAAGATTAAATCTATAACGACGACGATAATAAAAATCAAATCAGGAAGATGCTAATTTGGTGAGAGATCAATTGAGTTCACCCTTGTACTCCTGCTTCCCCATATAGTTGGAAGTGTTTGGTTTAATTGGAAATACTTTTTCATTGGAACAATAGGCTTAAAATGTGTTAAATAACGCAAGTTTTACTTTATTTAACATTATATATATTAGGGTGTGTCAAATTTTTCAACTTTCAATTTCCAACCATAAGGGGTGCTCAAAAGTTGCGACATGCCTTGGGGATTGGAAAGATATTTTGGTTACTTTAATATAATTTAGATGTGCTTGGTAACTACATAAATATCGTAACTTTTCAGACCAGCAATTCCCCAGCAAACAGTTCAGACCAGCAATTCTCCAGTTCCATCAAAGAAGAACATTATTCTGTGTGCAGTCAGCCAGGTGGAAGATTCCCTCCAGAGAAAGGCTCAAAAACAGGAAAACCCACTCAAGTGATGGCAGATAATCTGTTGTATTTCAGGAAGAGGAAAGGCACTGACAAAAGCTCGAAGACGGAGATTCTACAAATCTACAAAACTCGAAAGAGGAGATTCTACAAATATTAATACTGGCTGTGAAGGAGTAGCCATGCACTGGGTAGAGGTCAAGCCGGATCATCCGTTCTGCTGGAGCTGCCTGACTGGTCTGAAGGTGTATATGAGCCGCCTTTGATGTGCAAACTGACTACAGCGGAAATAAAGCAGTTCATTGAGGAACCAATGCAAGTACCACAGTGGCCCTGTCAGGCCCAATCAACAGACAGATGTGTGAAACAGGTCCCAGAGGCAGCAAGCAGAGTGTAGACACAGGAGAAACGTGAGGGTTATATCAGAGCCCAAGAAGCAAGTCGACAGCTGATGTCACAGAACGAATCAAAACAAGACTTGATGAAACTCGTTTAAACACTTTTGTAACTCAGATAATTTCTTTCTTTCTGATGTTGGTTTGTGATTGCATGGATTATTTTTTGGTTAGCTAGATATGATTCATGCAGAAAAAAACTTTAATTTTTGTAGCACAAGGTGTAATTTTGAGAAGATAAAGTTAACAGTATTTGTAGGGTATAATGATCAGACATGGATTTACCATACCAAGCTAAATGTTGTGTAATTGCAAAAATAACATATTTGAATTCTTGGTGTAAAAACACACATTTTTAGAACCCCTCACCGGAAATCTAGCAAAAATTAATTTAAAACCCAGTATACAGACTCTGCTCGACTCAGGCTGCACCGAGTGCCTGGTTAACCCAGCCCTGGTTGAGAAGGCACTTGAGGTAGCTGAAAGTCCCCATCACATTCTGCCAGCTGGAGAGATGGGTAGCAGGGGGCATCCCAGCAACATTTATCATCGAACCCATAGAAATGCGGATGGACTCTCAGCTTCATAGTGCCCCTGGGGATGGAACGGCCCCTCGTGTTTGGGCTGGCTTGGCTAAAGTGGTGGAATCCTTATGTAAACTGAAGAAGGAGACTGCTAAAAATTCGAACGAGTTGCCCTCCCTGGGAGCAAGAGAGAATCTGGAAGGTAAACTCTCCACGGCGGGAAATAGGAGTAGTAGCGCAGGGACGGGGAAACCTTATCCCCCAAAGAGAATCAGGATCTAAGAGAAGTATTCAGTGAAAAGGGGTCGGATGAACTACCTGCTCAGAATAGAATAGAATAGAATAGAATAGAATAGAATAGAATAGAATAGAATAGAATAGAATAGAATAGAATAGAATAGAATTTTTTATTGGCCAAGTGTGATTGGACACACAAGGAATTTGTCTTGGTGCTTAAGCTCTCAGTGTACATAAAAGAAAAGATACGTTCATCAAGGTACAACATTTACAACACAATTGATGATCAATATATCAATATAAATCATAAGGATTGCCAGCAACAAGTTATAGTCATACAGTCATAAGTGGAAAGAGATTGGTGACGGGAACTATGAAACGATTAATAGTAGTGCAGATTCAGTAAATAGTTTGACAGTGTTGAGGGAATTATTTGTTTAGCAGAGTAATGGTGTTTGGGAAAAAACTGTTCTTATGTCTAGTTGTTCTGGTGTGCAGTGCTCTATAGCGTCGTTTTGAGGGTAGGAGTTGAAACAGTTTATGTCCTGGATGCGAGGGATCTGCAAATATTTTCACGGCCCTCTTCTTGATTCGTGCAGTATACAGGTCCTCAATGGAAGGCAAGTTGGTAGCAATTATTTTTTCTGCAGTTCTATTTATTTATTTATTTATTTATTAATCAAATTTCTAGACCGCCCTTCTCCCGAAGGACTCAGGGCGGTGTACAGCCATATTAAAATACATAGATAGACAATGAATTTAAAATAATTTTAAAATGAAATATTTAGCCGGCCAATTGAACTAAAAATAGTAAAACCAATTAAAATCAGTATAAAGTTTAAAATTTAAAATTTAAAAGCTAAAAAATCTAATCCAGTCCTGCGCACCTGAATAAGTGTGTTTTAAGTTCACGACGGAAGGTTCTAAGGTCCGAGAGTTGGCGAAGTTCTGGGGGGAGCTCGTTCCAGAGGGCGGGAGCCCCCACAGAGAAGGCCCTTCCCCTGGGTGTCGCCAGACGACACTGCCTAGCTGACAGCACCCTGAGGAGTCCCTCTCTGTGAGAGCGCACGGGTCGGTGAGAGGTATTCGGTAGCAGAAGGCGGTCCCGTAAATAGCCCGGCCCTATGCCATGGAGCACTTTAAAAGTGATCACCAACACCTTGAAGCGCACCCGGAAGGCCACAGGTAGCCAGTGCAGTCTGCGCAGGATAGGTGTCACCCGGGAGCCACGAGGGGCTCCTTCTATCACCCGCGCAGCCGCATTCTGGACTAACTGCAGTCTCCGGATGCCCTTCAAGGGGAGCCCCATGTAGAGAGCATTGCAGTAATCTAGGCGAGACGTCACGAGGGCGTGAGTGACCGTGCATAGGGCATCCCGGTCTAGAAAGGGGCGCAACTGGCACACCAGGCAAACCTGGTAAAAAGCTCTCCTGGAGATGGCCGCCAAATGATCTTCAAAAGACAGCCGTTCATCCAGGAGGACGCCCAAGTTGCGCACCCTCTCCATTGGGGCCAATGACTCGCCCCCAACAGTCAGCCGCGGCTGCAGCTGACTGTACCGGGATGCCGGCATCCACAGCCACTCTGTCTTGGAGGGATTGAGCCTGAGCCTGTTTCTCCCCATCCAGACCCGTACGGCTTCCAGACACCGGGACAGCACTTCGATAGCTTCATTGGGGTGGCCCGGTGTGGAAAAGTACAGCTGGGTGTCATCAGCGTACAGCTGGTACCTCACACCGAAGCCACTGATGATCTCACCCAGCGGCTTCATATAGATGTTGAACAAGAGGGGCGAGAGAATCGGCCCTGCGGCACCCACAAGTGAGGTGCCTCTGGGCCGACCTCTGCCCCCCTGTCAACACCGTCTGCGACCGATCGGAGAGATAGGAGGAGAACCACCGATAAACGGTGCCTCCCACTCCCAATCCCTCCAACCGGCGCAGCAGGATACCATGGTCGATGGTATCAAAAGCCGCTGAGAGGTCTAATAGGACCAGGGCAGAGGAACAACCCCTATCCCTGGCCCTCCAGAGATCATCCACCAACGCGACCAAAGCCGTCTCAGTGCTGTAACCGGGCCGGAAACCGGACTGGAATGGGTCTAGATAGACAGTTTCATCCAGGTGTAAGGGAAACTGATATGCCACCATACTCTCTACAACCTTCGCCGCGAAGCGAAGGTTGGAGACCGGACGATAGTTGCTTAAAACAGCCGGGTCCAAGGCAGGCTTCTTGAGGAGGGGTCTCACCACCGCCTCTTTCAAGGCGGCCGGGAAGACTCCTTCCACCAAGGAAGCACTCGTAATTGCCTGGAGCCAGCCTCGTGTCACCTCCTGGGTGGCCAGCACCAACCAGGAGGGGCACGGGTCCAGTAAACATGTGGTGGCATTCAACCTACCCAACAACCTGTCCATGTCCTCGGGAGCCACAGGGTCAAACTCATCCCATAAAATATCACCAAGACCACCCTCAGACGCCTCCCCTGGGTCACTGCAATTTTGGTCCAGACCGTCCCGAAGCTGAACGATTTTATCGTATAGATAACCGTTAAACTCCTCAGCACGTCCCTGTAGCGGGTCATCCCGCTCCCCTTGGTGAAGGAGGGAACGAGTCACCCGAAACAGGGCGGCTGGGCGGTTATCTGCCGACGCAATGAGGGAGGAGGCGTAGCAACGCCTCGCTTCCCTCAATGCCACTAGGTAAGTCCTAGTATAGGACTTCACTAGTGTCCGATCAGCCTCGGAGCGGCTAGACCTCCAAGAACTCTCCAGGCGTCTTCTCCGGCGCTTCATCCCCCTCAGCTCCTCGGAGAACCAAGGAGCCGTTTGGGACCTGCGCCGGGTCAGGGGGCGCAAAGGGACGGCACGATCTAAGGGCCCCCCCCCCGCCCGTTCCCCGGGCCCAACCAGTTCCTCAGCCGTGTCGTGGGCCAGACCTTCAGGAAGTGGCCCAAGCTCCGTCCGGAACCTCTCCGGGTCCATCAGGCGCCTGGGACGGAACCAACGTAACGGCTCCGTCTCCCTGCGGTGTTGAGTGGCGGTCAGAAAGTCCAGGCGAAGAAGAGAGTGATCTGACCATGACAAAGGTTCAATAGCTAATTCCTTCAAATCCAGATCTCTCAACCACTGACCAGAGATAAAAATCAGATCCAGAGTGCCACCCCCAATGTGAGTAGGGCCATCAACTACTTGAGTCAGGTCCAAGGCCGTCATGGAAGCCATGAACTCCCGAGCAACTGTCGATGACGAGCCAGAAGATGGCAAGTTAAAATCCCCCATGACTAAAAGTCTGGGGGTCTCAACTGCCACCCCAGCAAGCACCTCCAGGAGCTCGGGCAGGGCAGCTGTCACGTAGCAAGGAGCCAGGTACGCGACCAGCAAGCCCATCTGACATCTATGACCCCATCTCACAAAGAGGGATTCGCACCCGCAATCTGAGGTACAGTGGTCTCCTCGGCTCTAGACTCTCTCTAATCACAACCGCCACCCCACCACCCCTACCCTGGCCCTCGGCTGATGAAATGCTCGGAAACCCGGTGGGCACATCTGAACAAGGGCACGCCCCTTCTGGGCCCAACCAGGTCTCCGTGGCGCCCATAAGGTCCGCGGCACCCACAAGTGATGCGCCTCGGGGTCGACCTCTGCCCCCCCGTCAACACCGTCTGCGACCGATCGGAGAGATAGGAGGAGAACCACCGATAAACGGTGCCTCCCACTCCCAATCCCTCCAACCGGCGCAGCAGGATACCATGGTCGATGGTATCAAAAGCCGCTGAGAGGTCTAATAGGACCAGGGCAGAGGAACAACCCCTATCCCTGGCCCTCCAGAGATCATCCACCAACGCGACCAAAGCCGTCTCAGTGCTGTAACCGGGCCGGAAACCGGACTGGAATGGGTCTAGATAGACAGTTTCATCCAGGTGTAAGGGAAACTGATATGCCACCATACTCTCCACAACCTTCGCCGTAAAGCGAAGGTTGGAGACGGACGATAGTTGCTTAAAACAGCCGGGTCCAAGGCAGGCTTCTTGAGGAGGGGTCTCACCACCGCCTCTTTCAAGGCGGCCGGGAAGACTCCCTCCACCAAGGAAGCACTCGTAATTGCCTGGAGCCAGCCTCGTGTCACCTCCTGGGTGGCCAGCACCAACCAGGAGGGGCACGGGTCCAGTAAACATGTGGTGGCATTCAACCTACCCAACAACCTGTCCATGTCCTCGGGAGCCACAGGGTCAAACTCATCCCATAAAATATCACCAAGACCACCCTCGGACGCCTCCCCTGAGTCACTGCAATTTTGGTCCAGACCGTCCCGAAGCTGAACGATTTTATCGTATAGATAACCGTTAAACTCCTCAGCACGTCCCTGCAACGGGTCATCCCGCTCCCCCTGGTGAAGGAGGGAACGAGTCACCCGAAACAGGGCGGCTGGGCGGTTATCTGCCGACGCAATGAGGGAGGAGGCGTAGCAACGCCTCGCATCCCTCAATGCCACTAGGTAAGTCCTAGTATAGGACTTCACTAGTGTCCGATCAGCCTCGGAACGGCTAGACCTCCAAGAACTCTCCAGGCGTCTTCTCTGGCGCTTCATCCCCCTCAGCTCCTCGGAAAACCAAGGAGCCGTTTGGGACCTGCGCCGGGTCAGAGGCCGCAAAGGCACGACACGATCTAAGGCCCCCGCCGCGGCCCGTTCCCAGGCCGCAACCAGTTCCTCAGCCGTGTCGTGGGCCAGACCTTCAGGAAGTGGCCCAAGCTCCGTCCGGAACCTCTCCGGGTCCATCAGGCGCCTGGGACGGAACCAACGTAACGGCTCCGTCTCCCTGCGGTGTTGAGTGGCGGTCAGAAAGTCCAGGCGAAGAAGAGAGTGATCTGACCATGACAAAGGTTCAATAGCTAATTCCTTCAAATCCAGATCTCTCAACCACTGACCAGAGATAAAAATCAGATCCAGAGTGCCACCCCCAATGTGAGTAGGGCCATCAACTACTTGAGTCAGGTCCAAGGCCGTCATGGAAGCCATGAACTCCCGAGCAACTGTCGATGACGAGCCAGAAGATGGCAAGTTAAAATCCCCCATGACTAAAAGTCTGGGGGTCTCAACTGCCACCCCAGCAAGCACCTCCAGGAGCTCGGGCAGGGCAGCTGTCACGTAGCAAGGAGCCAGGTACGCGACCAGCAAGCCCATCTGACATCTATGACCCCATCTCACAAAGAGGGATTCGCACCCGGCAATCTGAGGTACAGTGGTCTCCCTCGGCTCTAGACTCTCTCTAATCACAACCGCCACCCCACCACCCCTACCCTGGCCCCTCGGCTGATGAAATGCTCGGAAACCCGGTGGGCACATCTGAACAAGGGGCACGCCCCCTTCTGGGCCCAACCAGGTCTCCGTGACGCCCATAAGGTCCGCGGCACCCCCCTGAATAAGATCGTGAATTAGGGGGGCCTTATTGGCCACGGACCGCGCGTTGCATAACATCAGCCGAAGGCCAGGGCCCTGAGGATCCTGACCATCCGGGGAACGGGAGAAGTTTGGGGGCTCAGGGCGCGCAACCGCCTGCAAACATCGAGCGCGCACCCCCCTAACACGATATGAGCCCCCACTTCCGCCATATCTGCCCCTCCCCCTTACCGTGGAAATAGCACCACCCTCAACCAATGGAACATCGACTCCCCCCATGACCCTCGGACCCACCAATCCCCCGCCACGAGCATGCGCAGGAACTGGACTCCCCCCCGACGGGTTTCCCCCAACACCCACCCATTCCCTCCCACCCCCCAACCCAAGCCCGTCGGTTTCCCTCCCCTTAAAATCCCCTTTAAAACTCCCCTTAAAAAGTCTATTAAAACAGCCAATTAAAAAACCCCTAAGCCTCCTATTTTTCGCATGCCACCTCTCGGGACTCCAAAGCCCGTCCTCAAGGTGGGCATCTCGCAGGGCAAGTAGGTCAGCCACGGTAAATGTTCGCATCACTGAGACGGTCCGGCCAAGGCCATCCTGGGCTGGTCAAGTTGGCAGCAAAGGTCAGAACAGATGGTAAAGTGACCATGACCAGTCTGTCCTGATGGGAAACAGTTCGAGGTAATCCATGTGAGGTAGATGATAAACCGCTGACTCAGTCAGTTCACCACCCCAGACAAACGACCTGGGGTGGGCTAAGGAAGAAAGGGAGAGGAACGATGGTAGAGATGTTATAAAGATGGTAAATAGTGGAGGGGTGTCCGCTGGGCCCGCGGGCCTTCCTCCGGCGCTGCCAAATATCCGCGCCAGTAGGGCAAGGTCACAGCCACCCTGGGCCTATCGGGCCATCCGCCACTTCAAAACACCGGGGCAGGCCGCCGCCGCCTATCACCTCCGCCAGGCCATCGCCACCGGGAACGCCCCGTCGCCACTGCGAGCAGGCCACTGGAGTTCCCCCAATTGAGAGGGGGCACCAGTCGCCCAACCCGCCAGCAGACCCAGGGCTCACCGGCGCCAACGCCCGGCAAAGAGGGAAAGGCCAGGCCGCCGCCCTCGCCACCGCAAGTTCAAAGAGGCCGATGAAGCCCGGGCGGCCCTCCAGATCTTCATTGGGGCGCAGCCCCTCCAGGGCTCCTCCCATCGCCACCGGAGACGCCCAAACTCCAAACCCATCTTCGAAACTGGCCAAGTCTTCCCGGCAGGAGTCCAGGGGGCGCTGCCAACGCCCCC
This sequence comes from Ahaetulla prasina, assembly GCF_028640845.1. Classification (NCBI taxonomy): domain Eukaryota; kingdom Metazoa; phylum Chordata; class Lepidosauria; order Squamata; family Colubridae; genus Ahaetulla; species Ahaetulla prasina. The sequence continues at coordinate 27,740,930 of NC_080549.1, read as the reverse complement.
CCACCCCCCGCCGCCAAACCACCGAAAAAGGCTGGCGGCGGCTCGGCAGGCCGGCAGGATTACCTCCAAGGCGCCGTGACTCCGGGGCTCCTCCCAACGCCCCTCGGAATCGCACGGCGCCCAGCCACCCTGTTTTCGGGTGGCTGGATCTTCCTCCATCAGGGCGGGGGCCTATGATGGTATTAAGGCCCCCCCCAGACCCAAAAAGAGCCCGGAAAGGCCCGTCGCCGCGCCCCCGATCAGCAGGGCGGCACCATCTTGGACATGCGCAGAAGTATATGATCCTCTAATTCTAATTATCCTCTGAAGTCTGTGTTTTTCTTGTTGGGTTGCAGAACCGAACCAGACAGTTATAGAGGTGCAAATGACAGACTCAATAATTCCTCTGTAGAATTGGATCAGCAGCTCCTTGGCCAGTTTGAGCTTACTGAGTTGGCGCAGAAAGAACATTCTTTGTTGTCCTTTTTTAATGATGTTTTTGATGTTAGCTGTCCATTTGAGATCTTGCGATATGATAGAACCCAGAAATTTGAAGGTTTCTACTGTTGATACTGTGTTGTCAAGTATTGTGAGAGGTGGAAGTATGGAAGGGTTTTTCCTAAAGTCTACCACCATTTCTACGGTTTTGAGTGTGTTCAGTTCCAGATTGTTTTGGTTGCACCACAAGGCTAGTCGTTCGACCTCTCGTCTATATGCGGATTCGTCATTGTCTCGAATGAGACCAATCACTGTTGTGTCATCTGCGAACTTCAGTAGCTTAACAGATGGATCATTGGAGATGCAGTCATTGGTATACAGAGAGAAGTGGGGAGAGCACACAGCCTTGGGGGGCCCCTGTGCTAATTGTACAGGTATTTGATGTGATCTTGCTTAGCTTCACCTGCTGCTTCCTGTTTGTTAGGAAGCTTGTGATCCACTTACTAGCCTGTTCCAGTACCTGTAGCTGGTTTAGCTTAGTTAGGAGAATGTCTGGAATGATGGTATTGAATGCTGAACTAAAGTCTACAAAAAGGACCCTTGCATAGGTCTTTGGAGACTCAAGATGTTGTAGGATGTAGTGCAGAGCCATATTAACAGCATCATCTGTTGATCTATTTGCTCGGTATGCAAATTGCAAGGGGTCTAACAGCGGATCCGTGATGGTTTTCAGGTAGGAAAGCACTAGCCTTTCAAAGGTTTTCATGACTACAGATGTTAAAGCAACTGGTCTGTAGTCATTCTGTTCCTTGATGGTGGGCTTCTTCGGCACTGGGATGATGGTAGAGCGTTTGAAGCAAGAAGGAACATAACACATCTCTAGTGATTTATTGAAAATATGGGTGAAGATGGGGGCCAATTGGTCAGCACAGACTTTTAAGCAAGAAGGAGTTATCTTGTCTGGGCCTGGAGCTTTTCCTGGCTTTTGTCTGTGAAATAGGTCCTGCACTTCCTTTTCTGTGATCACTAGGGGTTGTGAACCCAATGAAATGGGGTCAGTTGTAGGAGGCTTGGCTGTTGTTGGTGTGTCTGAGATGGGGGTTGTGGAGATAGGTGGCTGTAGTTTCCTTTCAAACCTGCAGTAAAACTCATTCAGTCAACAGACTGTGCCATAGAGATCCTAGCCGGGACTGAATTGTCCAAGCCGAAGCTGTATTCAATGACCCCAAGAGAGTTGAATGAATTGTGGGTGTTCATTGACAAAAATCTTGCCAGTGGGATCATTCAAGTGGCCCTTTGTGACCAGAAGGTGTCTATGCATGGATTACAGAGGGCTAAATGCCGTTTGCATGGAAAACGCCTACTCCCCAGCTCCTGGACAAGGAGGCAGGAATGGTGAGAGGAGGCTAGTATGAGAGGGTCTCTGGAATACAGGGAGTTGACGACTTACAACAGTTCATTTAGTGACTGTTCAGAGTTACAACAGCACTGAAAAAAGTGACTTATGACTATTTTTCACACTTATGACTGCTGCAGCATCCTTATGGTCACGTGATTTATATTTGGATGCTTGACAACTGACTCTTATTTCCGACCGTTGCAATGTCCTGGAATCATGGGACCTTCTGACCTGCAAGGTCACTGTGGAAACCAAAATCACTTAACAACCGTTACTAATTTAAGGACCGTAGTGATACACTTAACAAATGTAGTGAGAAAAGTCGTAAAATAGGGCAAAACTCACTTAACAAATTTCACTTAAATAAATTTTGGGCTCAATTGTGGACATAAGTTGAGGACTACTCGTAGACATTGGGGAAGCACATGCTCTGTGATTGACAGGGGCCTTGACAATATGCCAGGACATTAACCATATTTTATTAACCATATTAATATTAACCATATTAATCAAAATGACACTATAGAGCACTGCACACCAGAAGAACTAGACACAAGAACAGTTTTTTCCCGAAGGCCATCACTCTGCTAAACAAATAATTCCCTCAACACTGTCAAACTATTTACTAAATCTTCACTACTATTAATCTTCTCATCGTTTTCATCATCAATCTCTTTCCACTTATGATTGTATGACTAACTTTTTGTTGCTATCATTAAGGGTTAAATTGCAACCTTTGACCATCATTTGTGTTGTAAATGCTGTACCTTTGATGAAGGTGGGTTTTTTTTCTTTTTCTTGTATGTACACTGAGAGCATATGCACCAAAACAAATTCCTTGTGTGTCCAACCACACTTGGCCAATAAAATTCTATTCTATTCTATTCTATTCTATTCTATTCTATTCTATTCTATTCTATTCTATTCTATTCTATTCTATTCCTTAGCCAAAGTTAAATGCACCTTCTGTTGTATTGGCTTTGATGAAACATTTCTATGCTCAGCCTTGTGCTAATGAGAGATTCAGAAGAGGCACTATCAACTAATTGGGCTTTTGCCTGCACCCAGGATTGATGTGTGTGCGCGTGTAAATCGTGCAATCAAGCCTATTGGATAATGCAAGAGCACACACCATATTACTATTTTCTAGAAGGGGCGATGCGGTGGCTCAGTGATTAAGGCACTGGGTTTATCTGGAAAGTTGGCAGCCCAGTTCGAGACCCAAGCGTCACTTGCCCCGGCTCCTACCAATCTAGCAATTCAAACACAAACAAATGTGAGTAGAGAAATAGATAGGGAAGGTAACAGTGCTCCATGACATCATGCTGGCCACGTGACCACAGAAATGTCTTTGGACCGCGCAGGCTCAGTGGCCTTCAAAGAGAGAGGAGCACCACACCCTGGAGTTTGGCAATGACTAGCAGAGTAACATTCACAGGGACTCCTAATGCAAATTTTAAAAACTTGCAATACTCTCCTAAAGTGCATTTCTCTATCGCTGATGGAACCCAGGATCTCAGGCAGAGAAAATCCACTACAGCTGTTTTAAGGGGACACCTGGAAAAGAAAAAACTTTTAACAGACTTCAAAATAACCAAAAAGTAAGCATGCCAACATCCTGCTCTCCAGGGGCCACAGACCCAATAAAGCTATAGTGCTAATGCATGCAGTGATGCATCTTGAACTCTGGTTCAAGATTCTAATTTTACACAATATTAATAATCTGTTTTGGGGAATAAAAAGTTGGGAAAGTCTTACCTTCAAACTTTTTGATTGTAACAAAATTCAAATTGTTTTTGTTTTTAAAGTGAATTTAAAAAGCCAGGAAATTGTTTTATGTGCTGTTTCCTAATCTTCACAGGAGAGTCACCAGGATATTTGAGACAAATTTCTAGGTAAGGCAGGAAAAATCAATGGCAAAAGTGAGCTTTACAATATCATAATTCTTGTTCAGAGTTTTGACCCAAATTATGATTGTTGTTTTTTTTAAAAAATATCCTGATTGGGGGAATAGAATGGATAAGTTAATCTCTAGCTAAAACTGAAAATCTTTGGGGCCATATTTACCAATATTAATTTAAGCAAGAATGTTTAACATCCCAAAGCAGCGTTTTGAGTTTCTGAGCCTCAGGGGCCAAAATGGGACACAAGTGGGAAAGGGCAGCTGCTGTACCTGAGAAGCCTTTGAGGGACTGCCAAAGGCATCTAGCTGGGTCACTACAGAAGCGTGTGTGTGTGTGTGTGTGTGGATGTGGATCCTGATTCAACAATTTGTTGTGCCAGGCAGGGCATCAGCAGTACCAAAACAGTACAGTGAACATGGATGCATTTTGGTCACTTTATTAAATGAGATATTAAATATTTTAAGTTTCAACTACCAAACAGCACTTTGAATGGTGAAAACACAAATAGCATACTGTCTTACTTGAATGCTTTTCTTTAAAAACAATTTCCAGTCCATAATATATATTTTACAAAACAGCCTTATAGGAAGAAGTGACATCTTTTCTACAGTACTTTTATGATATTTAATACATAACTGAAAAAAGCCATCTAAACAGAAATGAAGGCCAAGTTTTCACAGCTGTATGATTCAGCAGCCAAAGCTGGTCAAGGAACTGAAACATTACTATACAACTGGGACAAAAACATGTACAGGATCACAATACTAAGCAGAAACGCTTTACATCCAAAGGAATAAACAGGTTACAAAATGTGGAGAATTTAGCAGGCAAAACTGTATTACAAGCAACATTTTATTCATCATCTTATATAAGCCATTTCAACTAGAGAAAACATCTAAAACAAATATAAAAATGAGTTTTTGTTTACCGTCTTTAAATATTGATTAAAGCTTGATGTTATACTCAAAAGCACATTATTATGCAGTTATAATGTTGTGAGAAATATGTAAGTGGTCCAAGTCTCCAAGACATCCTCATCCACATCAGATATCTTCTTCTTATGGGAAAAATAATGGGATTTTAAAATGTTGCCTAAATTTCACATTAAGTCTCTAGAAATTCCAAGCTCAGAAAATGTAGGAATGTTCTGGACAGATATATTTGCTTTCAAACAATTGTCTTGGAAAGTCTGTATTTCGTTTCTTCTGAAGTAAGCACAAATTTTGGAGCGTTTCCTTTCTTAGCAATGCAATAAATCAACTCTACTGGATGAAGTTAGGCTGAAGATTCGCCCCACTACCTCACTGTGGAAAAGAGAACTAAAAGTAACTCAATTATTTTTTCCTGTGAAATAGATGTTTCAATCGCCAATCAAAAAGTGTCTAGTTAAAAATAAAAATGTTGTCCAAAATCCATGCTATCCAGATTCTAAGATTCAGGTAAGAGAAGAAAAAGGCATTGCTCCTCAAGAATCATAAAGAAAGCCAAACATTTAGACTTCCAAAAATATTAGCAGTTCTCACTTTTCATGGTCTGCAGTCAATTCTTCCATCTGTACATTTTCTTCTTCTGACTCCAGTAGCACAAACACACCTATCAATTCTATTATCATGCCTGCATTCCAGAAGTTCTTCTGTTTGGAAAACTCAGATGGATTAATGCATGAAAAAAGCTTTATGTTGTCAATACAGAAAATGGATGAGAATTCCATTTTGATGCTGAAAAGTAGCTGTTTGTGGTATAATTAATCAGACATTCTTTTTTCCCCTCGTAGGGTTTAAATTGAAAAAAAACACAATTTTTTTTCTCCCTCACCTTCATATTCTTAAAAGAATGAAAACTAGGAAAGAAATGTGAGATAACCAGAGATACGCATCTATAAAAGGAGGAATTATTTCACAACTCTGGCAGTGCTGCAGATTGTGAAAGCCGCTTCCTTCATGCTCCGCCAGGTCAAAATCAGGGCTGGAGCTGGGCTCCCTCCCAAGGGCTGCCGCCCTGCTTTAAAAGCTCCACTGAAGTCCCAGGAATTCAGCCCGCTTCCTCGCTCATCCCACTGCCGGCAACAGGACGAGACACCAGCACCAGGATAAAGGCGTCGATAGAAATGTGCTTTGCATCAGAATCAGTGCAAGATGAAAATACATCGATGAAGGACAAAAAGGTAACTGGATGTTCTCCCACCGACCCCAAAGAGGAAACCGAAGTGGCAGAAGGCTAGAGAAGAGAGACTTTTCTCAGGCCGTAACTTAAGGCTGCAAACAGTTTCCAAAAAACTGTAATTCAGACATTTTAGAGCGGTAGTTTTTTAAAAATATTGCACTGTCTCTAGATCATCTTCAGTTCCCATGCTTGATTTTTCCATCACGAATGGTAGAGAACAGATCAGGCTTCTGGGTCATCCTTGTGTGCCGTGTGGGAAGAAATACAAAAGAGTCCCATCGTTTGAGGAATCAACTTTAACCAAGAACTCAGCTGTGTACATGGAGGTGTGAGGACCGAAATATACCGATCTCGGGGCTCTTCTCCTCCGACGGCTGTTTTTATGGCTACTCACAGCAAGCGTGGCAGTTGGGAGAGGAAGCCTGCAATGCCCCCTCGTGTTCCGGAAGAGGCTGTTTTCACTGAAAACAACTCAGCATCTCTGTACTCGACACACGTAAGAAGATTCTAGCCAAAGTCACTGACAAAGATTGGGACAGGAAAGCACATCGTATCAAAACAAGAGGGGAATAATAAAATAGAAGGTGTGAGTAAGGGGAGAGGAACTATTTATACAGTTGAGTTCTGTTAAGCCATTGATTCCTAAAAAAATAAAAAAAGTTCTCTCTCTCTCTTTTTGTCTTTCTCTGATTTTCCCAATCCTCCAAGCGGGTAGTGCAAAATCACATCGGCTTCCCTTGGGAGGGTCCTGGGCTTTTGCCACTCATGGGGGGAGGGGCTCGCTGCAGGGGCGGGGGGTGCAGGGCCCCAGCAGCAGACTGGTACATTCCTCGGAGGTCGATCTGCTGGAAGTTGGAGGGGTTCATCATCAGGCCCGGGGGGGGCTTGCCCATCATCAGGTGGCTCATGGCCGCCTGCTGAGCCTGCTGGTAGGAGAGCTGCGGGTGCTGCTGTGGGAGCTGCTGCTGCTGCTGGCTGAATTGCTGCTGCAGCCGCCGGTTCATCAGGATCCTCTGGACGCAGCTGATGAGCTGTGGGGGAAAGGCGGCTATTAACCTTTTCTTTGGGCCAGGGTACCTGGGCCGAGTCTGGGCCCCCCCAACCAGGCTGGAAGCACCATCCAATGAGCTAATTCTACTTTGGTGTAAAGCTACATTAACAGAAGCTTCCATGTTTGACAGTACAAACTTCTCGCCACTTTGAACCATCCTAATCAGGGGTGTCAAACCAGCCCACAGGGTGCTTAGATCTGGCCCGCTCTGCCTCTGCCACTGAAAAGGGGCTCCCGAGCTCTGTTTCCGGCTGCGACGGCTTCCTGCAATCCTCTGCCAGCGAAAACCGAGCTCGGGAGGGCCATGTGCAGCCCTCCCAAGCTCTGTTTTTGCTGGCAGAGGGTTGCAGGAAGCCGTCGCAGCCGGAAACAGAGCTCGGGAGCCCGTTTTTGCTGGCAGAAAGCTCTGGCCGCCACAAGCGCCCCTCGACATGAGTGACATCGAGCAGGCCACGCCCGCTCTGGCCACACCCACCCCGGCCCCCTGAAGTCGAACACAACCCTGATGCGGCCCTCAATGAAATCGAGTTTGACACCCCTGATCTAAATCAACTAGGATGAGAAGTTTCTTCCGCCAACCCTTGAGCCACTGTGGGCTCCCGCCTCTCTTTGCTGGTTGTTTCCTAAGCAACGTTTTTTCCCTTCGTCCTTCAAGGTCACTGTCACATACCTTTACACCCAGGGATATCCTCCCTCTAGTTGATATCTGCCAGTACTATCACCATTGCCGATATGGTGGCCTTTGCAAACTGGTGACTGGAGGGGCTGCTAGGCGATCCCGTTTTGGACCACGGTTTTCTCTTGACTTGCCAGTGGCCTTTATCTAGAGGAATGGGCCTTCTCAAGTTTCTGTCAGCTGTCACCTTATGGTCGCTGTGCTTTGCTGCTACACAGTGACAGGCTGCCATGAGCTGTGGAGGTGGGGGTGGGGAATGAGAAGAGGGATGCTTGGGGAATCAAAAGTAGATCCTGGACCTCCTTGAGACGCTGCTCCAAAGTCACCCAGCTGGAAGAAGGAGGGAGCCGTAGAGAAGCTGCACTTGAACTGACCGGGATGAAAACATCTTGGGGAAAACATCCGTGGGGTGGGCAGGGAGGGACAGTTGGAGGGGGAGTAGAACTGAGGGATTTTGGCAATACTCAAATACACCTGACCTCTAATACAACTATATTTTTCTCAACAAATGGAGCCAAGGATGGTTTCTATTTATAGAGGTTTTAGATTATGGCCAGTTTCACAGAATGTCTCATCAGAAATGTTCAAGTGCTACCCTGTAATCTTGCAATCCTTTACCTACCTTGCATCTTATCGGGCCTTAATGCCTTGAGAGGTGGCCCTTTCTAGGGGGTAAAGCCCCACTGAAGCACGGAAAAGTCGGACCCCACACAACTCCACTGTTGCCTTATTCCATTTTATATTTTGAAAGCTGTTTCTAAAGGCATGCGATTTTCAATCCACTTAAACTGACAAATTAAATTGACTTTGAGGCACGAAAGGGGAAAAATGCAAATGCACATTCTGATATCTTTACATCCATCTGAAATAGAAGACCAGGGCCAAAAATGGCACCGACTCCAGGCTGCGAAAAATGCGATGCAAGGTTTATGTGCTGCTGTTTCTAAGGAGCCTTCCTGAAAAATCCTTCCAGGAACCTTATCACGTTATTATCCCAATATCACTACAGCTAGTCGGGTTTAGAGGCTAGGAACTCTAAGGGCTAGAAATGGGGGGAGCCAGAGTTCTAGTCTTGTCCTAGGCACAAAACCATCCTCTCGCTCAGCCCTAAGGAGGAGGATGTCAGGGTGAGCCACTTCCAAAATCACACCCCACAAAACTCAACGGATCTGTCTATGTAGTCACCAGGAATCAACCATACTTGACGCTCCCCTGCGCCCAATCCACCAAGGGAGAAGGAAAAGGGGGTAAAAGCAAATTGTTCCAATATTCCTCATTAAGCATTTGTCTCACTACACGGCTACACGGAAAGGGAAATGAAGGGCTTCACATTTTGGGCACTCGGCCAGACTAGAGATCTTACCCCTTCGTTCTGCCATCCAAAGGTTGCCTGGGTGCTTCCAAATGAACTGGGATACAACTTGGGGTGGGAGGGATACTACAAGCTGCATCCAAATGAGTCGCTTTTGACCTCCCTGCATATACCACCAAGACTGAGGGGTTTTTTTCCTCACCATTTGCTGCTTGGTCAAGACATCATTATAGATCGCCTCTCGGCGCTTCACATCCAACTCTTGGCCTGCCTGGCGGTTCAGAGCCAAAGCCTGGACCTGCGTCTCTGTGAGGGTGAGATTCTCCTTCCACTGCAAAAGAAAAGCATCACAGAGGCTTTCAGGGGAGTCGCCCTTTCTCCACGAATCCCAACTGCTCTTCAAAGGAAAGGAAGCCTGGGCCTGAGAAGCTGCAACCCCACACAAATACTGGGGAGTCTCTCCGGTTGAAGCCACCGGGGGTCAGCAGTGAAATTGCAGAGAGGAAACGGAGCTGCTGCCAATTCTGCCTGCAGGCAAAAACTGGTGGGGAAATCCTTGCCTCTCCAGGGATTTGGCAAGGAAACACGGAAGCAGCAGACTATCTGTGGCATCACCTGGGCAGGAATTCCCCTCATTGTGCCAGGCCGTGGGGCCTTCCCTCCCAGTGCTGGTGCAGAGTCAGGAGCTGCTTCCCCCAGAGGGCTGCTCTGCCGAGGCCTTGCACAGGAGTTGCCGTGAGTGGGGAGCAGAGTAAGGAAGAGACAGTTGCAAAAGGGTCAGCGCTACTGAAATTGGCTCAGGCTGGGCTTGAAGCTCACTGAGGAAACATGCATGGATTGTCCCCTGTCCTTCTATGAAGCCAGCCGTGTCCAGAGGAGCCTTCCTTCCACACACAATCAATTGATGCCATCCACAAAGAGATCGCACACAAACTGAGCATCATCTGATCAGGAACTCCAGAACCACTCCAGAAGTTACATCTTCACATCTGCTTTCATCATTGCTGCAACTCCCAGTTAACGTATCTGAGCACAGACTTTATTCTGGAGATTCCAAATAAACTGGTTGGTCGTTATTAATGAGAATCAGTGACATTGTTGAATAACAGTCTCACAGTCTACGCTCATTAACAATCATCTAACCTGGACAACTCTAAACAGTTGTCAATTGATCTCAGGGCCAAAATTTAAATCTTTCCCACTGTATAAACAACTCCTCCTTCTCCTCATTAGATTTTTATCCTGTGTTTTTATATAACATTACACTGCAAAAGAAATATGTCTGTTTTTAAAAGACCCATTAAAAAAAATCAAATATAAAACCGGACAAAAGAAGTAGCAATTTATCACCAAAAGTTTGAATATGACACGACAATTTGAAAGAAGTTACAATTTCAGAACAAAAATGGATGATCGCATTTTCTACCACACTTACTATAGAGGAAATAATGTCTTCAAGGGGTTGAATTCTTGCTCCAGTAACATTGTTCGTTGCTTCCACAACTTTTTCCCTGCCTTGATTAATGAGGTCCTGGAAGGAATTTTGGAAGTCATCAAAACTGTTTGAGCAGTCAGAAACTGAGGTGTCCTCAAAGGGAATGAATTTTTGTATCACATACTGCCCACATGCATGTGTACATATCCTGTTATATGTCTAAATCATGCAAACCCAGGGTCCCATTTCAAACCAGGCCATGGGGCTCCAGACAGGAAAGCAATTTACCCATCCTGGAGACAGATGTAAAAACACAAACGTTTTCACCTAGCAGCAGCTTTGCTTCACTTAGCAATCCACATGGAATCAGCAGTTTTTATAGTCAAACTAATTCTCCTGAAAGCAATTAAGGGCTCATGATTTGGTCTGTAACAATGCATCTCAGAAATCCACACTGTACAAAAGTGTAACACTTTTGGTGGGAAACAACAATAAGACTTAACAAAAGATATGAGCTATGGAATTCTTTAAAAAATGCTGTTATCTACATTTCATCAAGGGACAGATTAAAAAGACAATGTTCATTGCAAAATGTAGGAAATTGGTGATGAGAGCATCACAAGACTGTTGTGGGGGGAAATGGGAAGGAAGAGAACTACGTAGTCCCCTCAAACTTCAAAATGAAAGGCAGAATATAACTCGGCCACCTACCTCCAACTGCTGGTTGCTCATCGCAGACAAGGCCGCCAAGTTGAAAGGAATATATGGAGTCTGAGACGTGAAATTGGGGGGAAACATGTTTGGCCCCGCTGGCATGTTGATGCGCATTGTCAGACCCTAAAAAACCAGAATGGCACTTTTGACTATTGAAGATGGAAGTTTGGCTACTGAGAAATAATCGGAACAGTCAAAGTGATAACAGGGACTGGCACAAGAGAGTGGAATTTGGTAAACTTGTTTTGCCTGAAAATATGCATGCCTAGCCTAAATCCAGCTGATGAAAGTGGTATATAGTTAGCATGAGTTATCCAAGCCTTGGAATATAAAAAATATATAAACAACATTTCATTAATAATCAGAAGTGATGTCTCAAGCTCAAAGGAGCTCCTAGATCATCATAAATGAAGAAAAACGCTGTCGCTCTTGATCTGGAGGAATTATACAACAAACAGATCTTTATCCTAATTTGCAAAACAAAAATGCTAATAGCATGAAAACAAAGCAAAGGGAATAAAATATATAGTTGGCTTAAATGTCACCCTGCAGTTTTTAAAGACCACTTCCTGAACCTTCCCTTGCAACTATAAACTAGCACTGATGTTCTGCAATGATACCTCTAACAGCATCACAGCCCTGAGAAAGAAGCCAATAGAACAGCGTGAATTAATAAAATACTGGGAAGTCTGTTCAGGGGAAAATTTCAATCTGTAGAGGTATTTGCAACTGAAATGAGGGAACTCGGTTGGCCTAAAAAGACCTACGCTCAAGTCCAGGAGTGCAGTTATCCGCAGCTGAATAGCTTAAGGGGGCTCCAGAACCTGAGGTCCAAACCAAAACTGAGGGGATTCTGGGGTCCCCAGAACAGTTGGATAAAAAGAGGAGACCAGAACCTCCTGCTGCAACACAGGTGCGCAGCAGAAGGTCCTTATCTTAACAGCTGGAAGGGAGGGGAAAGCCAAGGCAAGAATTCCTCCCAACCCAGACCCATCTCAAAAGAACAGAAGAACCAAGTTGCAAGGGACCCTGGAGGCCTTCTAGCCCAACCCCCTGCTCAAGCAGGAAACCCTACGCCATTTCAAACGTTACCCAATCTCTTCCAGTCCTACCAGAAGTTGGCAAACAGGCCATTTCTGGCATCCAGAGAACCTCCGGGGGAGGGGGGGGAGGCCATTTTCGCCCCTCCCCCCCGACTCCTAGAGAGGCTCTGGGACAGCAAAAAACAGGCCTTCCGGTCCCACCGGAAGTTGGCAAACGGTCTGTTTTCAGCCTCCAGAGGGCCTCCGGGGGGCGGGGAGGCCATTTTTGGGGGCTCCCCAGACTCCTAGAAAGGCTTTGGAGTCAGGTGACAGAGAAAAGTGGGCCTACCTGGCCATCACGAGCCAGGAGTAGGGGGAGTGGGGGGGGCGCATGCACCGGGGCGTGGCACATAGAATTATGGGTGTGGGCATGCGCACGACACCACAACCCACCCACCCCTTAAAGGTTAGCCATCACTGTCCTAAGGCATGTACTAAAGAGGTGTAGTGTTGTGATGGGTATTTTGGCACTCCCCCACCCATTGACGCCCACCGTGATAGGGCAAAGAACAAAAAAACTAGGCATGGAGTGACAGCACTTCCCCCTTTCTGCTCCTCAATCCGAAGAGAGCTTGACAGAAAAGGCGGAAACTACTGCAAAACACCCAGCTAAGTCCCAGCCCTACAAACTGGTCCAGGAGAATAAAACTGCTAATGGTATCGGAAACCGTCAGGATATCTAAGAGAACCAGATGGCTGCATTCTCTTGAGCCAGCTTTAAAAGTCACTCATCAAAAGTAGCCAAAGAAATCTCAGGATCATAATTTCATCTGAAAATGTAACGAAAGGAAATGGGTTAAACTAATCAGTGTTTAGAGTTGGGAAGTACAAACTTCCTTAATCGTCTTGGAGACAATAATGGTCCAGCTGAATTGCCAGCTTTTCTGGGCAAAGAGAAGATTTAATCATTTCTTGCTACCTTTTTGGACAGGGAGAGCAGGACCCACCTAGGAAAAAACCAAAACTGAACGGTCTCCCCAGAACCAACCCTCCCCTGAACTGATACAAAGAGTCAGGAAAAGGATAATCAAAGGGAGCCCGTGGAAGCTTCACATTTCTAAATGAGGGCAACTAGCATAGTTGGACCGAACATGGAGAGACCCAAGTTCAAGTCCACCCCTTAAATGAAGCCGTTTATTGGGTGACCTTGAATTAGCCAATCTCTCTCAGACCAAGTCACCTCACAGTTAAAAGTTTAGAAAAAGTGGAGAAAGAAGTATTATATTAGGGCCTGAGAAAAAGTCTGATATCTTGAAAGTTTCTAAGATCATAAAAACCACAGCAAAGTACAAGTTCCTCATGATGAATGGAATTCCACTGTAATTTCTTTGTTAAAGACATCCTACAGTAGACGACTATTCATGCTAGAAGCAATGCTTCTCTCTTTAGACAACTGAACAGACAAGGATCTATGGCTTTCAAGAAGTTGTAGAACTGCAATGCTCATAAATTTTCCTGCTGAGGGGGTGATGCTGTCCTAAACCATGATTTAGAAAGGTAGAGGTTCCTATCTCTGATGTAGAATACAGGCTTGGTTGTTCTGAAGAATATACTACCTAGTATTTTTGTAATGGTTTAATGCAACCTACCTTCTTTTCAGCTTCATATTCAGCCCAAGCGGCCTTCCTTTCTTCTTCCGTTAATTCTTCTTCCTCTTTGTGGTCCAGAAGGGAATCATGCTCATGATAACCCACTATATGTTCTTTCTGAATCTGCAGCAGTTCAGCTAGAATTGTGTCCTAGTAAAAAACAGTAGAACATAGTTATGTGCCTATCTGGTAAAAAGGTTTGCCTTAGCCAAGTTCTAGAAGCAGGCATAGTAATAACTGATAAATGTTTTAAATTTAGTAGCTCATCAATCCTGTTTGCAAAACTGATTTCAAACCAGAATTCATGATTATGTAGTTCTGAGGCTGAAAAGCAATAAACTGTGCTATTTGCACTTCCATAAATGAACCTGCAGCAGTTTACATCTAGAAATACTTTTTAAAATGTCGAAGTAGTACTAAGTACTTTTGCTCCTTAAAATTCTGCATTTTCTCCTTGACTATCTAATGCATCTCACAGCTTGAAACTATCAGAATGGTCAAATGTGAACTATGTTAGTGTGGATTGACTAACTCAAGGCAGACACTGGGAGAGGTTTTAATATGGTGTTTTCACTCAGTCATAGGATATCTACTGGGGGGAAAACATTCGCTCCATAGGATTAAGGCTTTCTCTAGTTTGGAACTGAATGTGTCCTTCTAGCTAAAACTCTTTGTTTTCAGCTGAAAAACATTTGCATTTAGTTACTGATAGGGAGCCTCTTTCTGCTACATAAAGTTAATCTCTTATTCAATCTTGGATAAGAGATCTGGGTGAAAGTCCCCACAGCAATATGGCTCCCCGAGTGACTTTGGATTTTTCACCAATGTTCAGTTTCAAGCACCTTAGATGGGTGTGTGTGTGTGTGTGTGTGTGTGTGTAAAAATATTCTAACTTGTGAAGCAGCAAATAAAAAACCCGTTCCCTTTCTAAAGAATCTCAAGCACAAGCCCAGAAACTTCAACACAGAGAGACAGAAAACAGGTAACAGATCCAAAGCTCACTTAGATTAAACTGAAACTATATTTTGCCCGACACCTTTATGTGGGTAGCACAAGCATTTACAGAAATCTTTGGAATATAAGTAGAAAGCCATTTTCTCCCAACCTACCAGGCCCCAAGATTTCCCAGAAACTCATAAAATAAGGTGGGATACAAGTCAAATCCATCAATAAATATTTTTTAAAATAGCCCCTGCTGGTTATGAATCATGGAGGTTGCATTCTAGACCTGCAGGATGTCAAATTCAGGGGAAGGCAATATAAGAAGGTAAACTGGGATATCTAAGAGGGGGAGACAGCTAGTAAAATCGAATGTGAGGATATGCCAACTGAAAAGACAGCCATGTCCAAAAGCTCAGTTGACATACGTAGTAAGATCTTGTTCATACTTCGTACAACAAAATTTAACTGACTGCAGAATTCTTAAGATACACATGTACATTAGTTCCTGTGGAAACAATACGGTTAAACACAGTGCAATTTAATCCAGGCACACCATGCCAATGTAGTTAACTGATAGATCTGTATTGCTTTGTCTGAAATGCGATTTCTATTCAGTATACAGAATGGATAGAAAGGTAAAATTTCTACTTTCATGAAATCTTTGTCCAGTACTCTCATTCAGTTAAAAGTATACAATTCTGGTTGGAGATGTGCAGACTTATTTCAAAAACAATTTTGAACAAAATATAGCTACGGACTATTATATGATCATATAAATTGTCTCCTAAAATAATCTTTCTAATAATATTATGTCCCAAAGAATTTGACAATGAACACCAATCGTGTAGAAAAAACACAAAGAATGAATGTTTCTATGGTAATAAGTGAGGTTTTGTTGTTTCCTAATCAAATGAGGACACAGCAGCTGATAGTTTTTGGGTAGCTGCTTTTTCTTTTCAGGTATTTCCTCTGCCCAGAGATGCATACAATCATTGCAGCATCCCAGGGTCACAGAGTCAACATTCAGACGCTCCTCAACTGACACCTATTTATGACGGTCACAGAGCCCCAGGGTCACGAGATCCCCTTTTGCAACCTCCTGAGAAGCAAAGTCAATGGGGAAGCCAGATTCACCTAACAACCGTGTTCCCAGCTTAACAAATGAAATGATTCACTTAACAACTGTGGTAAGAAAAGTCATCAAATGGAGCAAAACTCACTTAGCAATTTTGGACTCAGTTGTGAACCTAAGCTGAGGACTACCTGTATTCATCTGTATCTCATACCATTATCTTTACTTTTAAACGTTTTTTTTTTAAAAATTAGGACTGAAACGTAAGCATTTACGAAGTCTGAATAGGTATTACCCCACCTTTGCACAAGGGGCTGCTGGGAGTGAGAAGCAATGCAATGGTTCCCATTCCCAGCCATCCCTGGAGCGGGGAGGATCCTGCAGGAAAGCAGGCTCAAAGGAAAGATGGCTTCACGTGGGCAAAAGAAACCAGGATCCCCCACATCTCCTTTTGTTCTCTCTGGCTAGTCAGATGGCTCACATACAGCTTGGCGATTGGAAATAGGTGATGGCTTTTTGTCAACCAAGTGATCAGCTGGCTGACAAGATGATTCTAAAGGTTGGGCAAAAAGCAATGACCATCTAAACTATCTTAAGCAAGCACTCCTTTCCATTGAGACCCTCAGAATAAAGCTAAATTCCAGCATGTTGAAAGCCTAGAATAGTATTATATTTTCACATTCTTCTCAAAGCAAAACAAAAACAAAAACAACCTCTGCATCAATATAAGGAAGATGAGCTCTTTACCAGAACTTTACCAAGTGACCATGACAACAGGCTCTTTGATGATAACAAAGAGAAGATACTATTCTTGGGCTTGCAAATTTGGCCACCGTATCTAACTGGCTGTGGTCAGAAATGAATGAGAAGAGTAGAGAGCCCTCCTGCCGTTCTGGTTCCCTTTTTCCAGCAAGGACAGAAGGCTTAAATCTTTTGCAACTACAGATGCTAACTGCATAGAGGAGCTTACTTTGGGCAACATGGGCGTGTCTCTTTTCTTCTTCTTTTCTGAACTGGGATCATCCAGTAAGTCTGGTTCAAAGGTGTAGAGTTCTGTGAGTTCATTCATGGTAAAATGGCGTTCAACCTGTTGCTGATCAACCACTCGGAAAGACAGTGACTGTTTTGTTACTTGTCTATCATAGATCTTGTCTTCCATGGTTCCCTTTAAAAGAAAAACACATCAATGCTGGCCCTGGTATTAGTGTTTTGCTATGTTTGTTATTAGTTCCAGCAGGCTCGTAAACTGTGAACCTCCTTCAAGAAGCTTTAATCTCACTCACTCACCTAATATTGTAGTTGTTCTGATTAGATGATTAGCCTGTTCTTCAGGTGAGCATGCTTTTAAAGGCAGGTAGAAAGTTACTACAAGTTCACGATGCCAACTTCATGGATGGTGGCAGTAACAAGAATTATGCAAATGATATTATCATTTCCAGAAAATTAAAAGCAGAAATTTAACTTGACACAGCACATGGCCAAAATCTAGAAGGTACCCGAAGACTTGCTTATGCCCTTTGAATCAACTCAGCCCCTCAAACTGGCAAACTAGAATCTATTCCCTGATGTGTCGTTAGCAAACATCATTTGGCTACCAAGACCTTATGATGATATCAAAACGCTTCACTCTTTGGCAGGCTCTGAAAACATGCTAACATCAATGCAAATCCCTTCTACAGAGAAGAACGGGCAACTGAGGGCTTCCTTTCTTCCTCCCACAGGAAAACCACCCACAGCAGAGGCGCCCAATCCGTGGCTGGTTCAGAACCAGGGAGCAGAAGCAGCAGACACGCATGCAGTTTGCATGGGACCATTCCCCTCCACTCTCTCCCCCCCGCCCCCCCCGGTCTGCAAAACTGGAAAGGTTGGGGACTGCCAACCTACAGAAGAGTTCCTCAGCCATACTCCACAGGGGGTGGTCACAGTATTCCATCTTTCGACGTACAACATGATTGTACTTTACACCATTTGAAATCTTTCTCACTAGATCAGGTCTAAGGATTTGTGGTCCAGCATCCTCTCTCAGTATACTCTCTATCGAAGTGTTTCTCAGCCTTAGTGACTTTATGATGTGTGGACTTCAACGTCCAAAGTTCCCTAGCCAGGAGGCTTATTTAGATTCTTATTTAAAAACTAAAATGTTATCAGGGCACCCAAGAGAAATTGTCTTACTTTTTGAACCACACTCTCTTTATTTCAAAGGCCATTTCAAAGAGGACGGAATATTTAGATCCGATTAGGGTTAACTATATGGGTGATAATTTACTGCGAACATATCCTATTGTTTTCTTTCTATCTATTTGTATCTTTGTATTAGTTTTATACTTCTAATTTGGTTGGATAACTAAATAATGTTTCTATTCTATTCGAAAGAGAAATACATAGCATCTAAGACAGTTTGAAAATGTACCTGAATGAGATTTAAAATAAAGATTATGTCTTTTGAAAAATAACTTTAATTAACCTACAATAAAATTAGTAAATATGACAATACATTAGACAAGTGTCATCATTGTGATCTGTTCTGTAGAATGTTAAAAATTTGAACTACAATGGGTTGTGTATTCCAAATATACTTGAAAAATCAGACTTCAATTATTTGGAACAGATTCTGTTCTGACTTACCTGAGCTAAAAATCGATACACAAATACTGGTTTAGTTTGCCCAAAACGATACACTCTGAAGATACTCTGAATATCATAAGATGGGTTCCAAGAAGCATCAAAAATAATAACTCTATTTGCTGCTACTAGGTTTATCCCAAGGGATCCTGCTTTAGTAGAAATAATAAACAAACGGCCTCTGCAATAAATAAATAAATAAATAAAGTTTACTTTGTACGAAATTAAAAAGATATAGTCTGCCAAAAAACAGAGAAGTATATTGAATATTCTTTAAATTTGGTGAAAAAGGAAAAGGACAATGCTTTTATCAGTATAAAATAGAATTCTGAGGATCGTAGGATGGATGTACTAATTAAACTGCAAATTCCATTTGGGCATATTTAATCTTGAAAAGAGATTATGAAGTAGTGTAAAACATTCTGAGCATGACATTACATATTATGTTTCTTTTCCAGTGTAAAATTGTATGCCAAATGTAAAAAAAGGATATTTACACATCTGAGCTCGCATCACAGCTACTATCAGGTTGGAGATGCTTCCAAAATGCTCAGCATACAAATTTTGCACACAAAACTTCAGTTTTGAACTTAAATCAAGACACTTTGCAAAATTCCACCCTTGCAATACTTTGAAACAAAACATTTTGCACACTCCTAATATTAACATAGAAGCAGAAAGAAACGTTCAATTATCTCCAAAGTATGTAACCTTTTGTCTCTTAAAAAACATTGGGCAAGTCCCCACAATTTACCAAACTGCATTTTTAAAAAGTGAGATGGAAAAGCAGTACATAACTAGGAAGAGAAAAATCTTAGTAATTTTGTTTAATTTCAATCACCTTTAAATGTAAATGAAATGAGCTAAATCTGGGCTTCTAGAAGAGGCACGTTTTAGCTAAATATTATAATTGTTATTCCGGAGATAATAAGTTCCACTAGAACAAAACAGCACTCAGATAATTTGTATGATCTTTCCCTGTTCCACAAGTTTAAAGCGATCTGCCGTGCATTTCTTCACTTTAAGAAATTACATTCCAAAAATGGTTGGAAAAAAGTTCACTCCAAAAGTGTCAATAAAGACCATATAAAAAAATTTCTGCAGCAGAAAATAGATGATATTTTCTTATTTATTCAATTTAGAAAATGTGCAATGCTATACAACATGTGTCAGAAATTGGAAATACGCATGGCAAAGAAGAGGACCGACAGCAAGTCGAACTCTATAATAATCAAACTCTTATCAGAAAATGACTCTGGAATCCCTTTCTGAAAGGAAAGCCTAACAGCAAATGCCTTTCTTCTCATTAGGTGTGGGAGCAGCCCCAGGGCAAGGGTGGAGGAGGGACACACAAGTATTGGCTGAGCTAAATGGGAATTTTACTTAGAGTAGTCCATAATGCCTCTAGAAAGGAATCTAAGTTTCTAAGCCAGACAACAATGTTCACTTAAAGCAGGCTTTCCCCAACCTTGGAAATGTTGCTGTATGTGAACTTCCATTCCCAGAATTCCACAGCCAGCATGACCCCTGATGAGAATTCTGGGATTGGAAGTCCACACAACTGGAACTGGCCATGGTTAGGAAATCCTGGCTTCGCAATTCACCACACTATGAATTTGTGAGCCCAAGAAGAAAACCATCTGTTTTTCCATCAACTCCTTCTCTAGTTGTATTGGGTCGGCCCTGTCTTTTAACCTACCCTTAGGAGGTTTTGTTCCTGGATATTAAGCAGCAGACCCGCCTTGCACTCTCTAATTTCCCCTTTAACAAGTGACTCCTTAAGCCTTTCTCACTTTCAGCCATCAAAGAGATATCATCAGCATCTCTGAGGCAACAATTTTAAGTCCATTTCCTCTTTTTTCTAATCCAGCATGTACATTAAGTTTATTATACATTATGGGCTATCCACAATTTACCGTGATGTGTACGATCAAAAGCTGTTGTATAATCAGTGAAGTAAAAATAGGTAGCTTTTCACAATTCCCTTTCTGTTTCCATCATCCACTGGATGTTAGGAATATGACACTGAATGGCCTGTTTCTTCTGAGCCAGCATGTACAGTATATCCGGCAGTTCTTGTTGCAAAGACGATTGGAATCTAGCATTAACTTATTGGCACACGAGGTAAGACGGTTGGTTAACATTTCAAACATTATTTAGCAATGCTCTTTTTTGGGATATAGGCTGATACTTTCCGATCTCTTGCCAACTGCGGTGTTCTTCATATATGCATTTCAAGTTGCACGGAGCATTTAATAGCATAATTTTATATGATTTTTAAACAATTCTGCTGATAAATCCTGCAGCTTCCCTATTAACAATGTTTCCCAATTTCATATTCCAGAATGTATGGCTCTGATTCAGTGGTCAAATTTAACATCATTCTAACATAGCTGGGCTGTATATGTTAAAGCACAGGCTTTAACACCTTCTGTTAATAGTAATACTATGGCATTTCTTCTGCGATTTTCATATCCACAGTCTTTCGTATTTGTTTGTAACTCTCATTTCAATGATTGGAAAAAGAGGCAATTGAATAGACTGGCCCCAAAATCACAGGCTACTGGCCTACAGACTAGGCTTCCTTCCACACCCTTTCATTCTTACCTGATGTTGGTTACATCGTTAAACTCTTCAGCCCACCTTTTTCTTGACTGAGCAGTAGTAGAACCATCCAAACGATAATAATCAATATTTCGGAACCATTTTCCTTCACCTAGGAGTTTAAAAAGCACGGGGTTAAGTATATTGTACAAGGAGACAAGGGTCCATCATCATTTCCCGTTTCTTTTTAAAATATTACTTATGAAATTCATGAAAGTTCAAGAAAGCCTCTAACTTTTAACTGAATCTGTCTGAAAGATGCCACTGGACTCCTTCTAATTATTAGATTTGACACAATGGAGACATACAGTAGCAGACTTTCCCCAGGTATCCATTTCTGTTTCATGCACTCAAGAAATGTATAAATGGTATGTTGTTTTCTCAGTGAAAAACTGTATTCTTGCTTTAAAATAGTATTACTTTTTTTCTGCCCTCTTAACTCCAAACACCTATGAAATACAGAAACAGAAGAGGCACTAGAAATTATTTAAGGTTCAAAAGCATGTTTTATCGTTCTTATAATAAATTCTATTTTTTATTATCTAACAATAATTTAGAACCTGAAGTTAGGGTTAACATAGTTTTTGCCACAGACTAAAACTATTGAACTGAAATGTAACTTATAGAATGTGATGTATTCAATTCTGACACAATTAAGCATGTTTTTATATGCTTAATTTAAACAATTTACATTACAACTTAAGCAACTTATGTTTTGAAGGATTTCAAATAAAATACTAGTTAAGTATAAATTCTGCAGAATAAACTAAATTAATATCTTTAAAGGGGGGTGGGTGGAGGGAGAGATGGATACGTTAACTGTATTTTATCACTGCGATTTATATTCCAGGAAATTGTTTTCTGGTTTTTCTACTGATTGATCTGTCCCCTGGAAATTACATTTTCTAAATAAATTTTAAAATTTGATGCTTAATCACTGTAAACAGTATTTATAATAGCTTGTTATAGTCTCTGTAAGTGGCAAGAAAGATTTTAAAATACGGATGATGAGGCAAAATCTATTTTTAACAACTCTGCTTTCAAACTAAAGCAATGTAGCTATCCCTAGAAGTAGAGGATTTGTGTTGTTATTTCAGGGAGTCCTGAATGCTATAATTTTTCAAGAAAGCAAAAGGCCTCCCCACCCCACAGGATAGAGAACCACTTAAACCAGAGCTATTAATCAAACAAATTAATTCCATGGTTAGATTAGATCAGTGTCTTTGAACCTTCTCAATTGGCTGGGGAACTCTGGGAGTTCAGTCTATCCATCTTACACTGGACACCAATGAGAGACACTGAATTAGATTCTTCCTGAATTCAGGGACTTAAGCTATGGCTTTAGAGAAACCTCACATTTTTCTCCCAAATAAGAAAATCACTACTGTGATCTGTGAAGAATATGGATACAAGGAGGGGCTTTCAAAAAAGCACTTCCTGCTCTGAACACAGTAGGATAGGCAATTCCTTATCTCTGCCTCTGAAAAAGAAGAATGACTTGATGAACGGACAAATAATAACTGAAGGAAAAACGGAAGGTATAAATGAAGAAAAAGGAAGATAACAAGAGCCTCACAATGCTTTTCTCCCAGCTCATGACAGGCAAAAGAGCCAGAGAAATAGGTTTCAACCAGAAACTTAGGGCCTCGAAGACACCTCTGTTCATAATGCTCTCTTATTTAACATGCCAGCTCAGAGACAGAATTTTTTCCTCTTCCCCCCACCCGCATCTCCACTTTTTTTAACTTCAAAGGGAGACGCTCTTCCACATTTCTGTGTGTGGGTGTTTTTTGGCCTTTTGTTTGTAAGCTCATCAGGCAGGTAAAAGGAGCCATCTACACAGTTGGGCAAAAAGAACTCAAATGCCACAAACCCATGAACAAGTGCTCTCCAGAATTCTAAAAGCTGCAGAAAGGCAAGGATGGCAGAAAACAAAATCAAAAGTCCAAATATTAAGCCTGAGACCGCAGTGGTGAGATTAGTAGAGTCTGCACCAAAGAGGAAGACTTCTGGCTGAGCGGTTTCAGCAGCTGCTGCCCCTGCAGATCTCGACTGAGTCCCAAAGGACCACGAAATATTGGCTGCCTCAGCCTCCTTGCACAGAAAGGCACTTTCACAAAGCAAGAGTAATGTTACCCACATAGGAAAGGAAAAAAATCAATCTCAGAAGACAGATAAAGGGACAAAGCACAGGATTTAAAGGCTCTGTGTTATGCTGCATTGTGAATGGAACATATAGAAATGGGGAACGTGAGTGTGGAATATTCCCAGATCTCAGAGTAGGTATTTGCTTACTTACCTTTATATATTACTGGCTTTCCTTCTTCTTTGTCCCGGGTTGCTAACTCCAGAAAATCTTCTATCAAGTCAAGGGATATCAGAGATTGGCTGAACACTAAGCTGAAAATGGGAATTGGCAAAAGAAAGGTCAGTTTCCACAACGGTAATTAGCATTCTGATGCCTTGTGCTTGGTGCCATCAATTCAGTTTACACATGGAAGGGAATATTAAAAAGCTTGTTTTGCTGGTCAGAGCAGAATGTGGATGGCAATCTTAAGGGGAAAAGCCCCTGCATTGTTGAAGTTTTTCCACTTTGGGGTTCTGGACTGCAGATGTTCCATCACCTAAGAGGGGAATTTCGTGAGTTCAGGAATTGCAGGCTAACTGTTGCACTCATCTTACCTAGCAACAAAACATCTGCAACACAAAACCAAACCCTCACGACTCCAACCACAAAACATACCAACCCCGAGCTGCACTTATTTGCTTCCACTGCCAAAAAGAATAGAGACATGGAAAGCACACAAATACGGATCGTTCTTGACTTGCAGTCATTTATTTAGCAAGAGTTAAAAGTTACAACAAAAAACCCCGCCGCCCAAGTTCCGACAGCCCTCCCCTGGGGTCACATGATGGCATTTGGGTCACTCAGTAACCAGTCCAAATTTATGGCTGCTTGTAGCATCCTGTGGTCACATGAACATGATTTATAATATTTTTTGCTAGATTTTGGCCTTCCAGTTTCTGGCAAAACAACACCCATTGCTGACAATGGGTTTGCTTAATAAGAACCACCACCTTCGCTTAATGACCATCATTAAAAAGTTGTAAAATTGGGCATGATCACATGACCCTTTGTGTGCTTAACAACCAGCACAATGTTTGACTGTAATTTTGGGCTCAATCTTGGTCATAAGTCAAGGACTACCTGTATTGCAACCCAAAAACTGAAGGGTTTTTTTTTTCCTAATCACCAAGAATCGCTTACACTTTATCTCCAAGTTCTTCGGCCATGCGCAGGATTTCAAAGAGGAGCATCATCTTCCCCGAATGCTCAAGCACTTCCGCATCAGCATCAACCACAAAGTCCTTATACCAATCAGGGGCTGGGCTGCCAGGGTTGGAGGAAGTACTTTTACCTTAGAGAAGTGGGGGGGGGAAGGTGTCACTTAAAAAGGCGAAGCACGGGCTCTTCTCCAAGCACTCAAACAAACCATAAAAATATACTTTCTTAGCCAAACTTTACAGTTTGATGATAGTATCACAGGAGTGTTGGTCCTTAGGTTTAGGGAGAGAAGGGAAAAACACACACTGCTTCCTCACCAGGGAAGGGGCAGCTAAACAGCTAAAATATTTATTTGCACAGTTTCTTTCTATAATCTTTCCACTCCATTTCCTTTCACTACATCGGATTGACCTCTGGACTGACAATCTGCTCCTTTTCTTGTCTTCCTGAAGCTCCTGCTGTCGGGGCTGGTTTTTTCTTTTTACCCACAGCTCTTTCTGTGGCTGTGATACACTGTGACTTTAATGAGCTAACCAGGCTAAACAAATAAATCTGCAGCCAATTATTGAGACATTTGTTTAGGAAATAAAAACAAAAAGTTCTTAGCTAGAAACCTGGTACTAAAGACTATCAAATAGTTACAAATAGTTAAGTTTTTAATACCACAGTTAATATAATATCTACCTTGGCTCAGCTGGATTTCAACAAAAGGTGTATTATCTGAAATTTACATTTCCAGGAAATAGCTTGAATTGCAAAATACTCTATTTCTTTGTAACATGTGTGTGTGTGTGTGTGTGTGTGTGTGTTTTCTGTCTATACTGGTGCTATTTAAATAGACCGTTTTATAGCACATTTCAGACTTATTTTGTTTCCTTTCCCACCAAATGGCATGAAGCATCACCATATCATTTACTGCACTATAGTAGTTCATTAAATATAAGATTCCACAGAATTGCAAATATTTAAGTATTACTTTGTAAGACTCTATACAAACGTATGCCATTTGTGCAATATATTTACCATTAGGTTCAATGGACAAAGAATTAGCAATCCATGTGTATGAAGAAATTCTGCTAGATGTAGGCAAATTACCAATACATTATTGTCCTTCAAGAGCCCACATGTCATTTCTAGTACTGGAAAATGCTTACAGGATATTACAGTGGTAGTATGCAAGATCTCTACGCACGTTTCAGGCCCTGGGCATGGTCGTGAAAGCTTTCTTTCCTAAAAGCAAAGGCCAAGGCTACATATCCCACTACTGAACAGGAAGATAAGACCCCTGGTTGGAGAAGGCTGGCATACATAAGAACATCTGCAGTCTTACAATGTTCTGTTGGATTCCAATGTTATCTTCATTTATGCCACTTACATTCTTTAGACAGAATAAGTCTGTGGCCTTAATCTTCATTTCATTAGTGTATTATATAGAGAATGATTTATTTTAAATACAGAACAAACTTTCCTCCTTCTGGAACATCAATTTTACTATTACAGCGTTTATTTTCATGGGAATTTCTCCTTGTACTATTTTATTTATTTATTTATTTATTTTATTTTATTAAATTTTTATACCGCCCTTCTCCCGAAGGACTCAGGGCGGTGTACAGCAGGAATAAAATACAAAATATATACAATTAAAAGAAATTAAAATAAACTATTACTAAACGGCCGGTAATTTAAAAGATTTAAAAATTTAAAATATTACTAAAACCCCAATTTAAAATCAACTATTTATGCCAGTCCTGCTTGAATGAATAAATATGTTTTTAGCTCACGACGAAAGGTGTTATCACATACAGAACAAATTTGCTGAGTGCAGTATCCATTAGGTGGAATATTTAAATAAACGACTGATCACCTTACAATAATATCCTTCAGAACAAGAAAATACGCATTTACATCTTTTGCTTTGGTTGCTGCTTCAGAGAGGCAAAGTCACATTTTCATTTTGCTAGCACAAGCAGAGAAAACGGACAGTGCTGCTTTCAACTCTCCATCTAAAATTGTGTTCAAAAAGCCACATCAAGAGAAACTGTTTCAACTCAGGCAATTTACCAATTGCGGTTTCCAAGCTGCCTTTCTTCTTTGTGCCCCATAAAAGGAGCACCTTGCCTCATTCAAGCCCCACCTGGCACCAGTTCTCCCATGCAAACTTTGATGCCCAGCTACCAAAATGACTCGTGTTCAAATGCAGCTTCTCACCATCTTCATGCCTCCAGTCCTTTAAAATCAGGTGGTACCTCAATCCTGAGCTTGTTGACAAATAACGGTGCACTTTCACTACCCTTCCTGTCGTTTTCCCTGATTTTTCTTTTGCCATCTTCATGCCCTTTAAAGTCTGGCTCCACATTAACTTTGGGATATGGAATTCTGAGTTTCAGAACAGTAGCAGTACACTTCCACTACTTCTCCTGTTATTTATCCCAATTTTGGGACTTCCTTCTAAGAAACATTATATTGGGCTGATTAAAAGTTATGTTTCACAAATTCACTGTTTTGATTTTTTTTTAATTGAAAACTACCTTTGGGATCCATTGGGGTTGAGAATATAGGAAAAAATAAAAATAAAAGCCACATTTTTATATCAAATATATTACACACAGTTCATTCTTGACTCTTTAAAGCAGGGTTTTTTAACCTTTTTGCGCCATGATCTCTTTTTCATGTATGGTGAAGCCTCCCCATTCTTTCCCAGAAAGATGTGTTTAAACATTCATGTAAAGCGTTATTATTTATATATGTGTGTGTATTGTATATTGTGTGTGTGTGATATAGATATACCGTATTTTTCAGAGTATAAGACACACTTCCCCCCCCCCCAAAAGAGGCTGGAAATTTGGATGCATTTTATACTCCTTAAGTAGCTTTTTCAAAGCTTTTTTTCAGCCCTAACACATCATTAGCAAGTAAAGTGATGCTCTGCCTGCTCCGACTCTCAGCTGTGCTTTAGAAGCTGTTTCTGATCCCCAAGCAGGGGATAAAACGCATGCGCACACTCAAAACCAGCAAACTAATGTGCTGAAGCTGATCAGACTAAGGACGTTAACTAACTAGATGAATTAATGGTAGGCAGATTTTATTTTCCTATTTTCCTCCCCAAAAACTAAGCTGCATTTTATACTCCAGTGTGTCTTATACTCTGAAAAATATGGTAGATATATAGATATATATTGTTTTCGTAGGATTTCACAGGTATAGGTATGTAGGTCTTGGCATATTCCGGTCTTTTCCCATGTAAGGCTGAGAGTAACTTGGCGACGTTTCAACGAGGTCTCACTCGTCATCTTCAGGCTGGTGCTTACGGCTTCATGCTTGTGTGAGCAAAGCGTGGTCGGAGCTGCTATCTCTCTATAAATACTGGTGGGGAGGTGAGGAGTGTTGGCTTTGTTGCTGTAAGCGGGTTGGTTGGCTGTGTGGTTGCATCTTGATTGTTAGTGGAGTGGATGTTTGCAGATTGGTCGGCTGTTTCACAGCATCCTGTATGGGTGTGGTCCTAGTTGTGTGCCCATTAGTCTTCTGTGTTGTAACGACCTGGGTAATGGGCTGTGTGGTAACGTTCTGATCTCTGGTATTGTGACCTCCTAAGTCTTGTGCTGTAACATCCTGGGTGGTTGGTTGTGTTGTAATGTCCTGAGCTTTGGTGTTGTGACCTCTTGAGTTCTGTGATGTAATATCCTGAGCAAATGGCTGTGATGCAACATCCCGGATTTTGGTTTGGCTCCAAGTCTTGTCATGTGTTCATGGCATGTGTCAGTTTGCTTTGTGTGGGGATCGGAGGGGGGCGCAGCAGCCGGTGGTGCCAACGTGGTCTGGCTTCTAGATGGTGGTTGTATTTCATCTGTGGGATGGGTTTGAGTGCAATCAAGATGCAACCACACAGCCAACCAACCCGCTTACAGCAACAAAGCCAACACTCTCCACCAGTATTTATAGAGAGACGACAGCTCCGACCATGCTTTGCTTGCACAAGCATGAAGCCGTAAGCACCAGCTGAAGATGATGAGTGAGACCTCGTCGAAACATCGCCAAGATACTCTCAACCTTACACAGGAAAAGATCTGAATACGCCAAGACCTACATAGATATATATTGTATATACCATATTTTTGGACTATAAGACGCATCGGAGTATAAGACGCACCTTAGTTTTGGGGGAGGAAAATAAGAAAAAAGCTGATTGGTGGGTAGATCGGCCTCCCGGAATACCCCCAATCAACTGTTCCTAGAGGTGAATTTTAACAGCAAGTTCTTTGGTTGTGAGCTCTGTGCCTTGCTTTTTTTTCTGCCTCTGAAACTTCTGAAACAGAGCTTCAGAAGTTCTGTTTCTGAGGCTTTTTTTCTGAAGTTTTGTTTCTGAGGCTTTTTTCAGCCTCTGAAACCTCCGTTTGAGAGGCTCGGCAGGGCTACATTCAGAGTATCAGACACACCCAGATTTTCACCCTTTTTTTTGGGGGGGGGGGAAGGTGAATTTTATACTCCAAAAAATACGGTAGTTAGTTAGTTAGTTAGTTCTTGGTGCTTGTTTGCTTGCAGATGTTTCATTACCCAACTAGATGGCTGTACTGTTTACAGTAATATATGGGTTTCTTTATTAATCCATTAAAGGAAAAACAAAAAATCTTTGTTAGAGATCAGTGAAAATAAATTTGTAATTCCCCGCCCCTAAAATCTAACCCCAGCTCTCAAGGATCTGCAGTGCCCAGGTTAAGCACCTCTGCTAAGAAACTTTCAGGGCCAGAAAAAGGAGCAGAAGCAGCACTATTGAGCACAAAACCATGATAAGCACACAGCAGCTGGAGTGGTGGGTTTCGTTGCCGTTGAGTGCCCACTACAAAAAGCCTTCCACCTCCATTAAAAATCTTACCTTCCTCTGTCTTTAAAATGATGGGAGGGTTGTTGATTGGCTCTTCTACCGTTCCTTCTCCACCTCCCCGAGATCTTGAATTCCAGACTTTAATCACTTCCACGTCATTGTCACTCCCACTCCCGCTGGAATTACTGTCTTTCTTAGATTTCTTGCCCTTTGTTTTCTTCTTTCTAAAAATAGATTTAAACATGAAAACTCTTCAGTTGCACTCATTTTATTCCCAACTGTTTTCACATGCAATTCCAACAATAAATGGATTTACTGTTTCAAAGGAGCAACTCAGCTTACTTGGTATCTTCCTCAGAGCTTAAGCTCATTGACGTTTCTTCAGAATCAGAAACTATGAAGTCATCAAGACTGTCTTCATCAAAATAACCCTGAAAAATCAGGCGTTCTTATTAAGCACAGCCAACCTTGTTTCTAACTTTCAGAACACAAATTAAAACACACAGAAATAGAAAGAAGTATGGAACCAGTTATCAAAAAATGAAGCTCCATAGAACTGTCTCACCGCAGGCAGAGCAAGACAGAGAGAAGTAGATTACCTTGTTTTCCTTGCTAATATAATCCAGCTGCAAACACCAAGGATGAGTCCAAATTCTGCTTAACATCTGGAAATCTTGGAAGAGTTTAGCTCCAGCTTTGCCTCTTCCACCTTCACCGCTGTTGCTAACACCTGACAATGGAGTTCAATTACATACTTGAAACAGATTAACCAAACTGTAAATTTAGCAAAATCAACTCACTTTTATGCAGTGCATCAGGAATTCACTCTCTCTTTTTCCTAGTCACTTGTAAGAGAAGGTTTTCCCAGTGCAACGTTGCTACCAGAAATCAGATGATTCCAGCAACTGAACTATTATTTTCTTTCTTAAAATTGCTAAAAATTCATCTTTCATCTTGTTTTACAGGTTTGACAATCTATATTATTTATAGGCATGGCATTTGCACATGCAAACATGTGCAAATGACATGCCTATGTCATTTAGCATGTCATACAGCTTATGCACCAAAACAAATTCCTTGTGTGTCCAATCACACTTGGCCAATAAAATTCTATTCTATTCTATTCTATTCTATTCTATTCTATTCTATTCTATTCTATTCTATTCTATTCTATTCTATTCTATTCTATTCTATTCTATTCTATTCTATTAAAAAACAAATTCACAATATTTTCCCTCATAAGGCCTTAATGTCTATTGCAAATCATATTTCAATATATGCAATGCATATAACTGTATATACAACTGTCGAATATTAACTTTTTAAGAGTAAAGTTCTATCATTCAATCTCAATGTCCCATAAAATTAAAATAGTCGAGGAAATTCAAAACCCATTAAATTTTCCAAAATTTACATTTGATAAAGTTTTAGCTAATACTTATACTTGGCACTGTATCTGTCACACAGGAATTTGTCCAATCCCTTTTTAAAGTCATGGAAGCCAGTGTCCATCCCCACGTCTTCTGGTAATGAATTGTATAAGTCAATTATGTGTTGCTCCTTTTGGTCTGTTCCAATGTCTCCTCCCAGTCAGCTTCAATGGATGAGCCCGGTAGGTTTGGAGAAAGGGAGAAAACTGTCCTTTCTCTGCACCATACACAATTTACATTTGCCTCCTCTTCCAAGATGTGCCCCTTTTCTTGTAGGGGAGAAAACGTCCAAGCTCTATGGCTGTTCTCTCTTCTAGACTTTTTCCAGGTCTGCTACAGACTTTGCAGCAACCAAGACTCTAGTTGCAAATGTACCACCAAGCTATATAAGGAGATTCTCATTCTCCCTGGATACCAAGCCAGCAAGATTACCTGAACTATCCCTAATCATCTTCATCAAGGTAAAAAAATAATAATAACCCCACACTGCTGTTCAGCTTTGCCTACTCCATATCCAAATATCCTCTGGTTCTTTTTTTTTTTCCTTTTACAATGATTAAGCAGTGAATTACCCTTACCTGTTAAATGATCCAGGTAGTACTGGTACAGTTTACACTGTATGGGAGTCATTCTAACAGCTAGGACATACTCGTGTTTTGGTGGCAGGAACTTTGTCAATGCTGTATAATCTTTCCTCTACAATTAGATCAGAAAAAAGAGAAGCTAAACAGTGCTATGGTATCATTTGAGCATCAAAGTATCAACCCTGAGTCAATAAACGTTGTAAGTTAAAATATAGGGAACAACCAAAATGCTTAGAAAGAAAAAAAAAATTCCCTGCACAGAAACCTCTCTCTCGAGTGGAACGACCCTGTGTCACAAGTCAGGCTTGATTCAGACCTAGTGCTAAGTGGAAGTACCCCAGACGGAGGCTTTGGTGTTCCCTAGGGAAAAGTTTCAAAATGTTCACCTTTTTTTTCGTTTGTTTGTTTAACTAACTTCATCGTGCCAGTGGTTATTTTAAATATAGCCTTATGACACAAGCCAACTTGATAAGTATAGTCTGTTTCAAATGAACACTTGAAGGTAAGAGTAATCACGGTTTATTCAGGTGAGGAGCCATAACTATGCACTCTCCTGCTCTGGAGAAGGAAAGGAAAAGCTCACAGCCACACTTCAGCATCGTGCCAATATGCAACTATAGCAATGCGCCTTACACTGCCTGTCTACGACTGACATACACAATTAAGTTATCACCCTTTTTTGCAAAAGATTTTTAAAAGGGGAGGGAAGGAGAAAGTAGAAACACAAATAAACAAGGAGAAAAAAAATGAAAAGGTTAAGAGACTCCCGCATCAGAGCTTGGGGTGAAATGTGGGTCACAAGACTAAAAAGATTAAAAGTTCTGCCCCAAATTATCTTCCATAGATATTATCCAGTAATTACAGGCCACCCTGAGTGCCCGTGCCTGGTGGGTTTACGTTTTAAAATAATAAAAATAATCAAATGGCTGTGGATAAATCAAAGCTTTTAAAATCTTTTCTTTCTTGTTAATCAGGAGTAATGGATTGCTTGTTAAGGGAAAGGTACAACTTCAGTTGACAGGAGAGTGTCAAAACTCTCTGAGTTTCAGTTTCAGATGTAAGGAATTTTTAAACTTTCACAATGGAGCAAAATAACACAAATCAAAATCCACACACCTGAACACATCCAGCTAGCATTTCATACAAGATATGTGCCCTTTTTTTCATCACTCTCACATCTACTAGAGTGGAGTCAGCACACTGGCCGTTCTGGATGGGGTTTATAAATCGATTTCGGAACTCCTTAACTGATCCAAGTAAATTCTCCTTGATGAAATTAACCATGCAGTGATCTGAGGAAGGGAAAATGTAACTTTTAGTTCCTTTCAGCAGAGTAATGTTGCTGCAAGTCTTTAATGAAGATGGACAAGTATATATTCACTGAGGCCTTCTCTAGTTGGGTGGCCTTGGTCCAGAAAGGCAACTTATAAATATTTAAATAAAATAAAGAAATGTTTGGAAGCAGATTCAGGCTGTTCTCTGTTTTAAAAGAGAGGGACTATCAGTTCAAACTGGGGATCGGGCCAGAGCTTTGCACCCAATCTGTGCAATAACGTGCCGGGTGCCTGATGCAGAGCCCTTTCCAGCACCCTGCAATTCAGCCTCCTGCCAAAGTCAGCCAGGGAAAGCCTCCGGAAGTCTTGCTGTCAAGTAACATGGATGCAATGTTTGGACATGCAAAATATTCTTTTCCAGAAGCAGCAGCAGAATTGGTGAACAACTGAGCCAGCTTTCTGACTGTTTTTTTTTTTAAAAAAAACGCAATGCAAGAGAGGACTGCTGCCATCCCTGAAGGCCCAGGTTTACAGTCCTATCCTTGTATGAGGTGTTTTTTTTAAAAAAAACAGAATTGTATTAAAATTGTCACACCACATTACACAAATAACAGGGAGGGAAGAAATTCAAGGAGAGCACCAGCAAAAATATATTTAGTAAGCGTGGAAACGGTGTGCATAGATGTATAAATGCAGATGTTTGTTAAATAATCAAACTGAATATATTTAAGGATCAGCAGTGAGGAGAAAACCAAAGATGCATGGAACATATTATTCCTATTTTATTTTCACTGAAACTGCAGATAGATATAAAACATATGTTTGGCTCCCTCTTAAAATGTACTTACATTCTATGAGATTGTTTTGCAAAGGCGTCCCTGTAAGAATTATCCTTCGCCTGGATCTGATAGAATTCATAGCTTTAGAAACAGCAGAAGCTTCATTTTTTAGGATATGTCCTTCATCGCAGATAACAAAATCTGGGCCTGAAATTACAGAAGTCGCATCTCAGAGATATCGGTCAAGTATGGGACACAAATTAAATGCCACGTCATGGAGGAGAGAAGTGTATTCATTTAACTCCAAAGGGGGCAGATTGTTTACCCGACAATTTAAACTGCTATTCAGAGCCCTCCATACAATATAAAGACATGGGCAACCTGTGCTGCTGGCCAGCCATCATGCTGAGCAGGGTCCTGCAAAGGCTTTTCCACGACAAAAATGCATTCTGTACATGTAGCATTTTTACCGGATGTACACTTTCGGATGGTTTCTTACATGCATTCTCTCACAAGTAGGCAGACAGGGCTATGACAGGACTTTGGAAGAGAGGAGTCACACAATGCAAAGTAACCGCATGTTTGAAATTTACTAAAGGAATTACAGCTCAGCACTTTTAGAAAAATGATGCAGACACTTTAAAAAGCTGCAAACCAATGTTGAGTCTGCATTCTCATAAGATCTTAATTCTCTTCCAAACTGAATTCAAGCTATCATCTAACTCTGGCAAGTAACTACCCAACTAGGAAAACATACTGCTCTTTTACCAATATAAGAGAATATGTGTAGCTCAGGTTTGAACTGAGGGGGCCTTGGTGCTCTCTGAACTTGGTTGTTTTCCTGCCAACATTTCATTACCAAACTAGATAACATCATCAGTGGTAGCTTTGTTGGGTAATGAAACATCTACAAGAAAACAACCAAGCTCAGAAAGCAGCAAGAATGCCACAATACTACTCTTTTACCTGTCTTCAAGAAAAATGCATTTTCTATATTTTAAATATCAGAAATGCAGAATCATGGGGCACTGAACAATTCCCTAGAATTTAAGAACACAAGACAACTATTTGATTAAACATATGCAGGAAACAAATTTATTTGATCATGATAAAATATTCTGTTCATTCTTACGAAAATGTCTCGCCAAGAAAATACACACACAGGTTTTCTGAAGTAATGTTTTTCAACATTTTGTATAAAACCAGACCACAGCACCCTCTACTGTTAACTGGAAATAAAATCAAAGTTGAATAGGACATAATGATTGATTCACAGCAGTACTGACACAAGGAAGTTATCAAGATGGCAACAATCACCAATAACTGGCCAGCCTTGCAATTAGCTTTTCTCCCTTTTGGCTGATTAAAATAAAATCTCCCTACATATCTGTACATATGGCATAGGGCCGGGCTATTTACGGGACTGTCTGCTGCTACCGAATACCTCTCACCGACCCGTGCGCTCCCACAGAGAGGGACTCCTCAGGGTGCCGTCAGCTAGGCAGTGCCGTCTGGCGACACCCAGGGAAAGGGCCTTCTCTGTGGGGGCTCCCACCCTCTGGAACGAGCTTCCCCCAGGACTTTGTCAACTTCCGGACCTCCGAACCTTTCGCCGCGAGCTTAAAACTCATCTATTCATCTGCGCAGGACTGGACTAGATTTTAGATTTTAAATTTAAATTGGTTTTAATGGGTTTTATTATGTATACTGTTATTTTTAATTATTTGGCTATTTGAAATAAATTTTTTTAATGGATGTTTTATTTTGTATTTATATGAATTTTTATCTGCCTGTAAACCACCCTGAGTCCCTAGGGAGATAGGGCGGTATATAAATACGAAAAATAAAATAAAATAAATAAATAAAATAATATCTGGCATCTTCATAAACTCCTTTAAAGAAGAAACTGGGTAGTAAACTTCACAAATGTCTGAAAAGGAACCATTCAAGGACTCTTAAAAAAGAAAAGACTGCCTACTCAATTATACAAATAGGCTTATAAGGGAATCATGTAAATATAGGTAGTTCTCGTGTTACAATGGTAGCTGGGACTGAAGTCATTAAGTGAGGATCCACCCTGACCCAAGTCATTCCTAGCTTGGTCCCTCCCAAGCCCTGGTAAGGCAAGGGATTGCCCCACAAACACCTCTGGCCGTTTTGCAATGGCATTCCTCTGCAATGGTGACCCTGAGGCTCAGCCTGAGATGGAGAATGACAGAAGTCTCAAACAGATGCCCCTTGCCCCACTGTCCCAGGGCCAGCCCCCAATCACCAAGCCCCAGCTCACACTATTTGTTGCTGGGCAGAGTAGCTAAAAGGGCAGAGATGAAAGGGGGGGGGGAGATGGACAGGTGCAGGGACGTGAAGCACCCCTGCAGTCCTAAGTGTGGGTGAGCTGCCAAGTGCCCAGATTTTGATCACATGATCACAAGGGGACGGTAATAGCCAAAATATCAGGGACCATTAAGTACTTGTCAGTTTTGGAAGGCAATTTTTTTTTTGCTTCTTAACTGCCACATTTTTTAGCTGGGGAAGTTGGGAGGGGGTTGTTGTTGGAGTGATAGAAAGTTAGTCATAACAACATTCCATGTCTGATGGAGACTGCCTGGAGAGTGTATCCAATTGAGTGTGAAGAGTTGATTGGACAATGTGATGAACTTGTGGGTGTGGGGCAGGGCTGTAAACTGTCAACTGGATGTGGAAAACCTGGAAGCTTTCAGTTTTGGGTTTTCCCAGCTGTGCCAACATGACATCTCTAATAAATTGGAACTTTGAGGAACCTCAAGCCTCAGAGCTTTATTTCGTTGGGGGTGTTCCTTGGAACCCTGACAGTATTATTTATTCAGTTGTGTTGCCATAACTTTGAATGCTTGATGAACAAATGGTCAGTAAGTAAGAACTACCTGTATAAGGATAAAGCCATCACAGATCCACCAGTCTGACCGCTCAGAAAACAAGACTGCTGAAAGCAGCACAGAAAGAAGGAATGAGTCTTGTACAAACCCTCGGATCTAAAAAGTAGATCCGAGGGTTGCCCCAAAGCCTTCCTACCAGTTGTTTTCAACGTAACTGGATAGACTCCATATTACATTCATTTAATTTTTTTCATCCTGCCTACATTCTGAAGCCCAACCTCTTCTGGGTGCTACTCCAAGGCCAAGCATGGTTCTCAGCCAGAAAAGGAAGGCTGTGCAGGCTCTGGAAGGAGAGATTCATCTCCATATTGCAAATTGAAAGGGAGGGAAATTTCTTGGACTGCCACTTGCCTCCAGCCCATCCGGGTCTCATGGAGTTTTCACCTTTCTTACTCACAAATTTCACAGGAATCCTTGCTCAGGGGCTCAAATGGACGTGCAGGATGACTTCAACTGACTGAGGCTTAACCACTTTTATTCTCTGAAACCTCTACAAATTCAGCTGGAACTGCATCTAGGGAAGCTAGACACAACCAGTCCAGACTCTTTGTCTGTATGGATTCATGCCAGGGGTGAAATTCAGCAGGTTCTGGAGAACCGGTAGCGGAAATTTTGATTAGTTCAAAGAACCGGCAAATACCAACTCTGGCTGGTCCCAGAGTGGGGTGGGAATGGATATTTTGCAGTATCCTTCCCCTGCCATGCCCACTAAGCCACACCACACCACACCCACCAAGACACGCCCACAGAACCGGTAGTAAAAAAAATTGAATTCCACCACTGATTCCTGCCAACAGAAAAACAACACACCCTCTCCTCAAGAGGTCATAACTGGTCCTAATCATTTTGGATAATTTCCCTTCTACCCCCCAGTCTTCCCTTGTTAGGGAAGGTTGTTGAGACCATGGCAAGCAAGCAGCTTCAGAGGCTGTGACAGATTAGACCCATTCGATCAGGACTCACAGAGAGCTACAGTTTCAAGTCAGCATTGGTCCTATGTCCAGCCTGACCCTCTGGGGTCTCTCTGTGGCATTCAATACCATTAAGTATACTATTCTTCCAGGCCAGCTTTGGGGATTGAAAGCGGGGCGTCCATTTTGCAGTGGTTTCCCTCCTGCCTTTATGGCCAGTTTCAATCAGTGCTGGGGGAGAGAGATCCAGCTGCATGCAGGAGCTGGAGAACAGGAGAGGTGAGAGATATGAAAGGTGGTGCCTCAGGACTTGGATCTCTCATCTCTCCTATTTAACATCGCCATGAAACTGTTGTCTAAAGTCATTTAGTGGCATGGAGTCCAGTATCAAAGGTACACTAATGATATTCAATTGTGCAGAGGATGCTGTTCAGTGCCTACCCAGTGCCTGGAGACTGTAAGGACCTGGAGGTAAAGGAACTGGCTGCTACTCAACCCGAGAAAGATGGAGTGGTTGGGGGCTTTTGCCCCCTCCCCTAGGTCAGGAGACCTTATCCTGGACTCTCAGCTCTTGCTGGAACAGCAAATGGCAAATGTGGCTGAGGTGGGATGGAGCTTTGCACAAATTCATCTTGCATCAGTTGTGCCCATATCTTACTTACAGCCACTCAGTCATTTCCTGATTAGATTCTGCAACATGGTCTCCGAGGAGCCATCTTGGAAGCAGCAACCGATCCCCAATGCAGCAGGGTTCTGGGCCCTCTGACGTTCACCTGTGCTATACTTTTGCCTCATGAGCTACACTAGCTTCCAGTTATCTTTAAAACATTACCTGGCGCAAGGTATCTGTGGGACCACCTTTCCCTGAGGGTATCTGCCCAACCCACTAGGTCCCATCAAATGCTGTCAAAGAGTGGGACCTCAGAGATGGGCTTTCTCAGTAGCAACCTTTGGAATAGCCCCCTCTCCTCCCACTTGAGAACTAGAGAAGCCCCACTTTTTTAGCCTTCTGGAACGCTGGGAATATCGGACTGTTCCCCCAAAGACTGAGCTAGGATGGGGTTGATTCGGGGGTCAGGAGTGTAGGTGATTGATAGGAAGGCTATGATGTGTTTTTCTGTTGTTTTTACTGGCTGCTGTGAGCCACTTAGAATCAGTGTGTGAAATAAAAGGCCATGTAAATTCTTTAAATAAAACAAATAAAAAGACAGTACAAGAGCCATGCCATTTCATTAAGCCAGATATTACAAAAACAGAATGCAAACTATTTTCTGCAAATTTATTCAATTTAACTGGATTTATATTTCTCTTGTGCTATATCAACACTTTCAGATACCCTAATGTTTACCAAAAATAACAATAGAAATTTGGAGCAATCTTTAGACTGGGATATACAGTAGTTTGGGAGCTCTAAATATGTTCTGTTTTCAGGCTGGCTTTCAGAATTTCTCTTCTGAACTTTGCTAAAACAATTAACTGTTAAATTAAACAATTAAAGTGGCTCAACAGACTAATGCAGTCTGTTATTAACAGCAGCTGCTTGCAATTACTGCAGGTTCAAGACCCACCAGACCCAAGGTTGACTCAGCCTTCCATCCTTTATAAGGTAGGTAAAATGAGGACCCAGATTGTTGGGGGCAATAAGTTGACTTTGTATATAATATACAAATGGATGAAGACTATTGCTTGACATAGTGTAAGCCGCCCTGAGTCTTCGGAGAAGGGAGGGATATAAATGCAAATTAAAAAAACAACTAGAGCTTCTGACTTACAACAACTATCAGACACCACTTTTCTTTCTTTCTTTGGGGTGGGGAGATAGATAATATCACACATTTAATCATCTTGATTTTTTAAAATGTAAATCTGGATCTTGTGCCTTGAAAATCCAACAGAATTCCAAAGCATATCCAGTTTTACCATTCACCAATCATGTTATCAGTCCCTCTGGTTACTGCTGTTACTTTCTCTAGTTTGAAGAGTGATTATGCCGTCACCCGCATTCTTCTGCCCATTGCTTTGCATATAGAATGGAGTATCTCTCTACTCAAGAACATTTTCTCCTCTACATGACTTGTCACAGAAGGAATGATCTGTAGTGTTTTGTCTTACCAGGATCAACCAATGCTTTGTTAAATATTTCCTTCAGTTTTCTGCTCTTCACATTCCTCCCTTGTGCAAGGTTACGATACATTTCATAGCCTATGATCATGACACCTCCTTCATCCTGCCACCTTTGCAACATATAGCTCCTCTCTTGAGGGCGTTTCACTGTTGCTAGTTCAGAGACCTTGGGAAAGCAAGCAAATAAATGAGTTTTATTTTTTTATGTCAACATGTAATTTGTAATGTGCGTTCCACATATAAATGTGGATCAAATATTCAAAGTCAAGAGGTTCATACTTCTAAACATTAATGTACTGTTCCTGAATGCAGAGATACACTCTACCTATCCATATTACACATTAAATACCTCAAGTTTCTCATCGTCTTCTAGGCCTTCTTGCCATTTTTCAAATTCATTCACCCAGTTGAGGGCTGTATTCAACGGACACACAACAAGGGCAGTTCTGAAATCCAGTTTGTCGCAAAGCAAAACAGTATGAAGAAAACCAACTACCTTCAAAAGGAAGGCAAGAAAATCAGCATTAGAACAAAACTGCACCTGGGGGAAAATTCTTTTTTTAAACAAACAAAAAATGGGAGACAGAACATGAATTATTTTTTTAATACAAAAAGAATATTTTGATGTACTTAGTGTCAGTTAACAACTTTCTTCTTACATTAATTTGCTGTGAATATTTACTATAGTTTCTAACCAATAACCAATTGGTTTTCTCCTCTTTCCATTTTTCTTGATCTCAGGTAACCCATTTTTAGCTACCATAAGTTGTATGCAGCACACTAACTCAAAATACACTATGTTTTAGAATAGGAATGAACAAGGAAGGTCTGGTTCCTAATGAA
Source organism: Ahaetulla prasina (assembly GCF_028640845.1). Lineage (NCBI taxonomy): Eukaryota > Metazoa > Chordata > Lepidosauria > Squamata > Colubridae > Ahaetulla > Ahaetulla prasina. The sequence goes on along the minus strand of NC_080549.1, from coordinate 27,700,983 downwards.
GTTACTGAGAAAGGGAACATATGTTTTTTAGAAACACTTTTAACCATGTGTGTGTGTGTATATACACACATATATACATACATACACGCACAGTATGTATGCATGTATATGTAAGTGCGTGTGTGTATGTATGTATGCATGAGTGTATGTGTATTTGCTAAATATGTATCAGGCAACTGCCTAGACAAGACCCTGCAGTTTCCTTGGCAAAACTGTTCTGAAGTGATTTGCCATTGCCCGCTCCTTAGGGCTGAAACAGAGTGACTGGCCCATGGTCACCCAGCCAGCTTTGTGACTAAAGCAGGAGTAGAGTTGACAGTGACCATGGCATGAAACCGGATCTTTGTTGTGTGTCTATTATCTACTCTTTCTCTCCTTCTTCTGTGATCCCAAACACTTCCTTCCCCCTGTTTTCAAATCAGAAAGGATTTGATGCAGAAGGAATGACTTTCAAAGGGAGTTGAAGTAAGTTCTTCGGATGTAACTGACAGATGCTCTGACCAGCGCTGCAGAGTCAAATGTTCAAATTCAAGCCCAACCGGAATTTAACTGAGCAACCTGACAGGTCATTCTTTCAACTTATGCCACAGGGTTCTTTTGAGAACGGAATTCCAGTCCTACAAGTGAAGTAGCTGAATTCCTGAAGAAAGTGCAGTAAAGGTACTTAAGCTACTCATTCTTCTCTCCAGGAATTATATATAACAGCGGCAGGAACCTGCATTAGGTAACTTGGACACGTTTCACCGGTTTTCACAAGACGCGATTCTCTTTTACGGGAAGAAGCTGGAGGGAGCAAGGCCCATCCTAGCCAACAGATCTTCAACATACCTGCAAGGTCTTTCCCAGGCCCATACAGTGAGCCAAAATGCATCCAGAGCCTGCAGATTTCTTGGTTTTTTTCAGAGATTCACAACAGCAATCCCACATAAACTGAACACCTAGAAACAATGTTTTTAAAAGATCCTTTAAAATTTAACAGTGGACTTATTTTTGCTCTGAAGCACAACAACTATAACAGAACACTGTAATCAATAGAAGACAATATTCAAAGCTCAGGGTTGGGGACCTTGGTGCTCTTTGAGCTTGGTGGTTTTCTTGCAGACGTTTCACTGCCAAACTAGGTAACATAATCCATGCACTGATGATGCCACCTAATTTAGTTATGAAATCTCTGCAAGATAGTCACCAAGCTCAGAGAGCACCAAGGGCCCCACAGAACACTCTAGTGTGGTTCTAACCCAATCGATTCAAAACACACGTCTCCTAAATCCAGCATTTTTAAATAAAAATCTTACCATCTACTTGATGAGGTTTAAGTTTTGTCACTATGCTTGGATGAACTTGCACTAATGGTTCTTTGGTTTCTTCATCTTCATCTAAAACCAGCTTAGTTGTAATTGGACATTTCAAAGGTGTATCTTCTACTTCTATGACCTGGAAAGATTGTTTGGGATGTATGCATTTAATTCAAGATATTCAACATTCAAGCTACACTGAAGGCAAATATACATCAAGAGCTACAGCCAAATGGAGGTCTTTTTTCAGGCTGCATTTAAGTTGGAGAAAAGCTCACAAGGCAATTCAATGGGACGTATTCCCAGACAAGGGCTCCCCCTTTTAAATTAACAGCGGGGTTTGCATTGCACTTTCTGCATGCTTGGAGTTGCTAAACACATCCATAGCAAATAAATTCGTTTAAGTCTATGCACATATGATGATTTAAGATAGAAAAAAAAAAATTTCAGCTGGCCAAAATCTGACACCCCAAAATAAAATATGTGCCTCAGAGAACTATAACAAAATATGCCTGATTAGTGGGCAATCAGTCAAAATCTTCTGTGAATTTATCTGTCCTTATTGGAAGTTTAGAAATCTATTTGTCCATTATTTCTATTTTTACTAGCTTCAAACTGAAGTGCTATAGAATATTGTAGATACAACTCTGAGAACACATGGAATATTATTAACTTTGGAAGGATATTGCTGAACCCGAACAGCAGGCAGCATCATGGCCAATGCACAGCACAGAGTCCTGGTTTGACACAGGGTGTGCCAATGGCCTGGAGGAAAAAACTTATTCAAAGCTGTAAGGTAAACAAAGCCTCATGTTCCGGAACTTCTCAAGGGACTGTTCCAGAGGTGGCATGTGGAATTATAAAATTCTACTAAGAAAAGGACAGAAGCTCAGAAAGAAAATTAAGAAGTAACTGCCCCAATTATAAAAGAAGAAAACATATTCTTTGTATCCTAGCACTTTATTTTACCTGCTTTCAATAAAGATTCCTCTGTAGATCAGATGCCCCCAAACAATGGGTTAAATATTTTGGTGCTTTATTTAGTGATAAATCCGTCAACACAGGATATTTGCCTTGAAAAACATTTGTTCCTGAATCTCTTAACATTTCACAGACATACGTAAGTACCGTAAGTAAGTAAAGTAAGTAAATAAATAAATGTTTGGGGATTTAATTCCAACAGAATCACAGCTATAATACTACTGGGGAACTTCAGTATTCACAACTGGCACACATTTATGACGTAGCACATTTGTGAAATTCACAGCTGGCTTCCAACAAGCAAAGTCAATGGAGAAACTGGCAGTAAAATTACAAGTCATGGTCATGTGATGTTTCACTTAATGACCACAGGTGATTCACTTAACTGCAGCAGAACCAACATTGTAAGTCTGGAGTGGTCATGTGATGTTTCACTTAATGTAACAAAGTTGCCAATCCTAATTAAGATTGTTGCTTGTAGCAAATATGCTAGCATGTTATCAGTAAACTAAGAAGTCTAATGTGCCCCGCCATGTTTTATAGCTTTTCTGATTCCAGCAGAATGGATGCTTCAAATTACAGGTAATCTTCATTTAGTGATGACAATTAGGACAGCAACTCAGTCGTAAAGTGAAGTGGTTGTTAACTGGAACAAGGACTGTGCTTATGATCTTACTTCAGCTTCTTTTGTATTACAGACCCGTGAAAGTCATAAATGCAAGGATTGCTCATAAAGTTATTTTCTTTTCGATCACTGCTGCAGCCATGGAAGATCCCTAAACGAGGGCTACCTGTAGTTAGAAATTCTTGCTAATTTGGTGATTTTTATCAACCTCTACTATTATTATTATCCGATTCTTATATTAGTTCTTTAAATACCATGCTGTCACCTGATTAGATCTTAAAAGCATCATATGAGCATACCTATTTCAATCTAACATAAGTCTTTTTTCAAACATGACAACTTTAAGATGTGTGAACTTCAACTCCCAGAATTCTCCAGTCAACCATGCTGGCTGGGGAATTCTGAGAACAGTGTTGTAATGTAACTTTTAAAAAAGACTTTGAAAAATTATCTTTGAAAAAATAAAAGGTAAAAAAAGAGTAATATAATGTAATCCTCGTGTAATCCAATGGTATAAAAAACCTTAAAAAGCTTTTAAATTCAGGGTAATTATCCACATGCTTTCAGATAAATCCAGCCAGAGCTTTTCAAAATGTGGACCTTGCCTTTCATTCCAACCCAACCACAACAGTCAAGGCAATTTAGTGCTGTTAAAACTACATGCTAATAAAAGCAAAATATAAACATTAAAATATGAAAGCAAAGCAAGAGTCTCAAATGAATACATCTGATAAGAGAAAATCAGGGTTCTGCATATATGTCGATTTAAGAAAAGCTATCCTGTTTCCAAACACCTTGCTAAGTACTTCTGCAATGAAAACACTTCAACATGTTCAAGAAAAAAGGCTTTCAACAGCAAAATGACATAAAACAAGCCCTGACTATCAGACATATTTCTATCAGCGTTCTCTTTTTAGCAGGTTTTGCCTTTCCTCAACACTTGTTTAAAAATCCTGGTAATATCCCAAATAAAAAAATATAAATACTTCTCTGAGCTTCTCCCTTTCACGTTCCCTTTCTGCAATCCGTTTTCTTCTCTCCTCTTCTTCTTTCAATGCATTTTGCGTTTCTGTTCTGAGTTTATCATCTTTAATAATCCTCCTTATTTTTTTCCTGCCTTTTCCGGGAGATTTAGAATCATCATTATCGTCATCTTCAGTATTACTCTGTAAAAGTTCCAGAAAGATATATTCTTAATCATAATTTCAAATAAAACACAAAACACTCTTTCAACAAGATTAACCATGTACTGTTATTCCAAAAACGAATACTGGTTAACCAAACTGCGTAATGGGACTTTTGTATTTACACCAGGTGGAGTGTAGAAGGCATCCCTTGCATTGACAGTAAGCATTTCCCATGTGTACAAATTGAGATCTCAAAGACTAATTTCTATTTCCTTTCCATCCTCAACTGGATTTGGGATTTCCTATATTTCCAAAGTCCTTTACTGTATTATAAATCACACAGGAGCAAAGTAAAAGAAAAACAGGTGCCAATTTTTAAATTTAATTTAAAAAATGCCATGACTGTCACACAATGAAGTGGGATTTGGTGTGATTTGGAATAGTCTGTCCAATCCAAAGTAAAGCTATGGGGAATGAGAATGCTAATATCAGAGGACAGGATGTAACAGTTGCTTACTACTCTGAGTTCAGGATACAGAATCTCAGAACTGGAAGGGTCCCTTTAGCCACTGTGTCCAACTTTAAGCATTCCTGACTGATGTCTATGGAGATTCTCAGGCATCCAGGTCATGGTTGTCTCTGTTTTTTCAAGAGGCAACTGGACTGTCTTTGTTTTTGCTTGAAAACATTTCGCTCCTCATTCAAGAAGCTTCTTCACTAAATGACCCACCATTCTCCACCATTCAATCAAAGCTGAAGAAGCTTCTTATATGAGAAGCGAATCGTCTTCAAGGAAATACCAGAAAGTCCAGTTGCTTCTTGGGGAAAAAAAAGCACCTTTGGGATTTCTGACATAATTATTTAGTTGCCCCTTGAGTATATCTAGTGAAGGGATGTCCATCCTCACTTAGAAAAACAGGGCATTTTTCTCTTACGATAACCTTCTTAAAAACTAAATCCCTTTCTTCTATTATATGCACACGGGGCTGAGAATGCAATTCTATCGCCCATCACTCACCTTTTCTCCAAACTAAGCTCCTTGCTGCTCTTTCTCAGGGGTCTTAATTTATACTTCCCCGATCAACCTTGTGATTCTTCTCTAAGCCCCTTTCCAGTTTCATGAATCTTTTCAAAACCAGAATTGGCCACGATACTTGAGTTGGAATTGAACTAGAACATCTATCCTTATGAAGGAATGGTTTGTGGGAATGATCTTGTTCCACAGCCAGAGGAACACTCTGGCAATCTTGGCAACCATAGAAGGAATAGGGGTATGGGAAACATCTCAGAAGAGACCCCTACCTATTTCTTGAGGAGTAAAAGTGATGGGGGAGGAATGTTATTTTCAGATTTGCAAGATCTGAAATATTAATATAAGCTTAAATAAAGTTGTTGTGTCCTGTCGGCCGCTGGCCACCCCAACAGCCGAATCAGAGGAGGAGGAGGGGGAAGCGTGGGAGCCAGGGTCAGCATCAGGGCAACCTGGGAGTTCTGAGGGGGAAGAGGGAATGGAGCTGTCAGAGAGAGAGGCGGAGCCTGGGCCGTCCGTCAGCCCTCAGATGGACAGTCAACAGCCCCCAGGTCTGGAGGTGGCTGATGAGGGAAGAGGAGGAACAGCTGGGTTCAGTGCCTGACGGGCAGACACACAGAAGGCAGAGGAGAGGAAAGCAGCAGAAATCTATGGGCCGGTTCTTGGGATGGAAGAGCCACCGCTGCTAACGAGGCCCACCCTAGCTCTGGGGATAAAAGGCAGGGGGCAGAGATGAATAAGTGTGGCAGACAACTATTCATCTTCTGGCTGGACAGAATTCTTAGCCTGCAAGATAAACTTTTTGCTAGAGCTGCTGGCCTTCCTAATAAAGGAACCTTCTGAGTTCCCGTCAGAGGGTTTGTCGTGTTTGGGGAGCTGGGTCAGAGCAAAAGGCATGCTTCCTGTCTGCACTCTCTTGCAAGGCTGACAGTTGCCATATCAAACTTGTTTGGATAGTTTTGTGACTTTCAAAAAACATCTCATTGTAGTTGGGAAAGTATTTGTAAAAGATTTTTAAAGTCATGGAGATTTAAAGACAAAAATAAAACAAAAACAAAATGCTGGTCTAACCAAGCAATATTACCTTGTTGTTTTCACTAGATGAATCTTCCTGGACTTTTATGCGTCTCCTTTTCTTCTTCTGTTTGTAACTCCTCTGATTTTCTTCTAATTCTGCTTTCTTGGCGGATCTAAAAAATTGAAGGAGTACTGTTCTAAAAAGGATTATTCTTGGCTAACTGTACACTGCTTTTTTTTTCTTATTTTCCTCCAAAATTATATATACATTATTTCTAATCAAGTCAATCTAAACTATTTAAGAAAACGTAGCTGCAGTTTTTCCCTCTTTATTTATGATCCAGTTAATTCTTGTTTCATCTGCATTAATATTTTAGAATGAAGGAGTGCAGTTAGGAGATTTTCACACTGCATTAAGTTATACTTTAATAGTGCTTTACTGAATAGTGTTTTATTGGCTGGTTTGTTATAATATGGTTTGCAAATCATGCTTTATTCTAATATTATAACATCGCAAGCCAGAAATGAAACAAACCATACCGGTTCCGTGCTTTCTGTAATGTGTGAAACCAGGCAAAAAATACAGGAGTATACTGGATGCTTATCTTTTTTAATAAAAGAAAAAGGCAAAAATGCCTGGATTTTAGGAAACTGGATTTGTAAAAAAAATTAAAAAAATAAAACACAATAATTCCAAAGCATTCCAGATAGTAAATAGGGTTTTGTTTCTGTCTCTTTAAAAAGCAGCATTATAAGGGTGGGGGCAGCTGAAGTCGGGGCAGAGACATGGATGAGAGAAGCTACGCAAGTCCCATCTATTTCTTCCACTTGGAGAAGCCCTACGGGGCCAGGTCACCTTGGAGGGGTGACAAAGAAAGAGGGAATGCTTTGGAAATCATGAGGAGAGCACAGTCTCCTCGTTTGACCCAAAGAAAACCCCTTTATCTGGTGGAAGAGAGGATGGCCATTATGGCTGAACCGAAGCCGTGACAGCTGAAAGGGAAGAGAAGAAGGGAAAGATCTTGCAACACTGTGTACGATGTGGGTGAGAAATCTCTAATTTTTCCTGTGAAATTTTCCCTAAAGCACCATCTAAGGAAAGTGGGACTCAACTGAAGTGGTGGTAGGGTCTTTCCCAAACCCCAAAGAAAAGTGGCGACTAAAAATTGGGAGCGAATGTCAGACCCGAAAAAGAAAGAACGAACAGAAAATGTTACAAATCTTAAAGGTAAGAGATAGATTGGGCTGGCTAGTTTTTCAGCAAACTAAACTGTTTTAAAATATTGTACTATACTTTGGTTATCATCTTGAAGTGAGGAATTTTTGAAAAATGATTAAAGCAAGAAAATAAAAAGAAAATAGGGCCATATTTGCAGCTGAACCAGAGAAAAAAGACTAAGAGCAACACCTATTGGCCGGGAAAGACATTACAAAAATGAGTAAGTGATAAGCGGAGATCTGTTATGTGTAAAAGAGAAGCTGAAGACAACTGTAACTGATTATACTTGATGTTTAGAGACAAACTGTGAGAACATTTAACTGCTAGAACCTTGAGGATTACAAATTTACAAATCTGGTGTACACTATGCGAGTGTGAAACAGTTTGGACTTGCTTCAAAACTAAGAGGAGATGGCTAATGGGCTATTCAAGAGTGATCTGTGAACTGCTGGAATATTGGCTTTTCTTTTTTTTTTTTTTTTGGTACGACAGACAATTAAGAAATTGGGATTTTGAAAGACTATTGGGTAAAGCTTTAAAGTAAAGTTATAAATTACTAAAATAAGGCAAAATGTCATAACAAAGAGAAATAAATTTATTATTAAAAGGAATATTATTGATCTCCCAAAACATGCAGGAAGAGATGACGAGGAACCACAGGGAGATAAAACAATTGATTCGAGATATAATTGTGAGACCAGAGAGCTATGAACAAACGGCATTGAATAATGAACAGAAATCCCAGGAAATAGAGGAGAAAATAGAAAGGAACAAAAAAAGCAAATTATACTCTAGATCTCTTTCATACTTCAAGAGACCAAAATGTAAAACAGGTTATACAGAAAGACCCTCATGAAGTGAGGAAAGAATCAGGGAAAGGCTTTTTGAAGATTCAAAAGTGTGAAGAAGCGATAGAGATAGATGAAATACCTAGATTAAATGCAAATGAGGCAAGAAAATACAAGATCCCAGGGAAAGAGCAAAGGAGATGTGCCAAGAAGTTAATAAGAGTTGGGGGGGGGGGACAAACAGGCAGGAGTTGAGGGATAGATGTAGAATACCTTTTAAGCCAGGAGTTGTGAGCATGAGAACTAAGATGGAGGTAGAATAGAGAAATGGGGAAAATATTACTACATATATCACTAGATAACAACATTCAGGTATTAAGCAGATTAGAAATTGAAAGGTGACCGTATATGTCTATCAATAGTTACATAATAGAAGCAAAAGATAGAAATTAAAAGGTTAAGAGAATGATTAACCAAATAATGAAAAATTATTAATACGAAGAATATTATCAATGTTACTATAATTATGATTATTACTGCTATAAACACACTGTTCATGTAGATATTAAGTTTATTTTCTTCTAATGTAATTTCAAGAAAATATATAGTTATATTTGAAAGAGACAGTACCTAGAAAATACACTGTACTTCGTAGGGAAATGGAATGTTATATACAACAAGGAAAAGAAAAAGATGGAAGGAAAGAGAAGTGGAGAGATGAAGGGAGAGAGGGAAGTGGAGTGGAGTGGGGTGGAGGAGAAGAGAGGAAGGCCGAGGGAAGAAAAGAAGGAAGAGGGAAATAGAGAGGGGAAAGGAGAGAGAGAAGTGGATGAGAGGAGAGGAGTAGGAGAAAGGGAAGGAGAGGGAAGTAGAGAAGAGGAGAGAGGAGAGGAAAAGGGAGAGGGAAGCAGAGGGGAGAAGAGAAAGGAGGGAAGGAGAAGGAATGAGATGGACTGTGGTAAAACTGAAAATGTGTTGTATTATAAAGGAAAATGTATAATAAAAACATTTTTTTTAAAAAGCAACATTATAAATCTGAATTTGGCATTCAGGTTTTAATGGCTAAAGCAAGATTTTAAGAACTTGAAATAAAATTTCCTGAGTTGGGAAGTGTTTTGTAGTTTTTATCTCTACAGATTTTTTGTAAAATTATTAAACGCTAGCTGAATACCCACACTCCACTACGAAACTATGTGATCGGGCTTGCTAAATCAACACTTACAGCTTAAAAATTAATGAATAGTTATGATCAGCCTCTCCTCTCCCCTTCTGTCCCTCAGCCTTGCCCCACAGAAACGTCCCCTATCCTCTTCTCTCCCCCAGGATTGCCTCATAGAAGCCTCCCCTCTCCTATCCCCTTCTCTCCTTCAGCCTTGCTGCAAAGAGGCCTCCCCTCTCCTATCCCCCTTCTCTCCCTCAGGATTGCCCCACAGAAGCCTCCCCTACCCTATATCCTGCTTGCTGCTGTGAAAGTAGTAGTCCTCTCCTCTGCTTGTGTTTTGCATTTGGAACAGATTTCTTTTTAGGTGAGGAGGGGGAGTAGAACTCCTTAGCATCAGAGCGTGTTAATAATAATATAGGAAATACTAATGCTCTGATGGTCATTTCGAAAAATCCTTGTTAGTGAGCACCTAGAAGCCAAGAGGAACATATGTGGCAAATTTCAAGTTTGTAGGCTTTATGGATCTGGAAATTTTGTGATGATGCGTGAGTGGTATTTTGCTTATATATATATATATATAGATTAACAAAATATGACCTAGGACCGGCCATCAAAAAAAATATGCTACCTCGTTCTAGGACGTTGATCATCTTCAGATTCACTCACTTCTTCACTAATCCCAGATTCACTGGCTTCTGAATTATCCGAATCCTCACTGCTCACTTTAAGATAAAACAATTTAAAAAGTATCAAGAAATGGTACATTTTCATAAACGTTAGCCCAATTAGTTAAACAGAAGCCCAAAGTAACAGCAAGATCACAAGAAACAATGAAAACTATATCCTACTATCATGTAAGAAATGCAGACCTGTCATAAAAAGCTGCCTACTGAAACAAAAGCTATTTAAATAATTACATTATTTGTAAATTTGATTTGAAATAATTATTGTCATCAATTTGTTGTTGACTCTTAGCCAACCACACAGTGTTTCTTCATAATGGTCTGTCCCTAACTTGGTCTCTCAGGTTTTCCAACAGTGATAAGGAATAAACATGTAAGGAAAACAATTTAAATGAAAAACTAGGCAAAAATTAATATACAATTGTGATCTGCATGAAGATTTAAAGGTAAAATTTCTAGGTTTGAAAATTACTCCAATCCAGCTCAGTGTTGCAACTCTTTCTTTAATCCCAGAAGCATTCTGAATCCAGTATTTCTCATTTAAATACTTCTAGAGTTTTTAAAAAAGCAGTGCAATGCTTCTGCTAAAGTGAAATAGCTCATTTCAAGTTTGACACCGAAATGCCTCTGAAATATCTTGCAGTTTTGATGTTGCCTGAGAACTATTATTAACACTTTAAAAAATATACAAATAAAATGAAAGATTGGAATTTTTTAATGAAGATTTGTTTCCATTTTAGCCATCCAACCATGGATTCTATCTTCCAAAGTGAAACATCCTAACATTTTAAATCTCTTTTCCTATATTGAAGTCCTAGTAGTGCCTCCCTCAAATTCTGTCCCAAGAGCTAAGATAAGGCTATTCTGAAACTGAGGATCCCAAGAGAAGGAGAGAAAAGTGACTACCTAACCATGAGTAAAAAAGATCTACTTTCTCAAGACAAAAGAAACTCATCCTTGGGATGTACTCTTGGATGCCTTATTCACACAAGGATAACAATGTAGGTGGAGAGACATGGGATCCAACAATCAGAGAAAGCCTGGTACTATCTTTGCAGACTGGCCAATTTTACAACAAAGCATTAGCTTTTGTGAGTTGCATCAGATGTGAGCTGTAGGGAATGAAAGCTTGTCTGTTAATCTGAAAAGACAAGAATAACAGGGGGGAGGGGGGCTAGGGGGGAGGGGGAAAACGGGGGGGGAGAAAAAAGTTTTGTAAAACTTTTTCAATTAAAAAAAAAAGAATAACAAATGTTTTTGGTATTGTAGAGAGGCACCCAATGAATCAGACAGAATGGATGGAAATAATTAGCATGATTCCCAATTGGCAAGAAAAATCTGCAGTAATACATTTCTTTCAAATGCCTTCTCAGAGGCATTTAAAAACAACCTATAATGTGCTCTCTACTATCTTGGTCCATTAAGAGAGCTACAAAAGAAAAAAAAGAATATAACTTTTTATTCTATTGAAACAAACAATTAACCGTACAGATAAAAGGGAAAGAATGATGGTATATTTGATCAGGTATGGAGAAAACCTCAGATTCTGCAACATTCTCCTTCTCTGTCCCCAACCCACTTAACTCTAGACTCTTGTGTGAAAGATTCCTTTTGCTTTAAAAGACAAACTTCCATAAAACTATTAGCCCACCTCCAGAATAGCCAAATTGGCATGGTCTTTAGGAGAAACGGAACATTTCTTCAGAATATTCTGTTCCTGGAATATTTTTTGCTCACAGGTACATAAAAGAGAGAATCGCTGACTCAAAGGACTGGTACTTTTAATATCCTTCTTACAGAGTTGATTGCCCTAATAACCCCTTCCACAAAGCATTATGGTTTATTCCTTAGTGATGCAGAAAGAGAAAGGCAAAGTCTTGAAAACAGCATAGACTCCAACTGAGGGTATTATGAATTATTAAAGGACTAAGAGCAAAAGGACCACCGAGGACAAAATAGGTCTGAGACAGAATCTTTGACACAGGACAATGTTTACCTAGGCTTCATGATGGGTTTGATTCAGATTCACTTGAGGGAAAAAAGCCTCCCTGAGCCTTGTCTAGTTATAACTATGACTATTCTGTCTAAACCATTAAGTGTGCAAGTTGGAGCAGCCAAAATGGAATTGTTGTCACAAGACCTGTCGGTTGCAATCTTGCTGATCAGAATTCCCTCAGCCTCTCACCAGCAAGGGAAGGAAGAAGAGGGCACAGACCGGTTGGGGCAGGCAGGGAGAAGCAGAACATTTCTTCAGAATATTCTGTTCCTGGAATATTTTTTGCTCACAGGTACATAAAAGAGAGAATCGCTGACTCAAAGGACTGGTACTTTTAACATCCTTCTTACAGAGTTGATTGCCCTAATAACCCCTTCCACAAAGCATTATGGTTTATTCCTTAGTGATGCAGAAAGAGAAAGGCAAAGTCTTGAAAACAGCATAGACTCCAACTGAGGTATTATGAATTATTAAAGGACTAAGAGCAAAAGGACCACCGAGGACAAAATAGGTCTGAGACAGAATCTTTGACACAGGACAATGTTTACCTAGGCTTCATGATGGGTTTGATTCAGATTCACTTGAGGGAAAAAAGCCTCCCTGAGCCTTGTCTAGTTATAACTATGACTATTCTGTCTAAACCATTAAGTGTGCAAGTTGGAGCAGCCAAAATGGAATTGTTGTCACAAGACCTGTCGGTTGCAATCTTGCTGATCAGAATTCCCTCAGCCTCTCACCAGCAAGGGAAGGAAGAAGAGGGCACAGACCGGTTGGGGCAGGCAGGAGAAGCAGACATTTCTTCAGAATATTCTGTTCCTGGAATATTTTTGCTCACAGGTACATAAAGAGAGAATCGCTGACTCAAAGGACTGGTACTTTTAACATCCTTCTTACAGAGTTGATTGCCCTAATAACCCCTTCCACAAAGCATTATGGTTTATTCCTTAGTGATGCAGAAAGAGAAAGGCAAAGTCTTGAAAACAGCATAGACTCCAACTGAGGGTATTATGAATTATTAAAGGACTAAGAGCAAAAGGACCACCGAGGACAAAATAGGTCTGAGACAGAATCTTTGACACAGGACAATGTTTACCTAGGCTTCATGATGGGTTTGATTCAGATTCACTTGAGGGAAAAAAGCCTCCCTGAGCCTTGTCTAGTTATAACTATGACTATTCTGTCTAAACCATTAAGTGTGCAAGTTGGAGCAGCCAAAATGGAATTGTTGTCACAAGACCTGTCGGTTGCAATCTTGCTGATCAGAATTCCCTCAGCCTCTCACCAGCAAGGGAAGGAAGAAGAGGGCACAGACCGGTTGGGGCAGGCAGGGAGAAGCAGTGGGGCTGGATGGCAGGGAAGAGATTGGGGGGGGGGGCTGCAGTTGTAAATCTGGGCAGGCTGCCCAGAACCCAAATGGCAACACATGACTACAGGGGCGCTGCAATGGCCGTAACTTTAAAGACTGTCTACCGTAACTACCATTTGATCAGTGCCATTGTATCTTCAAATGGTCATTGAATGAATAGCCACTAAGCGAAGACCACCTGTAATCTATCTCCTTCCCATAGGAGTGGGTTTTTTAATGAAATAGGAAAACAAGGATAAGGCTTAGTGATTAAAGAAATTGCTCTAGACATATCCAATCCCTTGGGCCATATAGAAAGCAGCTGTGAAGAAGTGAGGGGGATTTCATTATGCATCATTAACAGTAAATGTGTAATAAAATAATTAAGCCAACAGAGCCCTGGTTAGTCTGCACACACATCAATATAAATAGACTTAATACCCTTCCTCCTATTTCTGCGTTTAACTTCTTTTGCCTCTTTAGATTTTCCCTTTTTGTCTTCCTCGGACTCTCCATCGCTCATTGTTAATTTGTGTCTTAACAAACGGTGCCTGTATCTAGGTTTCTTGGCCTCTTCGGCATCTGAATCAGATTCAAACTCATCTTCTTGTTCATTCTCTCCTGTTGCAGGAAAATAAAAAACATTTTAAAAAAAGACTTATATGCACAAATTTTTCTAGTTTATATCAGCATCAGATTTATATCAATATAATAATCAATTAACTGCATTAGAATGGTCTCTGGAGCAAGCACTGAGCAAATCATTATTTTTACTAGTGTTGTTAAACAAACAAGTTACATTTAAGTGGTTTTATAGCTTTTTGGTTACCCTTTGCCAACCACCTCTCAATCCAGTGGGATATTTGGGCTCCATCCGTGCTTAACAACTAGAAAAATGGGGCTGAGGAGGGGATGCAACATGGAATCCAAAGACTTAATTTTGCAAACGGGGCAAAGTTTAAATGGCATATTCAGAGCCTAAGGAGTGCTACGCTGGGTGAGAATGCTGCTCTATCTAGTCCAGTAGTCTGACCAAGCAACGGCACAAGGAAGCCCGCTCGTTTCCAGGCAGAGGGGCTTCAGAGGCAGTCCCCCACTGATTCCCATGATTTTTATGAAATCCTCCAAGACTTTTAAGAAGCCAGCCAAGCTAATAGCCACCCCTGCATCTTGGAATTAACCTAACAATGGATTTCACCATCATTTACCATTTAATCTTTGCCTGGTTATAGTAAATAGTACACTATTGAGGAACTGTTATGATGCACTTTGATATGAAAATGTGTTCAAATATTTGCTTTTCTGTCAGGTGCTTACCACTATTGCTTTTGTTTTTGGCTCGCCTTCCTTTCTTTTTCTTCCCATCATTGGATTCTTCATCAGAAGAAGCATCCTCCTCTGAGGAAAGATTGGCTTTGATTTCTTCTAAAAGCATTTTCTTGGCAATTCTTTGAAGCAAAACAAAAAAGGTGTATTCCATTGGTTCACCAATAACAACCAATAAGCAGATCAAGCATTATTAAACAAATTGAGCAACGGATGGCCATCAGCCATGGAATTTGGCCTAGAGTATCAATCTGCTTGTGGAAGGAGGAGTTGTTAAACATTTTCAAAGTCTATCAACTGATTAGTTTACTGTACAAGTAGTCCTTGACTTACAACTGTTTGTTTAGTGACTGTTCAAAGTTACAAGGCACTGCAAAAAGTGACTTATGGCCGTTTTTCCCAGTTAGGACCACTGTAGCACCCCCATGGTCACATGGTCAAAATTCAGATGCTTGTCAACTAGCATATATTCCTGACAGTTGCCCAAAGTCCCAAGGTCACCTGATCACTTCTAACAACCAAAATAAATGGGGAAGGTAGGTTCACTTAACAATCATCTTAAGAAATGCAGTGGTTCCTTTAACAACTGTGGCAAGGAAGATCATAAATTGGGGCAAAATTCACTTAACAACTGTCTTGCTTTACAATGGAAATTTTGGGCTCAATTGTGGTCATAAGTCAAGGACCATCTATAGTTTCTGCAGCTGTTGTTTATACTACCTCAGTGCTAACTTCCATTTTTTATAGTATCATACTATCAATCTTCATAGTACAGCAATTTTAGCTGAATATCAGGATCAGTCATATTTCAATAATGAAATATCATTTTAAAGAGAAAGTTTAAAAGCCAGTTATTATTATTATTATTATTATTATTATTATTATTCTTGATTGATACCTAGGATGCTGGCAGCAATCCATGTCAACCATTAGCACCAGTCAATGGTATTTGTGAAACATTTTAAATGTCCAGTTGACTGAGTTTCAAATAAAAGAGATCATCATCATCATCACCACCATCAATGTTTTCCAGATTCTTGGCCCACATTCAGCACAATAACAAGTTCTCAGTGACAGAAAAGATGTTAGAGCAAACCAAGATGGGAAAAACAGGTGTCTCTCCAAAGCCTATGGAATAATACTGCAAGCAGTTTTCATTACTCCCTGAAAGGTTTATGTGCTCCCAGGGTTTCAAATATGCACCTAGATGTTTGCCCTCATCAGGCAGGCTGCTTTGAAAAATTCCCTTGGGCTTTCCGCAAGTTTCATCACACTTTTTCAGTCCGATGCACAGGTACTTTTGGACTAAAACAGATCCAAAGAGCAAGTCTGGTATGTACCACTGTATTGGTTACCCTTAATAAAACCAAAAACAAGGAAAATGCCAATCTAATATAAATCTTCAGGGAGCACTTTTCTTCAATGAAATTGAATGGGAAGGAGAAATTTAACACAAAAGAAAGTTTAACTCTTTAACCATAGCCATCCTTTTCTCCAATGCTGTATCAAAAATATTTGGATTTCTCCAAAGCAATGAATTAAACTTGTCAGCAAAGTAGAAGAGCAGCATGGCATCTCTGGAGAAACTCTGCCAGCAAGAAACCAAAGGTGTTGCGACAAGGAGAAGGGCTTCAAGGGGAAGGCTTACTTACATCAACTGTGATTTAAAAGTCCCCACGCCCTAAAAAAATATGCTTTTACTGATAAAGGAGAATATTTGTAGCTCAGGGTTGAAATAAGGGGACCTTGGTGTTCTCTAGCTTGGTTGTTTTCTTGCAAACGTCTCATTACCCAAACTAGGCAACATAATCAGTGCTGCTGAAGTTACCTAGTTTGGGTAGTGAAACATCTGCCAGAAAACCACCAAGCTCAGAGAGCACCAAGGACCCTCTCCCTGACATGCTTTTTCTCATTGTGTATTTTTGACGTCCAAATTAATAGGTTTGAGCCTGCCGGTCTACCATGAATAACTTGTACATTTTCCTCAGTTAGATCACAAGATGTACAGGTATATTAATTAGTATGTTAAATGTTACGATGAACAACACAATAATGGTTAGAAATGATTACTTGATATTAAGTAGGTTACCTCTGAATATTGTTTCCCCACACACACATAAATTTAGAACTGTCCATAAACATTCATTTACAGATTTTTATTTTTAGTAGACCTGATTCCACATTTCTGGAATCCTACAACAGATTTTGACCTTGGTTTCTATGGAAAGCAAAGCCAAAGAAAAACAAAAGTGTTGACAAAAGCTGAGTTTTTTCTGTAACAATTCTAACTAAATGTGACAATTTCAATTTCTGATCCAATTGTTGCATTTAATGTTTCCATACCTAGCTTTTACCAAGGGAACAAAGAAGCAAACCATCTCCAATTATGCTTGGGTTTCAAAACATGTAATATCAGATAGTTGGACTTCCAAAAGGAGACACATATTGTAAGTGGGGGGGTTGGACTAGATGACCTACAAGGTCCTTGTCAACTTTGTTAATCTGTTGAAGTCATAACTGATAGTAAAATGATTTGCTGTTTCAAATAAAGTCCATTTTGACTGCTGTAAAGACATAAAATGCTAATTAACTAGGAAAGGCAATGCAGCCATGGGAATGAACTTCAGAGAAGTTGAGCCCTCTATTCTTTAAATCTTTATTTAGTAAACACAAATACAATTGACAAATCCTAGTGTATTACTCAGGTTTATTATCCAGCCTTCCCATAAAGAATGTGAAGCATATGCTCACAATATAAACTGCTTTAAAATGCCTTTAAAAAGCAATATTATGAATTAGATCCGAAGTACATTAGTCACAACTAATACATTTGATTGTCAACGAAACTAAATCTCTGATGTTTTCTGGATTCGACCATCTTTAAATCGTTGTTCTAATAGCCAAGATGGCAGTTATCTGAGACCCCATTACCAGAAGCAAATACTGCCTTATTTGTCTTCAGCAAGTTTGTTGGTGACTTCATCAAATGTTTATTCAATTTGTAGTACTGAGGTGAGAATGGCTTTTACTCCTTTCCAATTCTACTGTATCCTGATTTACTGCAGTTTCAACTGCAAGACTAAATGCATCTATATTTGCACAGTCACATGTGTGGTTTCTACTTTTCCCCACCACAGGCAATTTTTGATATCAGCTCTGGACATGGTCTCCTGTACCCACAACTGCATGAATCAACATTGTCTATAGCAAGGGGAGGTGAGTGTTAAGAAAATTGGAAGTCCATCGTGCAGAGGGCAAGAGGTAAGAGCCCCAAATCCATGTATATGTTTTCTAAGGTGTCTTACCAACTACCATACCAAGTATGTCTGCAATTACATATTTGACATACTCTGAGTATGAGAGTAAATTAAAAACATTACATACTTTAATTCAATTTAGTTGTTATAACATGACTAAATAGTGTTAAAATTGGAAACTTCCAAGAATGGTAAGCTGAATACTATGAGGACAATATAAATGACAATAGCTAAATAAATTGTTTCCTATTATATCTTTGTAGGAAAAAAAAGTGTTTCTTAAATTAAATGCTTGGACGAGAAACATGTTTTACAAAAATTTATTGCATCCATCAAATACTTCAAAGGCATTGTGCATGAATACACTATGAATCTCTTAATGAACAAAATAACTCCAAACATATTAGAACAGCACTATTTAAAAATTCAGACAAACCAATCATAAACAAATACACACCACAATGAAATACAGCACTGTCTGTTATATTAAGACTCACTAAAATATTGCAAATTGGCAAAGTTGATTTTAACATTTTTAACAAGAGGCATGTTAAAATAGTTTCTTCAGAAAAAGAAAGTTTGAAATACAACTGTCTAAGTTGTAACAATACTACAGATCGCTTAACACTTTTCTTTGGCCTGGCAGAACTGTTTCATCCCTTAAAAAAGCAGAAGCAAGCAAAAGTCAAATTGCAAGCCTAAGCACATTGACTTGACAGTTTGGAGATCACAGTGCAACTCCCAGGGGCGGATCTCATGCGCAGGCAGAATCAGTTCAGCTTGCAAACGAGAGCAGGGATGGTAACCCCGGCTGCTCTTCAGACTGAAGACACCGCAACAGGGAGGAGAAGCTGAAGCGTCTCCTTGCCTGGGGGGCTTTCTGCACACAGCTCTTGGGACCCTTCTAAGAGTGAACCAACTACTTAATTGCAGTTTCTTGTTAACCAACATACACATCGCTTAAGATTACTGATACTTGTCTATGAACACCAACTCCATGTAAGAGAGGTAGATCAATTTTATTCCTGGATAATACAGTATTCTGGATTTTTCCCACATTAAAGCAGTTCCAGGAATTTTATGAGTAAAATTAATTTTTTTGATTAAAAATATGATTTATTTACTAAGCACTGCAAATTTTTTGAAAAATCCAACTTTTGATTTTTTTATATAATTTTTCTACTAGAAATTAATTTTTAAAACTTAACAGTGAAATAATGAATTCTACTTTAATTCTTTGAAAGTCTTAACAGAATTTTTGAACAATTTCCTCACCACTGTTTCTATAGCAATCCCTAAACAAATATTAAAGTTCATTTTTCAAACATTTTTTAAACATTGTATATGAAAAGCAAGTAATAACCTAGAATAGCAGCATTTTATCTGTACCCAGGTCCATACTGGAGAACAAGTTAAGTGTTAAAATTTGTTTCAGGTACAAAAAAATATGTTTTCTCGAGGTAAAAACCAGTTTACTTAGTAACAAACAATTCTAAGCCCCGCAAAGCCAAATGCATATCTATCCCTCCCAAAATATTCTATTGAGTTTGCTGAAACAGTTCCTGCAAAGAAACTGCTTGATAACCAACGCTAGGCATAGGTGCCTTAACAGAAGCATCTGGTCAATTCTGTAACAGGGCAATCCTCTGCATATCTTCTTAGTTTAAGTTCCCCAGCGTTCATTGGGGCTTCATGCCCCACCTGTTCTATTGATTAAAAAATGCCTTTTATTCTATTCTTTCCTGGTTTATATCAGTTACAGAATTTGTGTGTTATGAAGTTTATAAGACCTACAAAACGGAATCCTTAACTACAGTCATATTTTAACATTAAATGTTAACAAATATACATGTTCAATTTTAACATGCGACTGTAGTCTAAACAAAGCCAATAAAATTTCAAATGACTGAAGCAGGCAGAAATTCAAGTTATCATATTACTACTACCAAGTGTTGAGTTTTGAAATTATAGGAATTTGTAATTCAGGATACTAGGAAACAGATTTTTCCAAAAGCATGTTCTACTTCTGGCTAGTTTCGATCAAGTGTTTGTAAGAGCTAATTTATACTCCGGTTGAAAAGGAATTCAAGTGCCATCCAAATGCTATCCATACTGAATAACTGCTCATCTCCCATTCCCGTGGAGAGTTGTAATTATCAAATTGCTTTTTGTTTAAAGAGTTGTACAATTTACACAAAATCCACATTATACATGGAAACTTAAAATGGACAGTGCTGCATTTATAACACACCCTATGCAAGGTGTGTGACTTAACACTTAAATCGTATTTTCTTTTCATTTCTGGATTGGGGGGTTTGTTTTCTGGCCTCTCGTTCAAGCTGGCGGGAAGCCTGTGAGCGAGTCTGTACAAGGCAGGCACTTCTGGTTTTTACAACCTGCTTGCTGCTCCGTTGCTCTCGCTTGAGCCCACGCCTAGGGTGTGTTATAATCTGTTTAAAGTCCTTACGGGTGGAATCATACCTATTCTCAGGATCATCATCGTCATCTTCTTCTTCTTCCATTGGCACAGCTGCAGATTGATGCTCTCCTTCATCTCCTTTAGAAGAAAAAAGGGGGAAACTTATTTGGCCCAAAGAGAAAAACTTTTTCTATCAGTGCTATGAGAGACCATCGCCACTATTGGGGGAAATCCCACTTCTTTCCAGATGTATAAAGCCACCCAAATCCCATGCACAATAGAAGGAATTCTGCATGACTCAACCTTGTGAAAAGGAAGAATTATACACCCTGCAACTATTTTTCTAAAATCAGAAAGACAAAAGGGAAATTTTTAGGGCTTGTCAAATTTTTCAACTTTCAATTTCCAAACAATAGAGATGCTCAAAAGTTGTGACACGCCTTGGGGATTCGTAAAGATAGTTTGGTTACTTTAATATAATTTAGATGTGCTTGGTAAATAACTGCATAA
The DNA here is from genome assembly GCF_028640845.1 of Ahaetulla prasina. Classification (NCBI taxonomy): domain Eukaryota; kingdom Metazoa; phylum Chordata; class Lepidosauria; order Squamata; family Colubridae; genus Ahaetulla; species Ahaetulla prasina. Next base: position 27,680,203 of record NC_080549.1, on the reverse strand, counting down.
ATATAACTTTTAAACATTTTGTTTCATTTGATAAGTTCAGCTGTCTTTCTTTTTTTGTTAAACGCTATTTTGTCTGAGTGTGTTAATACTACAGGCCTCGTTTCCTGTGCATATGATAACTGATCTCTAATGGCTTCTAAAAAAACAACAAGACCAGGAACACTCACGCATATCAGCAACCTAATTGGGATTGACAAGAGATTTGTTGCTGTCTGATAATGCGAGACATTCTCAGATATGACCTACTGTTAAGAGAACAAAGTAGCGATGATGTTAGAAACTACCCAGTAGCCAGTCTTGCAAGAGACATATATCCAAAAGGGCTTGAAAAGTAGGAATGAGTGAAGAGTTTTTTTGGGACCTCTGTTGTAAATTGATGAGTGGCAATCTTGAACAAGATCCAAGAGAACTGGGTTCAAGTCAAAAACATATATCTTGGTATATGTATAAACTGTGTGCCAAATTCGGCTGCCCTGCTGGCTGCAAAAAAGGAGCTCACATTAACTGTATCTGCCATAAGGAGACGAAGATACCACTGAAGAAACCTTTTTTCGTTAAAGGTCAGAGAGACAAGGTTGGATCGCACCAGATTGGTTTGCCAGATGTGCCCAAGCAGAAACGACTAGGCAAAATTCAAAAACAGCAGGACGATGAGAGACAAAGGCTCGCTAAATATAAGCAGAGACGTATTCCAGACATTTTAATACTGGATACTACACAAATGGATAATACTACTGGATACTACACAAATGAAGTAATTATCTCTTATGAGGAAAATGATGGACAGACGACTGATCACGAAGATAAAGAGGAATGTGATGGAAGTTATGAAGAGGCCTTTGACCAGGGGTGTCAAACTTGAGGCCTGCGGGCTGGATGTGTCACACACTGCCATGCCCACCCCCATTTTAATGAAGGGGGGAAAAGTTGTGATACGTCACGTGACAAGTTCATTGACAAACCAATGCAAGTACCACAGTGGTCCTGTCAGGCGCAATCAACAGACAGATGTGTGAAACAGATCCCAGAGGCAGCAAGCAGAGTGGAGACACAGGAGAAACGTGAGGGTTATATCAGAGGCCAAGAAGCAAGTCGGTGGCTGATGTCGAAGAACAAATCAAACCAAGGCTCGATGAAACCCTCTTTAAACAGTTTTGTAAATCAGATAATTGCTTTCTGATGTTACTTTATGATTGCATGGATTATTTTTTGCTTAGTTAGATCAGTCCCAAAGGTGCTTTTTCAAGAGACAATTGGACTTTCTGGTTTTTCTTTCAAGACATTTTGCATCTCCTTCAACAAGCTTCTTGGGTGAGAAGTGAAATGACTTCTTGAAAAAGCAACTTTGGAACAACTATGATCTGGATGACTGAGAATCTTCACAGACATTTAGTTAGATAACATTCATGCAGAAAAAACATCTTTTTTTGTAGCACAAGTTGTAATTTTGAGAAGATAAAAGTTTATTTGGATTACAAGGGACTTTTGTGGGGTATATGATCACACATGGATTTAACATACCAAGTTAAACATTATGCAATTGCAAAAATAATAGCACATTTGAATTCTTGGTGTAAAAACACATATTTTTACAACCCCTCACTGAAAAAAAATTGCAAAACTTAATTTTCACCCCATTAAATGACATAACCTAACATTGAGGATTAGTATCTATAGATCTCACATTTTGGCACTGGTCATTCTACATACTTGGTCCATTCAAACGTATGGCAGGGGAGTGTCATTCTGTAGTAATTTATTTATTTATTTATTCTTGTATTTATATTCCGCCTTCATTATTTTCAAAATAACTCAACATATTTTCCTCACAACAATCCTGTGAAGTGGGCTCAACTGAGTGAGTGAGTGGCCCAAAGTCAATTTCAGTCTATTCTATAGATTAAAGCAAATATAAATGGAATTTACTTGTAACCAAGGAAACTAGGTCTGTCTTTTAGGTTCTCTGCAGTCTTGAATAGATCTGTAGCTCTAGCCGGATAGTTCATTATATTTGTAGTCTGCTCTTTTTGCAAAGTAGAATTTTGCAAAGTAGAACTCCTAATAAATTCTAGAAAAAATAGACCTCCATAAAATTAGGAGTGCAATTTACTATAGCCATAATACTGCGCTTATTCCAACAGCGATAAACAGATGCAACATTACAACACATTCTCATTTGTAAAGGCTTAATCACCTTTCTCTGGGATGAGTCTCTCTCCCACAACTTCACTTAAACAATACTTCAATACCATCAATGATCATGGTTTTCAAAACCTAGTGAAGGGCTATTGTTATGCAATTCCTCAACTTTATAGATAACTGGCCCATGATTTGTTTATGAACTCAAAGGCATTGTAGAAAGAAAGCCAGGTTAGTCTGTGGCAGGCAAAACTCAGGATGAGTCTGGAAGCACATTTTCCAACAAATGAGTTTCATTAAAAAGCCTTAGCTTTCATGCACTACAACGCATTTCATCTCCATCTGATGAAATGAACTGCGGCTCATGAAAACTTAGGCCCGTTAATAAAAATTTAATTGGAACAGGACTATATCAGTACTATTCTGATTTTTGACAAACTTAATGTAGGAGCAATGTAAAAACTATTAAAGTCAAATTCTCATTCTACAAGCCACCCCTTGGATCTAGCTTGGAGAACTGATAGTCCCCCTTTGTACACAGGGCAAATGTTGCTTGCAGGGTGAAATCTGAAGGAGATTAGTACCAATACATCACTTAAGTGTTGAGTGGCTAGTTGATAAGCAATTTGGCAGGAAGTGATAAAATATTTAGAGATGGTCACAGGGATTGATTGGGATCAATATTATGTTTCTTCACTTTGTTACGAAAATCTGAGTAACTTCTCAATTTTGTGGGTATAGGAAACATTTAATGAATTAAAAACATATTAAAAATTCTAGGGGTTCTAGTAAAGGCCTACTTGTGTAACAACTATTGTGAGGACATCTGCAACATAAGAAACCCAAAAACAGCCAAATGATTCAAATATATACAAAGTCTGTCAAAGAAAAAGCAACAAGGCCAAGTTACACACAGCTGGTCTCTTGAAACCAAGGCTTGTCAAAGTCTTTTCCAAACCCTGCACAAAGCTCAGTGGTTATATTTTTGTGTCCAAGGGGGCTAATCCATAGTTTAGGTGTTCTATTTCTCAGTAGACATACCTATGCTTCCTAGTCCTGATTCCACATAAGAAGAGGGACAAATAGAGCTTTCTTTTAAGGGTTTTAGGGTCCCATGTCCTTCATTGGGGTCTCCTGGAATATCTTGCTATTTACAAGCTCATGATAAGTTTTAGAGTGTCTTCTGAAGAGCCTACATCAGAATCAAAAATCCCAAATTGAAGTTAAATTTTAGGCCACAAATCACTAGGAGGTTCAAAAAACAAAATGCTGCAGCTCATAGAAGTGTGAAAAAACTACCAGGCACTTCTTAGTTGAATAATAAACCTGTCTCTCCCTTTCAGTGGTTTTTAGAAAAAGCAGAGAGGACATGAATACTTCCGTTTCTCCTCTGGAGAGAGGATCCAGAGCTTCTGTCATTTTCCCCTTAAAAAAGCCATCTTGCTCCAGTTAAGCCAGGCCATTTCTGAGCAGCAGAGTTCCAGCTGTGGGACAAGCTTAACTTTTCCAACAATAACATTTAAGAGCATCACAAACTAAATTCTACTGTCTTAGGACTGTGTTATGAAAACACACTCATAAAGGAAATCCCACAGGCTCAGTCTCTTTGGGGGCATCTTTTTCTTTGTTTCAACCACATTACTTCTTTAATCAAAATGAATTCAAAATTTTAAATCAAGTGAACATGTTGATCTTTTTTAAGCCAAAGAACAAACCTAGCTCCATTTGCCAAAAGAATTAGTGGAGACAAGACCAAGAAATCTAATATTTAGATTTATCTAGATATTTAGAACAGAAACAAGGAATTATTTAGCATGGCATAGTCCCTACATTGTTTCAAGCTAATCACAAAGTATGCAAAAAGCAACTGGAAAGCATAAGGATATAATTACACTAATTATAAAATATTAAAAATATTTTTAAAAAGCATATGGCAAATAAAAAATATTGTTATTACTATAAAGAAAAATATATCAGATTATATCAATTTTTCCTAAATATTGTTAACAGTGATTTGGAATTTAACAAGAGATTTTACTTGTCACATGTGTCATAAAATACAGGTAAACCGATTTGTAGCATTTTTAACTAATAAACTAATATTGTAATTAATACAAAAGTTGTATGTTGTTGATACATTCTTCCTTTAGCAGTACTCTTATATATAAATTAGGAGAGCAAATCATGTTTTTTTTTTAAAAAAAAAATGCAATGCTGGGAATGATCATCCTTTAATGTAATGTAAATCTCAATATGACCAGTAAATATTATGCTATATTTTGGTTAAATAAACTATTAAGATAGATTGAAGCAAAAGACATAATGGTTGTCTTGCTGGAGTTAAATAAAGTTAATCTAATGGGCAACAGCTGATTCTAACTGATTAGAATCTAATGGGACATTTGATACTGAAATATAAAAATTAAGACTTCACTGATTTAAAAACCGTTTTTGATTTGATCCCCAATCATTATTTAGGATCAAATGTGCTGCTATTCTCATTAAGTGTAACTTTTCATTTGAAATACTATCAAATAAAATTAGATGAAAAAAATATCCCCATCTTATATCAGTTTCTGTTACTTGAGAAGCTCAGCATAGCTGTTTATTAGCCCCAATACATTAAATATAAATAATTAAAATGTTATAATTAAAATGGGCATGCCATTATAGAAGTGCCACTTCTTTGGCTATACAAATTTTGACTGAGAGCTTAGGCACGGGAGACGGACTCTTTGTGTGTCCATTTGACCAATAAAGAATATTCTATTCTATCTGGAGAGTGAGTTTTATGTCACCATTCTGTAACTGTTTCCCAATGTGATACATATGCAACTGCATTTTTCCCTTTTGGTCATATTAAATCCTTCAGTTTTCTACTACACAAACCTAGTTTTTATTAAATAAATGCAATCCAATTTAACATTTGAGGTGTTTTTTTTCCTCCATTCAATCATTTCCAATTCTTGGAGACTGGCTGGACAGGTCCCTGCAGTTTTCTTGGCAAGGTTTTTCAGAAGTGCTTTGCCATTGCCTCCTTCCTAGGACTGAGAGAAAGTGACTGGCCCAAGGTCAACCAGCTGGCTTTGTGCCAAAGGCAGGAGTGGAATATCATGTTTCCTGGTCTTAGCTTGATGTCTTAACTGCTACATTAAACTATTTCTCTAAATATAGTAATGTTCCTTGTGGATTTACAGATGGCTGTTACGTATAAACTGGGTTGACAAAATCAGAAATGAGGAGGTGATAAGCTGCTTGGGAAAGCCAAGGAAAATCATCAAAACCATTAAAAAGTGAAAGTTGGAATATTTGGGACATGAGATGTGACACCCGGAAAAATACACCATACTTCACTTAATCCTCCAAGGAAAGATTAAAGGCAAGCGAGGTTCAGGCAGAAGGAGGACATCATGGCTTCAAAACCTAAGGGACCAGATTGGGAAAAACTCAGCAGCACATTTTTGTATGGCTGCTGATAAAAAACAGGATCACCAACATGATCGCCAACGTCCAATGATGGATATGGCAGAAGAAGAAGAAATAGCAAACAAACCTTGAGCAAATTAATATAAAGATTTTTTTCATACTATGTTGAAATTAGTAAGTGCATTTTGAAATACTTAAGTAGGAATTTGAATCTAGCAGTTTACTTTACACTGTAAAAAGAAGCCTACTACTTTAAAAGAAGGTGGGCTATAGTTATTTTCTGCAAGCACTAGTAATTTTTCACAACTTTCTGTCTATTTGCAAATATTCAAATAGTCTGTCAACAAAAAGCAGCTGAAATAGACTCTTCCACACAATGGGTCTCACTCCCCAGTGAGAAAGTACAGAACTTCACATCTGCCCCATCTCATATATTTCAATCCTGGCAGATCAAGAAACACACAGAAAATTGACTGACAATCTACAATTTGTGTAACATACACTAAGCCATTCTAGGTTCTTTCATTTATGTTACGTGAACTAAGCCACTTCTAGGTTGTTCAATAAACCATGGTAAAGAAAGTATTGATTAGTGCAGAGATATGGAGGTTTGAGCTAGTAAGAAGGCTATAAATTAGCCACTGGACAAGCACCCTCCAGAAACTGGATGGAGAGCTGAGGAAAAGCTAAATTTATACCTTTTTTGGTTTATAATTACATTTAAATAAAGGTAACACGATTATCTACAACCGTATTTACTAATCTTCCCTTTTTCTAAATTCAAAACTATAATTTGGTGACAGCCTTTACAGATTGTGTAGGAGTTCCTTCAAGGCTTCCAGGACTGGTCCTCCAGCTTCCAGACCTCCAACCCATGTTTTTATCCATTCAGGACCCAACTACCTTACAGAATGCGCTTCCAGAAACTGTCTGGATGACTAACAACTTAAATGCCTTTAAAATATAATAATCTCTAGTTATCAGTTTCTGGCTGGATGAACAAAATCATCATTATTATTATAATAACAAATGACTAGCCCTTATATTAAATAATCAGGATATACACATTAATGTTAGACTATTAATTCCACCTGAAGCCAAGCATATATTCTCAACAGTGGGAAGGGTCTAATATAAGGTTTTAAGAGAAATTTCCTCACTGAGAGCTATGCAATTAAGGAATTTCTTCCCTTGTTACAACTTAATAAATGAATCTAAAAATCTAGATTTCTCTACAGTCCATATTTTGATTTTACAGGACATCTACATTAGAACAAAATTTGCTTGAACTAAATCTTACTCAGTGATTTATATCCTGCTGACCTGGTTTTTTATATTCATGTTTAATTTAGAATTTAACACCACTTTCAAAAAATTAAAATGATGTAATATATTTAGTCATTCATAATTAACTAATGATATATTGAAAAACAAGTCTGCCATATTTTTAAGTCCATTTTTCTTCAATTATTACTTTATTAATTATATATCTTCTTTAAAATGCCTAGTAAAATACTAGCATTTTAAATGTGTGCACACAGGAGGCACAATGGCTCAATGTAAAAGACACTGAGCTTGTCAGCTGGGGAACCAACAGCCTGGGTTCAAGACCCCGAGTGACACACAACAGTTCAAAAACATGCAAATGCAAGTAGATTAATACCACTTTGGAGGGAAGATAAAAGTGTTTCGTGTATATCCACCCTTCCAGAGGAAGAATAGATAGTAGGGCGGGTCGTATAATGGGGTGAAAATTAATTTTGGAATTTTTTTTCAGTGAGTGGTTCTAAAAATGTATTTTTACACCAGAATTCAAATCTGCCATTACTTTTTCAATTGCATAACGTTTAGCTTGGTATGGTAATTCCACATCTGATCATATACCCCACAAAAGGCTCTTGTAGCTCAAATAATATTAACTTTATCTTCCCAAATTACACATGCTAGTTTTTTCTGTAAGAATCTTTTCTAGCTATACCTTTTGCTTAGCTATACAATCATAAAGTAACATCAGAAAGCAATTATCTGATTTACAAAACTGTTTAAAGAGTTTCATCGAGCCTTGCTTTGATTTGTTCTTTGACATCAGCCACCGACTTGCTTCTTGGCCTCTGATATAACCCTCACGTTTCTCCTGTGTCTCCACTCTGCTTGCTGCCTCTGGGATCTGTTTCACACATCTGTCTGTTGATTGGGCCTGACAGGGCCACTGTGGTACTTGCATTGGTTTGTCAATGAACTTGTCACGTGACGTATCACAACTTTCCCCCCCCTTCATTAAAATGGGGGTGGGCATGGCAGTGTGTGACACATCCAGCCCGCAAGCCGCGAGTTTGACACCCCTGGTCAAAGGCCTCTTCATAACTTCCATCACATTCCTCTTTATCTTCGTGATCAGTCGTCTGTCCATCATTTTCCTCATAAGAGATAATTACTTCATTTGTCAGTATTAAAATGTCTGGAATACGTCTCTGCTTATATTTAGCGAGCCTTTGTCTCCCATCGTCTTGCTGTTTTTGCCTTTTGCCTAGTCGTTTCTGCTTGGGCACATCTGGCAAACCAATCTGGTGCGATCCAACCTTGTCTCTCTGACCTTTAACGAAAAAAGGTTCCTTCAATGGTATCTTCGTCTCCTTAAGGCAGGTACAGTTAATGTGAGCTCCTTTTTTGCAGCCAGCAGGGCAGCCAAATTCAGCACACAGTTTATACCTATACCAAGATTGATTGATTGATTGATTGATTTAATTTAATTTAATTTATATACCGCCCTTCTCCCAAAGAACTCAGGGCGGTTTACAGCCAGGATAAAAGCACAACTCAGAGAAGTTAAAAAAAGCATTTAAAAACTACTTAAATTAAAGTCTGAAGGAATATAAGACTAAAACCCCAATAAAAACTTCATTAAGCCAGCCCTGCACGATGAAATAGAAAAGTCTTGAAAAGAAAAGATATATGTTTCCGGCTTGATCCCAGCTGTCTTGGATCTTGTTCAAGACTGGCACTCATGAATTTACAACTGGGGTCACAAAAGAACTGTTTGCTGGTTCCCACTTTTCAAGCACTTTTTTTATATGTCTCTTGCAAGACTGGCTACTGGGTAGTTTCTAACAACATCGCTACTTTGTTCTCTTAACAGTAGGCCATATCTGAGAATGTCTCTTAGTGATGGGAGTTTAGATGGCAGGCAACAAGTATCTGCCAGTCCCAGTTAGGTTGCTCATATGAGTGAATGTTCCCAGTCTTGTTCTTTTTCTAGACGCCATTAGAGATCAGTTATCATACTCACAGGAAACGAGGCCAGTAGTATTAACACACACAGACAAAATAGCGTTTAACAAAAAGAGAAAGACAGCTGAACTTGTCAAATGAAACAAAATGTTTAAAAGTTATATTTATGCAGTTACTTACCAAGCGCATCTAAATTATATTAAAGTAACCAAACTATCTTTACGAATCCCCAAGGCGTGTCACAACTTTTGAGCATCCCTATTGTTTAGAAATTGAAAGTAGAAAAATTTGACATGCCCTAGAAACTAAACAAAAATATAAAAAAGTTATGATATTTATATCTAAAGCATATCTAAATTATATTAAAGAAAACAAAATATCTTTACAACCCCCAAGGCGTGTCACAACTTTTGAGCATCCCTATTGTTTAGAAATTGAAAGTTGAGAAATTGGACATGCCCTAATAGGTAGCCCTATGCTATGGCATTTCATTGTCAACTGGTTCTGAAATTTTGCCTTAAATGTACTTGTCTCCATGTGCATGCTATTATGTGCTTCACTTATAGAAAATCTAGCCAACCTTTCATGGAAGGTAATGTTAAATTGTGATATAACAATAAGTTTATGTCTGGTTGTTTTATTGTATTGCAACTATTGAATAATTATTTTATATTTTCATTGTAGCTTTGACCAACTCTGGGAACAAAGGCATTAAAAAATCTGAATCAATGCATCTACCAATAAACTGAATCAAAAAGCTTCCATATATATATATGTCATATATATATATGTCATATATATATATGTCATATATATATATGTCATATATATATATGTCATATATATATATATATGTCATATATATATAGTCTCATTAAGTCATCTTCAGGCTTCAGTGCTTCTGGGAGCAATGTGTGATCGCAGCTGTTTCTTCCTTTAACTGCTAGCAGTTAAAGGAAGAAACAGCTGCAATCATAAAGTAACATCAGAAAGCAATTATCTGATTTACAAAACTGTTTAAAGTTTCATCGAGCCTTGCTTTGATTTGTTCTTTGACATCAGCCACCGACTTGCTTCTTGGCCTCTGATATAACCCTCACGCTTTCTCCTGTGTCTCCACTCTGCTTGCTGCCTCTGGGATCTGTTTCACACATCTGTCTGTTGATTGGGCCTGACAGGGCCACTGTGGTACTTGCATTGGTTTGTCAATGAACTTGTCAAATGAAACAAAATGTTTAAAAGTTATGATATTTATGTAGTTACTTACCAAGCATATCTAAATTATATTAAAGAAAACAAAATATCTTTACAATCCCCAAGCATGTCAGGTTTGAGCACCCCTAAAGTTTGGAAATTGAAAGTTGAAAAATTGGACATGCCCTAGAAACTAAACAAAATATAAAAAGTTATGATATTTATATCTAAAGCATATCTAAATTATATTAAAGTAACCAAACTATCTTTACGAATCCCCAAGGCGTGTCACAACTTTTGAGCATCCCTATTGTTTAGAAATTGAAAGTAGAAAAATTTGACATGCCCTAGAAACTAAACAAAAATATAAAAAAGTTATGATATTTATATCTAAAGCATATCTAAATTATATTAAAGAAAACAAAATATAAAAAGTTATGATATTTATATCTAAAGCATATCTAAATTATATTAAAGAAAACAAAATATAAAAAGTTATGATATTTATATCTAAAGCATATCTAAATTATATTAAAGAAAACAAAATATAAAAAAGTTATGATATTTATATCTAAAGCATATCTAAATTATATTAAAGAAAACAAAATATCTTTACAACCCCCAAGCATGTCAGGTTTGAGCACCCCTAAAGTTTGGAAATTGAAAGTTGAAAAATTGGACATGCCCTAATAGGTAGCCCTATGCTATGGCATTTCATTGTCAACTGGTTCTGAAATTTTGCCTTAAATGTACTTGTCTCCATGTGCATGCTATTATGTGCTTCACTTATAGAAAATCTAGCCAACCTTTCATGGAAGGTAATGTTAAATTGTGATATAACAATAAGTTTATGTCTGGTTGTTTTATTGTATTGCAACTATTGAATAATTATTTTATATTTTCATTGTAGCTTTGACCAACTCTGGGAACAAAGGCATTAAAAAATCTGAATCAATGCATCTACCAATAAACTGAATCAAAAAGCTTCCATATATATATAAAAAATATAAAAAGTTATGATATTTATATCTAAAGCATATCTAAATTATATTAAAGAAAACAAAATATAAAAAGTTATGATATTTATATCTAAAGCATATCTAAATTATATTAAAGAAAACAAAATATCTTTACAATCCCCAAGCATGTCAGGTTTGAGCACCCCTAAAGTTTGGAAATTGAAAGTAGAAAATTTGACATGCCCTAATAGGTAGCCCTATGCTATGGCATTTCATTGTCAACTGGTTCTGAAATTTTGCCTTAAATGTACTTGTCTCCATGTGCATGCTATTATGTGCTTCACTTATAGAAAATCTAGCCAACCTTTCATGGAAGGTAATGTTAAATTGTGATATAACAATAAGTTTATGTCTGGTTGTTTTATTGTATTGCAACTATTGAATAATTCGACAGTCTCATTAAGTCATCTTCAGGCTTCAGCTTAGTTAGCTGGGAGCAATGTGTGATCGCAGCTGTTTCTTCCTTTAACTGCTAGCAGTTAAAGGAAGAAACAGCTGCAATCACACATTGCTCCCAGAAGCACGGTTGAAGCCTGAAGATGACGAATGAGACTTCGTCAAACGCCAAGATACTTCCAATTTTACGCGGAGAAAACCCGAACAACCAAAGACCTCTCTCTCTCTCATATATATATATATATATATATATATATATATATATATATATATATATATATATATATATATATATATATATATATATATATATATATATATATATATATATATATATATACACACACATATATATATACATATATATATATATATATATATATATAAAAAAATAAATATAAACAAATAGGTTGAACATTTCTCATAAATAGTTATTTCATTTTCATGGATTATAAAACGTCTACTTTTAAGCAACACAGCTCTTATTAGACTTTGCTTAAGCCAATGACCTATGAGTATTTCATTCTCCTTTTTCATGATGGTAGATATACATCAAGGCAAAGTTTAGCAGAAACCAGGAATATTGACAGAAAAAAGACAGAGGAGTTGTGAAACAGCATTGCTCCAAGTGAATTTCTCACCTTGGTATTCTTCCATGCACCTAAATGTACCTACCCGTGTACCTAAATTACAGCTTTCAGAATTTCTAGTCAGCAATGTTAGTGGCCGACTGAAAATGCTGGAAACTTTAGATTTAAATCCAATTTTATTTTGAACAGTTCATCCTCCTAAGGAAAAAAGGGCCTCCAGGAGGCACCTGCTTAACCATTGTACTTAATTTCTTCTTTTTAACAGTCATATCAACAAGAGCAGCAATTTAGCGCTAATCCAAATAACATTCTTGAAACCTAAATGCAAAGCACCCAAAGAATGAATATCTTCAAGAAATTAGTAAAATGTATGGATTAGGCTCAAAAACGTATAGAGATATATTTTTTTCTCTAAAGAAATAATAAACAAAAGTTTAGATGTAATCATTTGCACACCTGAAGACTGAAAAAATCCCAGTTTTCTGTCCACCAACAAACTTTCTGTTACTGGCTTTATTTTCTGCTCATCGCTGCTTTCCTCGCCCGCTGAATTCAAATTTTCGTTTTCAGCTTCGTCTGATGATGATGACGTGGCGGCGGCACTGACAGTTGTGTCCTTGGTTTTTTTAAACTCGCGTTTCCCTGTCTCTTTACAGCCGCCTTTGCTATTTCCCTTCTTAGCTGTCCCTCTCTTTTTGTTCTTTTTCTCCTCATAGAAGTCTTCATCGGAAGAAGACAGGAACTCGCCTCTCGGTTTTTTTGAATTCCTCCTTTTAGGGTTTTTCTTCTTTTCTTTAGCTTTCTCTCCCTTTTTACTTAAATTGTCTTCCAAAGGGTCACACACCGCTTCGTTTGGGGGAGACTTCTCAGCATCCGAGACATTCTCTTGGCGTTTCTTAGAAGTTCTCCCTCTTAAGTTCCTTCCTGTTTTTCCTTCAGATATTTTTTGGTTTTTACTGCTACTTCCAGAAGCACTGCAGCTTTCTTTCTCCAGAGAAGGCTTCTCCATTTCAGAACAGGAATCACTTTGCCTCCTTTCCGAGGTCTTTCTCTCATTTGTGCCTTTTTCTTTTTCTTGTTTGGCTTTCTTGATCTCATCTGAGGACTCGCCACTTTGTTCTTGCTTTGGGGACCGTCCTGCATCATCGGAAGATAAATCCCGCAGTTTCCCCCATGGTTTGCTTTGCTTGCCTGAAGCACTGCTGTTGTTGTCTTTTCTAGGGGAAAGGCTGCGTCTTCCTCTCAATGTGGTCTCTTTGACATTTTGGCCCCGCTTTTCTTTAACAGAGGCCTCTTTACCAGGTGTGTCTTCCAAAGAGCTGCCTGCCTTCTCCTTGTCTGAAATTAAAAATTCATCAACTTCACTGGGCAATTCATCTTGCTGCTTCTGGTTTGATTCTCTCGTTTCTTTTTTAGGCAATTCCTCTTCCACAGAAATGTAATTCTCGTTCTTTGGTATTTCTTTTGTAGTTTCTTTTGTTTGCTCTGTTTCTGTTGTATTTTCTCTTTCCAATTCAGAATCATTATGAGAAGAATCTGAGCAGTTCTGGCGTTTCTTTTTAGCAGCACCTAATACTTTATTTGAATTACCTTTCTTAGCATCAAAATCTGAACCAGAACAAGAACTTTTCCTTTTTCGTTTTCCATTATCTTCCTTCACCATTCTCTTCTTTAATGTATTTAGTGCCTCTTTGGGTATTTCATTGCTGCTATCAGGATCTGAAGAATTCTGGCTCATCATGGCCACCTCTTGGAGCACAGCAGGCATTTCATCAGAATCCGAACTGGGGTCTCCAGCAAGCCCTTTGTTTGACGAAGGACTGCAAATGGTGCCGCTCGGAGAACTCTCCTTGTCTTTTTTCCTTTTGGACGGTGTGGTTTTTCTGCCATACTTTTCACCATACGGTTCGTTGCTATCTTCCTCAGAATTAGAAGTTAAGGTATTTATGTCTGTTGGACGCCTTAAAGGTGTAGTTTTAACTCGTGGAGACCTTCTGAGATCTTCTACCTGTGAAAGGAAATCTTTTTCTGGCATGCATTCAGAACTACAATTTTCTTTTCCATCTTCTTTGTCCTCTCCCTTTTCCAGTTTTTCATCTGAATCCTCAGGTTTCACAGGAGAACAAGACAAAGAAACTGGTGTCAATTTTACAACCAATTCCTTCTTAACTTTGGGAGAATGCATCAACTTATTCCCACCTTTACTATCTTTAGATTTATTAGTATTTCCTGAACCATGTTCTGTTCTGTTTACAATACTCTGTCCACCTGCTTTCTGCACATCCATACAGGATTCAAAAATATCCTCAGGAACAGATGAGGGAACAGAAACAATGTCCATATCTGTTGCTTCAATGTTATTAGGTTTATATTGAAGCTCTTCACTTTTGCCAGTCTTTTTATCTTTACAGTTCAATTTTTTGTTTCCCGTCCGCTCTGTTACTGGCACACTCTGATCACTGGAAGGCTCACTGACTTCTGATACAGTTTTAGTTTCTTTGCATTCTTTTCCTTCAGTTCTTTTCATTTCACTGTTACTCATTTTAATTTCCGTTTCTTTCTCCTTGGTATGTTTCTGTTTGAATTTAGCACCCAGAGTTTGAATCTCTAGGTTCAGACCTTCCTCCAATGCTGCGTGAGTCTTTTTAATGTCATTTAACACAGACTTAAAAGCCTTTAGCTGACGTATATGTACTGTTCTATTTATTTCAGAATTTTCAGTGGCCTCCTTGAGAAACTTTATAAAACTAGCATTCATATTAGTTGTGGTTTCAGCAAGCTTTTTTGTTTTTTTCAGCAGTACTTTTGGCACCATTAGAGCTTTATAAGAATAAGTTAGAACACCAGAATATGGATGATCTGATTTCTTTTCTTCTCCATTACAACTTGAACTATTTTTCTTTGAAGAATATTTAAGGGAATTATCATACATTTTACTTTTATCACTCTCGACTCTGATTCTCTTCTTATTTTGCTGTAATAATTGTTCCAAATTTTCAAATACACTATCACAAGCAGTGACCAAGTCCAGCAAAGGTTCTGGTTGACAAATATAGCAATGCCATTTATTATTTTCATCCATTATAGTTGACAGCTCCTTTCGGCCTAAATTGCGCAATATACATTTTTTGCAGAATGCGTTATGGCAAAAGTCACAGCAAATTAAGTTTCCACCTTCAGCACACCATCTGAAATTAAAGTTTTAACATTTTTAAAATATGTTCCCATAAACAAATCACAGAAGTTTTTCATCGATATACAACAGGACTGAGATACAAGGAGCTATATTATTTTCAAAAGATAAAGACTATCTCCATTTTCTATCACAGAAAAACAAGTCAAATTAGCATTAATCCAGATACCCTAGAGGTAGCCAGGAATTCATGAGACTGGAAATTCAGAACTGTTCTCAAACCATGAGTTCAATGGGACTGATGCACTTTGTCTCACACTATAAAAACCCTGGCATCCCATTAACTTCCCCTCAATTGTTCTCCAGTTACTTCTGTATTTTGTTTGGACTAAATGCAAGTTAAATCATACAAATTACAGAAATAAAAGGCAAGGCAAATGAGGTGAACTATTTCTCCTATTTAAAGATCAATTAACAACTTCTGCAGGAACATATTTTTACTAACTCTAATACATCAAATCCATACAGGCATTATTAAAAAACTTTTAATATTGTCAAAATCCTCTGGGGGTGGGGAGTGGTTAAGTAATTAGTTGCATTATTCCCCAAAAGGAAATGAAGCAATCTATTTTCTGAACATTTTAAACAATGTGAGATAACTTCTATTCAGTTTATCAGGTTTAATTAAATGATGGCAATTTCATACACTTACCTACACTGTTCATCCATTCCATCTGCATCACGGCTGATGTCATCACTCATATAATATTTGAAGCAAGTCTATCAAGAAAAAGCATTTTTTTTTTCAGAAAGCTTAATTAAATTGCTGGGTTATATTGCTTAACAGCATTCTTACTTATGCTTTTTTTAGGACACTGAGGTCTTTTTTGTTTTGTTTATTTCATTGTTGCAATCCAATACAAAACACAAATTTTGCTCCAAAGTAATTAGACAGTAAACTAGGCAGAACTTAGCTGAAACTGAGTCAAGCTTTTTTTAATGAAAGGTATACACTGCTTCAGTCAAATTGGCCTCTGGATAGTTTACATTCCCATCCTGCCATAATATACATAGTATGTACCAAAGTTATATTCCATAGACGACAACTTATTATTTAAAATTACATTAAATGTTTGAATTATCAATTTCTTCTAAACATTTCTTTACTCATTTGATGTGTGATCTTTGAACGTTCCTAAATACAGAAGTACAGAAGGCCTAGTGACTGCTTCGGGCAACAGCTGTGTGGAAAAGTAACTTTATGACCAATGCCCACATTTATGACTCTCATAGCATCTCTGTGTCTCTCAGTCACGTATCTGCCATTACAGTCAGTTAGTACAGTATCAAATTGTCCTATGCCTAATCCTTTTTTTCTCCCCCACCCCCCCTTGCAATCTCTCCAAGGGCTGCTTTTCTCTGCAGTGCAGCATTTCCCCAAAAAGTGCAACACAAATTAAGAAGCTCAGCTCTGTGACCATCATTAGCCAGCTGCTGCCTGTAACTGATAAGACTTTGTTCCTTCCTAAACAGCTTGAAGTTGGAGCCCCAAGCACACTGTGAAAATAGCCAGCAACACCACATTGCTTTCAATGTTTGTTCCCCATTGTGTTCCTGCTTAATCTCTTGTAATCTCTTCCTCTCCAATGATTGTAAATACAAACATTAATTCCGTTCTTGCTAATTATCTCACTGCCATGCATTCCAGAGGCAGGTGAATGAGGAAAATGCTCTAAGGTTTGTCCTTTAATCTGGCTTCTTTGTGAACTGAGCTCCAGAAACATCGACCACTGTTGGAGCTCATTAGCTCTTTGGCATCATATCCTTCTGACGCTGTAAATCAAAGGAAAGTTTAAGTAAAACTGCAGGCATGTGATTTTATACTTATTGACTGTGTCACTTAGCACCCAACTTATTGGTCCTAATTATGGTTGATAAACAAATATTACCTGTATAGTAAAAATTAAAATTAATAAAGCATAGGCCTTGACTTTTGGTAAACCCTGTATATTTAACAGAGTACTGGGTCTGTGTCAGTGTCAGTGGTGGGATTCAAATTTTTTTACTACGGGTTCTGTGGGCGTGGTGTGGTGGGCATGTGACTGGGTGGGCGTGGCCTACTTGACGTCACCTTGCCTGTCCTCTCCTCAAAGACCTCAATGAGATACAATTTCCCTGTCTATTTATTTACTACTACTGAACATCCAAAATACACTATTTAATCCTATGTATGTATGCTGTATGTATACATACATATTACATAGTAGTGTGTATAGGCACACAAAAAGATACATTATCTACTGTATACACTGTATGTGTATGTACACACACACACACACACACACAACTCTTCTAAAACTATACAATTCAACCTCACTTCCCGCATTTTGAAAAGCACACCCAGAGTCATTTCTGCCACACACTGAACTATAACTTCTGTACATTAGAACATTACACACACCTTCAGATGTTCTGAAGGCAGCCTTGCCCTAGTAAACTCCTTCTCCTTTATGGCAATTTTCCTGTCTGTTACAAGGCACCAAAATAATCCAGACGATATAAGGTTCCGTGCTGGAGCAGGGAGTTGAACTAGATGGCTTCCAACAAGGTCCCTTCTAACCCTGCTATTCTATGATTCTGTAAGGATCTCCTGCTGGAGCAGGGGGTTGGACTAGATGACCTCCGAGATACCTCCCAGTCCTAGATTCTAAGCGTCTTCTGAAGCCACGTCTAGTGCCAGGGTTTGTGGTTCTTCCTTCCTCTCCTTTTTTTCTCTCTCTCTTCCTTCCCCCTTCTCTCCCTCCATGTATCTATCCATCCATGCAACTATATGTCATTCAATGGATGAAACCAGCCATTGCCATCCAGCTTATTCAACCAAAGACAGACAGACACACACACACAAATACATCTGTGATGGTGAGCTGCAAAGTGCAAACTAGTGAAAACTCTTTTTTTGCAATGCTTGTTTTTCCCAAGCCTCTCCCAATGTTTTCCTCTCCTTCCTCACAGATGTTTTCCTCTCCTTCATAACAGCGCGGGGCTGCAAGGGGGGCGGAACCTTAGGTGTGCGCTACCAAAGAGGATCCTGGATGCTGCACTCAATGGGGAAATGAGAAAGGGAGCTGCTGGCATGAGGGAAAGGCAAAGAAAAAAGGGGGCTGGCTGCTCTGTTATTTCGCCATTGCTGTGGTCGCTTGCCCCACCCACCACCGCCCAGGCCTCAGCTTCTCCAAGCATTTCTTTGCCTACCTGATTTCCCCTCCGTGGCGTTTTTCCATCACACTTCTCCCATTGTGTGCCAGAGAGGGAGAGCGCCGTGTGGGATGCAGCTGAAGGCAGGCAAGCTGACTGGCCCTCAGAGACCATGTGGTCGAGGGAGCCAGATGGAAAGCAGCAGCAGCTATGCCAGGCAAGCAAAGAGATAAGGAGTGACTGGGCAGGGCAGGGCGGGTGGAGCGACACAGAATTGTTACTACCGGTTTGCCCGAACCGGCCAGGACCAGCTGAATCCCACCACGGTGGTGTGTGTTTGTGTGAATTACAAAAAATGTAAGAGTATATATGTATGTTTGTGTATGCCTGTGTATGTTTGTATAAGGATAAATGGAAACATAATTCAATATTGAAGAAATGTAGTCCAATTTCTATAAAGTAGCCGGGTGTTGGATGATTCCACAAGGATTCCTAAAAGATAGACCATAAAATGGGGGATGTTTCTCTGCTTGGGGACTGCAGGATGGGATC
Organism: Ahaetulla prasina; assembly: GCF_028640845.1. Lineage (NCBI taxonomy): Eukaryota > Metazoa > Chordata > Lepidosauria > Squamata > Colubridae > Ahaetulla > Ahaetulla prasina. Next base: position 27,661,331 of record NC_080549.1, on the reverse strand, counting down.
CTTGCTGAAAATACCCACCCTTGGGCTCCTTTCCACTAAACTTTGGGGGAAGATGGAAGGGAGCCACAATTATCTGTGAAAAGCAGCCACGAAGGGTATTAATGATTGACAGAAAACTCAAATGGCAAACACAATGGCAACCAATGCAGCTCCTCAATAGAGGTGGGGCACAACAGTATTGAGGCTGGTGGTTCAGTGTGTGGTTGCTGCCCATTCCAATGTAAAATGACACTAGTATACTACGGACTGCAGAGGATCCAACGTTAACGCTTATTGTGAAGGTTCCTGGTGATCCAGTAAGTAGTATTTTAGGCTGGTTACCCCATTGTTTTCCAGAAGAGTCTTGAGATGAGTTTCTCTTAAATGTAAGAGGCAGTGGATAGTATCTAATAAACGTTTTGCAAGTCACTAGTTTCTGAATGACAGTATTGAATCTTGAATTACAATGTTGAGTCCTGCCCAAGTAGCTTTTTAAAAAGTAGGGATACTGCAGGGAAACTAGGAAGCTATTACCTAAGAAGGTTCTGAAAAGACTTATTTGGAAGTAAAGGCTTCTTTTTTTTTTACTACCAATTTATCTGGAATCATAATGCCCTGGGCCTCCCCACCCCAATAAAAGTAAAGTTCTTGATTTCTGTAGGAGAAACATGGCTAAAACATTTTGAAAACGATGGAAAATGCGTTCTCCTTTTCTGGATGCATCAGGTCTCTTTTGACGAGAACTTCAGTAATTGCCTAGATAGTGCATTAACTATTGAAATTTTCTTGCTTCAAAAGTATTTTTGTCTTATTCCAAAAGTTTAAAGAGACGATACTTTTTTATAGACTGCAGAAGATAAAAATCAGTGCATGAGTGCATACACACACAAAGTGGATTTTCAATAAATTCAATAAACTTATCTTCAGTCTATTGGTACATTCATGAGAATGTTGGTGCAGAGAGAGAGATAGAAAGAGACTATATAAATATATATACCTTACATATAAGAACTTTCAATGTTGGATGTCTGTAGATAGAATCTTTTTGAAAATGATTCACCTGCTGACCACAAGCTGTACAGCTAACAATTCCATGAAGCCCTTCCTCTACCATAGAGAGGGGGGGGAGGGGAGGAGGGGGAAAGAGAGAGAGAGAGAGAATGTGTTAGAAGCTCTTCATATTTTTTTTGGTAAAATATTATTTTAACACATTTATCCAGCTTAATTTCAAAACAGATTCTTCATGTCAATGGCACAATTTGTGTCATATTATCAAGCACATGTGAAAGACACTGAATGGGGATTTATTACATGTAGAAAAATACTATTAAATAAAGATAAAAATTATTAACTTCCATTTCAAAACATTTACCTACACTTAAGCTTTTATAGTTGTAATTCAGTATCATAATATGAATAAGCATTTCTAAGTAGATATCAACTATATATCTTTTAAATTATAGTTTATAATTAATATAAATAATAAAAGGATAAGTGTTACAAAAATTTACATGTGACTGCTATATGACTTATAAAGACAACAGGATTAACAAGCTTTTAAGGAAGATCCCAAATGGAACAAAAATAAGAAGTTTCAACTTCTAAGTAAAAGTGTATTTCATATTTTCAAAATAATTAATATAGTTATTTATCAAATTTTCAAGCCTACATACAGTTCTGATTTGCCTGATTTCCATTTGCATGGGAATTGTGCATCAGTCTCACAATTAGTTTTGTAATTCACAAAGCATTTCTAATTCATCAAGTCCATACACAACTTTCTCAGGTTGCAGATTCTACACACACACTGAGCTACATTATAGGACAGTAACAAAGATCTGTGGCAGCTGGATTGTCCTTTAAGTGGCAAGAGCAAACAATTGGGGAGCAACTATGCTCAATTTGTTTTGTACCTCAGATATACAGGAACTGTATTCTCCAAGAAACATTTTGCACACCATTAAAATCTTCTATGTGGCATGAATAAGAAACTACATCATTCAATACACACTTCCTAAGAAGTAATTAGCTCCCTAAAATTCATTAAGCAGCTGATAAAACATTTCTCTTTTCTTGATAGCTTTATTTTAACCAACACCTGATGCCCTAATAAGTTTCTGCACACTGAGATTTCTTTTTAGGTTTTAAAACAAATCAAAATGGGAGACGATGTATCACAAAGGTGGGCAGGGACAGATTTTTTTTTTTAAATTAGTTTGGAGGAGAACTGGACAATTTTTCTTTTTAGATTATTTTAGATTCCTTTACCTTTTTTGTGTTCCTCTCATCTCAAAATGTAAAGGAAGTATGATGCTGATTTCTAGCAGTTGTGAATGGCAGGGCAGCCAGTGCCACAGGAAAAGAGTTTGTGGCCTTCTTATTACTGGGCTATCAGCACTGCCTTAACTCCAAGTGCCAGTCAGCAACACCACTACTGTAATTAATAATAATGATGATGATAATGATAATAATAATAATAATAACAACAACAACAACAGAGTTGGAAGGGACCTTGGAGGTCTTCTAGTCCAACCCCCTGCCCAGGCAGGAAACCCTACACCATTTCAGACAAATGGTTATCCAACATTTTCTTAAAAATTACCAGTGTTGGAGCATTTACAACTTCTGCAGGCAAGTTGTTCCACTGATTAATTGTTCTAACTATCAGGAAATTTCTCCTTAGTTCTAAGTTGCATCTCTTCTTGATTAGTTTCCACTAATTAGTTAATTCTTATTAACCTATCTGATCTTTTAGGAAATCAAAAGGTACTGAAAACCAACATACAATACGCACAAAGTAATGACCAACGTGGAATATTTTAAAGATATAATTTAACGTAATTCATAATGAATTACCTCCTCGCTTCTTCTGAGCTTCTGGTTTTAGTTTAGCAGTATTTCTGTTCCTAAATTCAGGTCCTTTAAAGTCATCTTTGTCTTCATTAAGTACTGGCTCTGGTTGTACAACAATAGTTCCTAAGAAAATTACAGTTAAAAATTACAATAAAATTTATGAAATCAGAACTCCTACGTTCAAATTTAATCATGTATTCATGCAGTTACTGGGCCCTGACGATTAGCCACTTTATCTAACCTTTGTGAAGACTCTAAAGCACTATAATTCCAAAGGGTTTTTTAAAAATCTTCAAAAGAAGCTACTTTGGCAGACTTTTTTCAATTCTCCTGGTATTTTTATGGGGTACCAATATTTCATCTACTATCTGGGAATAATATCTAATTATTAACTGTATATGATAATATGATAGGATACAGTAAAATATTCCCTGGTAAACTTTTCTGCCTTTTTGCCTTTGAATGAATTTCACTTACTCCATCTTTCTTACGTGTACATTCACACCAATGCAGGGCACAAACAGTATTATCGTATCATGGTATTAGATAATGATTAACGTTATATATTTGTGATAAAATACTGACATTAATATATGGATTACATAGTTCACTAATAAATGTGATAATACATAATTAACACATAGAGGTACTTAAATATAGTGCAATATACATTTATACATTATCTGCAATCTCCAGTGTTCATATACTTCAGTATACCAATATTACAGTTATCATTTATTTATACATGATCCACAGACCAAGTGACAGAATTTAAAAATACAGCACACAATTAATACCTGCATTAACAGTACATATATAAAAGAAGAAACCTTATAAAGTGACCTATAGACATAACCCTACACACACACTACACCAGTTTTTGTAAGCTAAGGCTACAAATAAAAACTTTTGCTACTGCCTCCTTGCTGGAAGACTGAGTCGAACTAGGGAGCACCCAGGCAGGGGAGGCGTGGCCAAGAAAAAATTTGACTCGGTCTCCAAGCAGAGAAGCAGAGAATTACCCATTTCTGTATGATCTTCCCTGCCACAATGGAGAATACATCAATCCCCCCACCAGGAGTGGAGTGGAATATATAAACTCTGATTGCCAATGCGAGTACAATGGGAACTTTAAAAGGATGCTTACATGATAGATTATACTAAAGAAATGGGACGTTGGTCTTACCGTGATACGTCCTTTCTCATAGGGGCGATGGGAGGCGCCATTTGGGTTATTCCAGTCTCTAGCTCTGTGGTCTCTGAGTTGAAAAAAAAAATTCTGAGGATCCGCCTCCCTGGTGACGTTCCCCAACTTTGACAACGAAGCCGAAGTGAATGGAGAGCCAGCTGAAAATTAGAAAAACAGGAAAACACCACCCCCCCCCCCACGGGAGTCAGATCTGACCGAAACAGGGTGGGACTGGCGCCTCCCATCACCCCTATGAGAAAGGACGTATCATGGTAAGACCAACGTCCCTTCTCCATAGTATGGTGATGGGAGGCACCATTTGGGGATATACCAAAGACTGATGAGCACTACGGGCGGGAATTGGTCTGGGCCGACGACCCTGAAGTGGACCTTTTGCAAGACCCTCCGCCCAAAGGCAGCCTCTTCCAAGGCATACGCATCCAGTCTATAGTGACGTATGAAGGGAGATGGAGAAGTCCGTGTAGCTGCCCTACAAATCTCCTCAACCGAAGCCTGGGTAGCCCATGCTGCCATTATAGCTGCACTGCAAGTAGAATGGGCCGTTATCCCCTGAGGCACCGGAAGACCTTGAAGCTCGTAAGCATGTGCTATACATGACCTAAGCCAACGCCCCACTATGGAAGATGTCACCCTGTGGCCAAGAGTTGACAGTTGATAGGAAACAAACAGGGATTCAGTCTTCCAAAAGGAAAAGGTCCGTGAGACATAAATATGGAGGGCCCACCTAACATCCAACATATGCCAGGTCTGCTCCAAGGCACGGCGAGGCCTTGGACAGAAGTCCGGCAGGACCAACTCCTGTGCTCGGTGAAACGAGGAGTTGACTTTTGGTAGAAAGGCAGGGTCCAGCCGCAGGACCACCCTGTTGGAGTGAAAGATACACAGGTCCTTCCTCACCGATAAAGCCACCAACTCCGATATCTGTCGGGTAGACGTGATGGCCACAAGGAAAACAACCTTACATAATAGGAGCCGAAGACTAGCTTCCCTCAATGGTTCAAAAGGGGCCTTGGTCAATGCCTGCAAAACCTTAGTAAGGTCCCAAGTTGGATACCGGTGCAGCGTAGGAGGGCGAAGATTAGAAGCCCCACGCAGAAAGGTACGCACCCTCAGATGGTGAGCGAGGGAGCCCCAGTCCCCAGATGGCAAAACGGAACCCAGTGCAGCCACCTGCCTCCTCAAAGTATTAGGAGAGAGCCCCCGCTCAAGGCCATCCTGTAAAAACTCTATCACCTCCGCCTCTGAGGCCGAAGTAGGGTCCCAATTTCTTGAACTACACCACTCTGTAAAGGTGGTCCATGTGGCGTTGTAAAAGCGCGTGGTCGAAGGCCACCTGGCCGCCTGCATCGTAGGGATGGCCCTAGAAGAAAACGCCTCCCGTTTCAAGAGCCTCCACTCAACTGCCAAACGGTCAACTGGAGTTGCTGGGGCTCGGGATGAAGCACCGGTCCTTGGCTGAGGGAGACAATGTCCGGAGGAATTCTCCAGCGCTTACCGACTGACAGGCCGACCAGGTCAGCAAACCCCGGCCTCCTGGGCCAATGAGGAGCTACCAATAGTATCTCTGCCCTTTCCAACAGTACCTTCCTGATGACAGCCGGGATCAATGGTAGAGGAGGGAAAGCATACAAGAGGCCCCTGGGTCATGGGGTCCTCAAGAGTGTCCACCCCCTCTGCTCCCGGGGCTGGGAATCATTACAGGAACCAGGGAAGGTGAGTGTTCGTTGGGGATGCGAAAAGATCGATTACTGGCTGGCTGAACTGGTCGACGAGGGCTGTGAATAGGCTGGGATGGAGCCTCCACTGTGATGGATCCACTGTGGCCCGACTCAGCCAGTCTGCCCTGATGTTGTCTGTCCCGGCAATATAGTCCGCTGTCAGGGACCACAGATGAGTCTCTGTCCATTGGCAAAATGCCTCCACCTCCAGCATCAGTGAACGTGATCGAGTCCCGCCTTGCCTGTTGACATGGGCCTTCGTTGTTGTATTGTCTGTGAGAAGAAGAACATGTCTCCCCCTCACAAGTGGCAGAAAAGCCTGAAGAGACAGACGCGCAGCCCACAGCTCCAGCCTGTTGATCTGCTGATCGAGCTCCAGCCGAGTCCAGCGTCCCTGACCCACCTGGGACCCGCAATGTCCTCCCCAGCCGAAGCGGCTGGCGTCCGACGTCACCATCACTCTGCAAGTCTCCCTGAAAAAACATCCCCTCCTGATGGCTTCCGACTCCCACCAAGAGAGAGAGAGAGAGAGAGCAGCACTCGTGGCGGCACCCTGACCCAAGCCTTCGAGGAACTGGTGCCCGCCTTCTAAAAGGGAAGCAAGAACCACTGGAGTGGTCAAGCATGGAACCTTGCCCAAGGAACTATGGCCAAGCAGGAGATCATTTTCCTAACAGTTGTGACAATCGGGCCACTGGTACCGTCTGGTCCTGCCGAATCAGCTGAATTAAGGCCCGTATCCTCGCCTGCCGCTCCTGGGATAGGAACACCTGACCTGCCCAAGTGTCTATCAGGGCCCCCAGGCTAACCTCGTAGAAGGTATGACTTGACATTTTTTCAAATTCACGGAAAATCCATGATCCCTCAGAGCACTTAAGTTGTAGCTAGGTCTTGTTCCGCTAGCTGTTGGGACGATGCCTGGATGAGAAGGTCGTCCAGGTAATACTGGATCCTGATAAGGATGGACCTGAGGTATGCCACCAGGACGGATAAAATCTTGGTAAACGTTCGGGGGCCCGAAGCCAATCCGAACAGAAGGGCCCTGTATTGGAAATGCTGGCCGGCATAACAAAACCTCAGGTACTGACAATGGTCTGGACTGATAGGTACATGGAGGTATGCTTCTGTGAGATCTATGGAAGCTTAAGAAGTCCCCCTCCCTGATCCCCGCTAAGATAGAATGCAGGGAGTGCATTTTGAACCTCCTGTACCTGATGTAATAGTTGAGTCCCTTCAAATTGAGAATTGGTCTCCATGTCCCCGAGGCCTTTGGAACAATGAACAATATCAAATAAAACCCCTGCCCCATTGCTCCAGTGGAACTGGCTGAATGGCCAAATATCCAGTAAATGTTGAATAGCCGACTCCATGAGTCCCCGTTTGACTGAGTCTCAAGAAAGTGGGCAACGGAGGAAAAGCCTCGGAGGAGGGGAGAGAAATTCGAGGGAGAGCCCTGCTTGCACTGTCTCCCTGACCCAGGTATCTGTTGTTAGATCGTCCCAGCGGTCCGCAAACAGGACCAGCCTGCCCCCAATAGGTCCCTGGGGCCAGTCGTCCCTTGGATCGACGAGCTCCTCTCCCACTGTTGCCCCTGAAGGGCTGGCTCGATGGCATTGTCTACCTCTGGCAAAGGAAGTTCTATCGGTCTGGTAACCTGACTGTGACCGGAAGGGCCGTTGTTGTCGGGGAAAGCTCGGCCCAGCCCCCAAGACGGAAGGAGGGCCGCCTATAGTAGGGTGACTGACGGAAATCGGCCCGCCTGCTCTGAGATGGAAGCACCTTCCTCTTGTCTCTGGTTTCGATTAGTAAAGGATCCAGAGATTGGCCAAATAAATGTTCCCCTTCAAAGGGGGCAGAAGCCAGTTTCATTTATGCTTAGCGTCCATGCGCCAGTGTCGTAGTCAAAACAGCCGTCTAGCGGTGATAGATGCCGCCATGGCCCTGGCAGAAAACTTGGCAGAGACCAAGGTTGCGTCCGCGGTGTATTCTGCAGCAGCTAAAATCTTGGAGAGGTCCTGGTGAGCATGTATATCATCCGGCGCTAAGTGAGACTGAAGTTGTCGCAGCCATTGAACTGACACTCTAGTAAGGAAGGAGGCCCCTGTAGAGGCTGTAATAGCCCAGGACTCTGCCAGGTGAGCCCAGCCCAGGGCTATCTCCTCTCTCTTTTCCTCTGCCCTCAAAGCGTCCTCAGCATCAGGTGGCAAAACAGAAGAAGAGGTCACAGCAGCCACCGGAGCATCCACCTTGGGAATGTCCAGTAACTTAAGTAAGGCTGCATCCACTCCAAAAAGTTGATTCTCCAACCCAGTGGGCCTGGAAGCTGTAGCCAGTGAGGTCCACTGCCTTTGTATTAAGTCCAAAAACATCTTAGGGATAGGAATGGTATCTGCCTCCATCGCCTGTTCAGTGAACAGGAAATCCGCCTGTTCAGTGAACAGGAAATCATCCTGTTCCCCGCCATCCAAAGTGGACCCAGAAGCTGCAGGTGCCTGAGCCATACGTGCTGTAGCCCGAGCCTTTGCCAACAAAGGTTTCAGGAGGGCAGGATTGAATAGACCCTTGAAGGGAGGTTTTGGTCAGGCATCTTGCTCTGGTACAGAAAAATCCTCCTCACTTTGCCACTCCCCATCGTAATAACTATGTTCAGAGGGAGCAGGAGACACAGGTTCCTGGTACTCAATCACTGGAGACAAAAGTCTCCGAGAGGCCCCTCCCTGACCCAAAGAATAGAAGTGGGCAGTTGGTTGAGACTGCTGGCGCATTTCCTCCGCAATGCCTCGCTTAATGGCCTGCTCAAGCCACTTCTTCATAAACTGTGGCATGTCTTGTTCTCCCACATCCCCTTGACGGAGTCCCGCAGTGGTGGGAGTCCACGTTGCCTCAGAGGCCCTAAGTGATGTCCCAGAAGGCCCAGACCTAGGGAGAGGGTCACTGAGGGTATCAGGTGACCAGGACCTGGTAGCTGCAGGTTGAAATGGTATGTTCAGATCCTGCTGGGGAGGCAAATCTGGGGTTGGAGAAGCCATCTGACGCTCAGAAATGGCAGTCTGAAGAGGCCTGAGGTAAAAACTCTGCTGAAGCCTTGGCAAACTCTCTATCAATGGATTTCTGTCATGCCCGGTCAGTCTTTTCTTCAGCCTTGGATGTGCCAGCATGGACATTGGTCCTGGTACAAATCTTAGCAGTTGCAGCAAGGCTGGCTGTTCTAGGCTTGACTGGTGCTTTGCCCCCTCTGCCTGGCTGAGGTGACCAAGAACCCTCTGCAGAAAATGCAGCCTGCCTATCAGAGTCTCCCATGGTAAATTAGATATTAGGCCAGATGCCTCTGTAATCCACAAAGGCAGGACAAACTATTTGCCAAATGACCAACCCCCCTCAAGGAAGTAAAGGTCCCAAGTCCAGTTTCTCTTTCTTTTTGTAATACAGACAGGATAGAAAGGAAAATATACAAGCCTGATCCCATGATGCAGACAAACTGGAATTTTGCAGATCACTGTAGATATCAGGCTCTGGTCCTCCAGATTCCCCAGATCAGGCTGCAAAGCTAGCCCGCAGGCACAAAAATGGCTGGAAAATGACTAGGGCTCCCATCCCCTGATGCAGATAGCCCTGCCAGCCCTGTGGCCACAAAGCAATGCCGGGGGAACAAAGCCGCCCAGACCGGAAGCCGCAATTGTAAAGTGCAGGAAAAAGGGGCGCTCAATTAACTCCTTCCTTCCCAGAGCTGCGCTAGGCTAAGAAAGGCTAGGGCAACCCAGCAGCTTTGCCACAGTTCCTTCCTGGTGCCAAAAATCCAGGAAGCAATAAAACGGCCCAAGCCCAGGCTGCAAGAGGCTGGCGTGGCTGACAAACTTGAAAACAGCCCCCAGCTGCAAGCGACAAACCTGCTCCACAGCTGATCGGCACAGAAAAACTCCGGAGTAAAATGCAGCTGTGCCAAGGCTCCTAGAGGCTAGGAGCGGTTTTTATCAGGGCACTCCGAGACCACGGAGGCCAGCCGCAACCTTTGGGGTGAAAGCAAACCCCCGCAGCACCACCCCAAAGCTACCAGCCCGGTACCTGAGAGGAAAAGGGGAGGATGGGAGGCGTCGGAAAGGGCGACTCCCCAGCTCCAATCCGTATCAATGGAGAGCCCTCCCTAGCTGCAAGCAACAATCATAGATCCAAGAAAAATCAAGATAAAAGAAACAAATTTACCTGAAGGGAAAAGAAAGAAAACCAAAATCCAAAAATAAGAAAAGGATATCCAGGGAATAATATAGTTCAGCTCTAAAGCTCTGGAGCTAAAAATTAAGCGACCATAGCTGAGGCTGAGTTGAAAAAAGCTGGGGAACATCACCAGGGAGGCAGATCCTCAGAATTGTTTTCAACTCAGAGACCATAGAGCTAGAGACTGGAATAACCCAAATGGCGCCTCCCATCGGCCACATTATGGAGAACATGCCAATCACTTTTAAAAGGTATTTTAAATTCCTTTTTCAATAGTATTCAATTATCTAACTGAATGTATGCTACATGTTCCCTCTATTAAACTCTCCCACTAAACTGTTTTTTTCCTATACAGATGTACTATTTAATGATTTCTACATATGGATTATCTATGCATTGTCTCCTTAATAGAGGTACTTGATGATTTATCCAATTAAAATTCTTTAGCTTCCCAAATAGCAGATTCTCTTTCAATTTATCAATTATGTGCCTTCAATTTTTTTGCTATTCTGATCATCTCTGGCCAGTGCCTTTCCCTCAGGCCAATCCCTCTCACAGGCTACTGTTGTGGGAAAAATAAGTGTCAGGAGTATAGGTCAGGGGTCCCCAACCCCCGGGACATGGCCCACTACCAGGCTGCGAGCTGTGTGGTACCGGGCCATGGAAGCAGCGGGAGAGCGTGCATATCCCCACTTGCACAAGCGGCTCGCATGGGACCATCCCCTCTCCCCTCCCTCGCCTGTCCACAAAACCGGAAAAGTTGGAGGCCTCTGGTATAGGTAGACTTCAACTTACAATTGGTTGCTTAGCGACCGTTCAAAGCTACAGCAGACCCACTCCCCCACCCATGCGACTGTCTCAGTCTGAAGTTACAGAAGCTGGAATGTGACGTTGACTTACCTGAATGTTGCTTTTCTGTGTGTTGCCTCCCTTCTCTCACTCCATCCCACCATTAACAACTGGATCCCCACAGGCCTGGGGCCTGCTTCCCACCTTACTGAACCCCACACCTGAATCACCCAATCACTCTTGCTTACTTAATCCTGCTTGCTTAATTGGGACATTTTTAAAAAGTAAAATATTACAAATATATTCTTTTAATTGCTCCAAAACTTTAATTTATGTTACATTTGTATACAATTTGTTGTAATACACATTTAAATTAATCAACTGTTTATCTCCGTTCTTTATCTCTTGAAATCAACTGCTGCTACTTGAACAAGAATCCATTGTTTTTATCAGTAGCAGCAACATTTTCAAAATGGAAGAGACAAGAAAGAATAGAGAAGTTTATTCAGTGACTAAGAAAATACTCTAATATTGATTGTACTTTTAAACTAACAGATTAATTACCTTTTGGCAAACTTTTCATATCAACTTCATTTTCCGAGTTTTCATTTGAAACATCTTGAATAATGGTTTCATCTAAAGTTTGTTCTTCATCTGAGCCAACATATTTTGTTACTACTGTGGGTTTTCTGAGTGAGCAGCAAAGACAAATATTCATTATATCATGTGTACATATTTAACAAAATTAAAGAACTTTAAAACACTCCAATTTTGTACAACATTACAGCCTGAAATTATATTTTTATGCAAGGAATCTAACAGTTTATGAAGAATTTAAAAAAATCAACTAAAGAATTATAACTGATAATAATGTATAATTCCAGATAGTCAATGAATCAGAATAGAGCTGGAAGGGACCTTGGAGGTCTTTTAGTCCAGCCCCCTGCTCAAGCAGGAGATACTCTATCATTTCAGACAAGTGACTGTCCAGTCTCTTCTTAAAAACTTCCAGTGATAAAGCACCCACGACTTTGGAGTGCAAACTGTTCCACTGGTTAATTGTTCTCACTGTCAGAAAATTCCTCCTTATTTCCAGGTTTCTTCTCTCCTTCATTGGTTTCCATCCATTGCTTCTTATCTTGACTTCTGGTGCTTTGGAAAATAAGTTGACCTCCTCTTCTTTGTGGCAGCCCCTCAAATACTGGAATGCTTCTATCATGTCCCCCCTTTTCTCTAGACTAGCCATATTAAATTCCTACAACCGTTCTTCGTGTCTTTAATCTCCATGCTTTTAGTCTCCATGCCTTTAATCATCTTAGCTGCTCTTCTTTGCACTTCTTCTAAAGTCTCAACATCTTTTTTGTAATGTGATGACCAAAACTGGATGCAGTCAATTCTGTGCCACTGGATTTTAGATCTGAGAATATTTGTATTCAATGGGTAAATTAATATTATGAATTATTTTAAAAAGTTCAAGAAAATATACGTCATCAAGCGGCCATAATATTTCCATTAAATCACTTCTGAGCATAATTATCAATTCTTATAGTCAATCTCTTGACTCAAAGAAGCAGGCAAATTAAAAATTTAAAAACACGCCAACTAACCTTTTGGAGCGCGATGATCCTAATGATTTGGATCTTTCAGAAGAGCTACTACCCTATATATGAAAAAATGCAAATCTCTTATACAAAATGAAAATATCATTATTCCTCTGTCTGTGCATATCATCTCATATATTACTTTGAATGCAAATTACTTCTGTATTTCAACCCTTAAGACACCATAAAAAGTTCAGCTACAAATATATTAATTCATTTCTACATAAAGGTATGCTTCAATTAATGGATGCATTAAAATAACTTGGAAAGGCAAAAATATGTGTAAGTAAATGTTTGCCTTAAACAGGCAAAAATATTTATAAATAATAAATAAATGTGTCTAATTTATATGCTGGATGTTACTGTAGAATCACTGTATAAAATAAGCAAAAACCGTGGGTATAATTACAGAAAACAATCGAGCTGCTTTCAGTTACAAAGAAAAAAAATTCTGCGTCAAAATAAATCTCTCTCACAAGAATATATCAACAAACCAAATATTAGCAGTCCTCAACTGGATGGGGATCTTGGTCACTAAGTGCAATGTCATGTGATCACACCAACTTAGGATGGCAGGTGCAGCAGTCACCTGTGGTTGTCTTTAGGCAAATCCCAGGCACTTGCAGCATCACCGCGGATTCTGCTTATCAGAAGCTGGCAGTGAAAGCGACAAATAGTGATCACGGGCCTGCAAGGTGCTGCCACAGACACAACTGAGAGTTGTAAGTACCCCTCATTCAGCACCATCATAATTTCAAATGGTTACTGAAAGAGTCGGCATTACACAAGTAGTACATGTAGCACTTATACCCACATTCAGCTAGAATAGTTTCACACATCAAGTGGCTGAAAAGCCTGCCGTACTGTGAACCCACAAAAAATTTATGTTTGACGTATGGAAGGGAAGTGCCTAATTGCTGTTATGACTCCCTTGAATGGCACATAGGCACACTATGCCTATCAAAACAGAATGTTCAAGACACAGACACATTCTTAGGATACTGAAGTCCTTGGAAACTGGAAATATGTACATGAAGTATAAAACTAGAAGGTAACCATTTTGTTCCGCCAGCATAGGTGGGGCAGATCTCAAAGAGACAGTCTTCCTGAACATGATAGAGCAGTAGAGTATAGTTATAGTATTGGAATTATTATTATTATTATTATTAATTTGATTTTTATACCGCCCTTCTCCCGAAGGACTCAGGGCGGTGTACAGGCAAAATAAAACAGGTAATACAATGTACAATTTAAAATACGATTAAGAAACTTATTTTATAGTTAGCCTAAGAAGTTAAAATATATAATAGACTAAAACCCCATTTAAAATTATTAATAAAAAATTTAAAATTGATAAAATTCAATCCAGCCCCGCGCGAATGAACAGATGTGTCTTCAATTCGCGACGAAAGGTCCGAAGGTCAGGAATTTGGCGTAAACCCGGGGGAAGCTCGTTCCAGAGTGTGGGAGCCCCCACCGAGAAGGATCTTCCCCTGGGGGCCGCCAGCCGACATTGTTTGGCGGACGGCACCCTGAGAAGTTCCTCTCTGTGAGAGCGTTCGTGTCGGTGGGAGGCATGTGGTAACAGCAGGCGGTCCTGTAAGTACCCAGGCCCTAAGCCATGGAGCGCTTTAAAGGTCGTAACCAAAACCTTAAAAGTGCACTCGAAAGGCCACAGGTAGCCAGTGCAGCCTGCGCAGGAGCGGTGTTACATGGGAGCTACGCGTAGCTCCCTCTATCACCTGCGCAGCTGCATTCTGGACTAACTGAAGCCTCAGAGTGCACCAAATGGGAAGCCTGGGTGGGGTTGCAGTCCATCCTCAGCTGCAGAGTCACTTCACTCTCTCTCAAGTCTACCTCACAGACTTTTTATGGTAGCAATAAAATAGGAGGAAGGAACATTACATATGCCCCCTTGAAATCCTGATTTAAAGTTGAATAGAAATTTTAAAATAAATACAATACAAAGCTGGCTTCATCCCCAGATAATAGTGGAGTGGGGTAAAAGAATTTGTATTCCATCACACCTAGAGAATGCTCAATAATGAATCTGACTCAGCCATACTTCACTTCTGTGAAATCAAGTCACAGTTTATCGAAATCAGTTGAAATATATGCAAAACGCAGGCCCACAAACACGCTTAGCTCAGTTAAGAGGCTTTTTTGCGGCTCAATGTGTTACAAATCTAACCTGTTTCATTCGTCACTTGGACTGTGTGGCCGAAGAAAATATGTTAATAATAAATTATATTTAATATTTAATTACTTATTATTTATTAATAATTAATCATTATTTAATTTATTAATAAATCCATATTTATTAATTTAATTTAATAAGGTTCGTATCTTGTGTTGTGCAATCCAGTCAGTACTCCGTAGACCAGTGATGGTGAATCTTTTCAGCACCAAGTGCCCAAACCAGAACGTGTCTGTGTGTGCGTGTGTGTGCGTGTGTCTGTGTGTGCGCGCGCGTGCGCGTGCATGAGCGCTGGAAACCCAAAAACCAGCTGGCTGGCGCTCACATATGCACGGGCCAGCTGGTCTTCGGGTTTCTGGCGCTCTGGAACACGCAAAGACCAACTGGCCAGCCCACATTCGCGCTCCAGAAACCAGAAGAGCAGCTGGCGATAGCGTGCGCGCCCACAGAGAGGGCTCTGCATGCCACCTCTGGCACATGTGCCATAGGTTTGCCATCACAGCCCTAGACTGTCTCTTATTTGACAGTAGCTTCTTATTCAGTGCCTTTGTCACAAATGCGCTGGCTCTGAATTGCTCCTCTGGAAAACCAAAATACTAGGAAAACCAGGAAAAATAAGCCTTGCTATCCTTGCAAGTTTATTCATGTGGTTGTATTTAAATATACAGGGAGATAGATAGAAATATAAATATGTAGACAGAATCAGATCCCAGATACTTCTATTGGGACGCTGGCATTCTGGTGGGAGGGGGTAGGATTGGAGGGATCCAGATTGAAGTTTCTGTTTCCTGCATCGCTGTGCTGGGGGAGGGGTTTTCTTTGCACTGCTTTAAATTGCTGATTTTTAAGTGGGAAGATTTAGTTCCTGCCTAGATCTCTTGCTATCTCAAGCCTTTCCAAAAAAGCTCCTTTTGGAACAACTTCAGTTTCAAGAGTCCTGGTTTCTTGCAAAGATTGGAAGAGGCAAGACCTTACAGAGAGAGAGAGAAAGAAACACAAGCAGACAAACAAAGAAGGGGAACTACTTCTTCTGGAATTGGAAACTAAGCAGGATCAAGCCTAGTTAACACGTGAGGGCAATTAGACTAGATTGGGAAGTTGAAAACACAACTCTGAACAAGAACATGGCAAACCATGTCCATAATGGTGCCAAATAAGATACATGATTGTGTCCACTTAGTCATCAAGTCAAAAACAGCTTGATTGGAAAGGGACTACATAATGTAAGACTATACATAATGTTAGAAGAATTGCTTTGGACATCTTACAATAACAATCCCTCCCTAAATTTTTCAAGGCTACCAAGTGAACCTGAAAACTGAAGGTGCAACTTTTCATATTTCAATAGTAATAAATAGGGATGCACAATGTTTAACATTTGAAATGTCCCACTTCAATCATTCAGAAGACTTTCATACCTAAAACAAAAATGGACAAAACGTTGGTTTTGCATTTAAGGTGAGCTGTTTGGTACTTGGAATGGAGTGTTTAAAACTTAAAAGACGTGTTTGGGATTCAAAACAACTCAAATTCAGAGCAATTTGCACATATCCAATAAAAGTAAGCTGAAAGCTGAACTATCAAATAATTTCCCATGTATTATTATATCAATACAATTACTATTTTCTATTCTTACCTCTTCCTTGTTGTTTTCCACTGGGGCTGGAATATTTCCAGGCATACTGTCACTATCTACAAGAAACATACAAAATGTCATAGCAACATTTAAAAAATTATAATAATTGTTCGAAATATTCAGATGAGGCTATTCATTGTTACACCATGTTGATGGGGTGGGGTCAATGTATAAAGCCTTGCAGAAGAAGTAGGGGTAAGGAACACCAGACTTGCACTATCCACCACCTAACACCCCACTAGGTGGTTTGAGGCGGTGGGTAGAGCAGGGAATCAAAATGTAGAACAACTAACATGATTACCAAGAGAAGAAAATATTTGTAAGTCGGGGTTGAACTGTAGGGTTCTTGATGCTCTCTGAGCTTTCTTGCAGACATTTCCTTACCAAACTAAGTAACATCATCAGTGCTAGAAAGGAGTGGGGTTTGTTCTTATTTTTATCTCCTAGTGGCTCGTGGGTGTGTTCTTGGGGTAGTTTCTTGATTAGGCTGTTGTTTACAGTTAGCTTGTTTGTCTGCGTTGGTAGTTCCTTGGTTGTGGTTTTGTTTACTTCTTAAGATCATTGGGGGTGTTAATCTTGGTGTGAATCTCTATAGTCATACAGGTGTTGATTGCTAATGAGGTGTTTTGCTCTTTTGGTTTCCTTTTGGGCTTTCTGATTGTCTCTTTTGAATGATACAGATCAGGGGTGTCATGTGTCGGCCACACCCACCCCAGCTCTGTAACAGCTAATACGTCGTGATATGTAACGTGAATCAATTGAGTCTGACACCCGTAGTATAGATGATGTTTATCACAATGTACCTGTTGATGGTGGATCAGTCTCAGTGCCAATTCTCCAGGAATTTTCTGGAGTTTTTGGACTTGGCTTGATCTAGGACAGGGGTTTCCAACCCCCAATCTCTGGACCGGCAGCAGTCCACAGAATGCTAGCAACCGGTCTGCACAAACAAGTGAAACCCCATCCGCAAGTGGCAGGCAGCACACAAACCCACGACCCCTCTGGTCTGTGGAAAAACCTTTCTCCATAGAACCAGTCCCTGGTGCCCAAAGATTTGGGGGCCACTGATCTAGGATGCTCACAGTTTCCCAGTTGAAACTATGGTCAAGTCTGTCTATGTGTTGTGAAATTAAGAAGTTTTATTTCTTCTGTCTGCTAGTTGGGTGTTCATGGATGCACTTCACTAGTCTTCTGCCTCTTTATCCTACAATAGTGTCTGTTACAGTCCTTACACTGTATGTTGTAGATGAATCCTGTATTTTCCTCTGGGGCTGCTGATTCTTCCAACGAAATGGATACTCACATAACTTTTATCAAAAAGTGCCTAATCACTCAATCTACCATAGCTCAAACAACACAAGCTTTGAAAAGGATGTCATACTTCAAAAACCACCAACACTCTATTATCATGATAGCGAACCTATGGCATGTGTGCCAGAAGTGGCATGCACAGCCTTCTCTGGACACACGTGCCATTGCCAGCTGTTCTTCTGGTTTCTGGCACACACGAGGGCTGGACAGCTGGTCTTCGTGGGCACCGGGCCACGGAAAATGGCCGAAAAACGGGCCAAAAAACAGGCCATTTTTCAGGGCAAAACCAACCTGAAAATAGCCCAGAATACGGCCAAAAAACAGGCATGTGTGCGCTGGCCAGCTGGTCTTCGGGTTTCTGGTGCTCTGGCACGCACAAAGACCAGATGGCCGGCACTCCAGCATGTGCACACACACGCACACTCATGCACGCGTGTTCCAGTTTGGGCACTCGGTGCCAAAAAGGTTTGCCATCACTGCTCTATTACATGTTAAAATTTATATTTTACTGACAAAGAAATAAAGGGAGACTAGTATAGATCTATTTCAAACTATTTAGCTCTCGTCAGCTAGCCATGCCCTTTCTGGGATTCGAACCCGGGCTAACTGCATATTAAGTAGGTGCACTAACCTCTAAGCCACTCGCTCTCCTCGCTTTGTCAGATATACCACTTACACTATTACGTGGTATCAACCGTAGCACACAAACCAACTAAAGCTCTCCAAAACAGCCTAAATAAACCAAAAGATCGGGCAGTCCCAGAAAAAACAGGCGTCATCTACAACATACAGTGTAAAGACTGTAAAAACTATAACCGTACTCCCTTCTAGCACTGATTATATTACCTAGTTTAGTAATGAAATGTCTGCAAGAAACTCATTTCCATTGTTTCCTATATTTGAATTTCATAATGTGCTGCATTGTTTTTTTATTACAACATGATCCAAAATTTTGACTCATCTAGGCACCACAATAAAGTTCTTGCTAGTATGAAACAAAAATATTTCCCCTTCTTTGTCATCTTCTTTTTGATATTATATGAGTTTTAAAATAGCTGCTATATTTTTTTAAAAGAAAATTAAATACACTGCATATTCAGTGTGGCCTTGAGAAACCAATCCCACATGGAAGTAACCCATATTTAGATCCATACCAACAAAGTTTTTGAGATTAAAAAACCCCACTGCTACAGAGTGTGAAATGTATGTGTGTGTGTATATGTATCTTTTTTTACTATAGATGCTTGTATTTTTCTATATAAGCTGCCAAAATTTTAGATTTATGCTGCATAGAAATAAAAGTTATAAGAAAGTAAACAAAAAAGAAAGAAGAAATTGACATAAGCAATAATAGTTGAAAATGAAATTGGTAGAAAAACAATGCAGCACATTATGAAATTCAAATATAAGAAACAATGGAAATACCAATAAAATTAGTCAGAAACTTCTCCTCTTTCCCAAATAATATTATAAATTGTTCTTTAAGTCATAAATTTATTATGCTTATTAAAACAAGACAGCAATAACTCTGTCATGCTGTAACAGCATTTCTTAGCTATACAATTGTGTGATATCAGAAAATACATCTTTTAAAAACTGCACATCTTAATAGCTTTAGCATGATGAGTTTTACCTATATTTTTGTTCATAGATAATCTTGGAGGAGAATTTGCGTCCTCCGATTCTTCCGATGAGTGAGCCAAGAAGTCATGAAGCTTCTGCACCAATGTATTCAATTTGCTTTCACTGTTAAAAAAAGACACACCATTGAATGTATCCCTTTTGGCATTACAGAATGAAGCAAGAGCTCTGTATCTCAACCAAACAAATCTGATATGCATAAAATAGGGGGAAATGGACTGTTCTGAGAATGAAAAAAAAATGGTCCCATTCAAAATGTTCTTTTGGAAGTTTAGAATATTCCATGTCACTGCAAAACAAAACTCAAAATTTTTCTATTGTTCTACCAAGGGACAATGGAAACTTAAAATAAGCTTTTTACAATCAATGAGGTGACAGATGACATTAAATATTACCTGTTACTGAATCTACAAAATAGTTATTTGTTACATTTTTTTTTTTTTTTTTTTTTTTATTGAAAGAGTTTTAAAAAAAACAAAAACATTTTCCCCCTTTTTTCCCCCTCCCTCCCAAAAAAAAAAACAAAACAAAACACCCCCCTCCCTCCCCCACCCCCGGCTTCCCGGGTCAATCACAAGGTAAAGTCCAATCCAAATAACCACATCCAAAGCTTTTCGTCTCCCAACCCCCTCCCCATTACATAAAATAACTTTCTAATTATTCAAAGGCAATCTGATATTTCTTAATCTGATATCTGTTTTGTAGATAATCAATCCATTTTTTCCATTCAATTAAATATCTTTCCTGCGTATTGTCTTTTAAAACGCTGAGATTTTAGCCATCTCAGCCAAGTTAATAACTTTCAATATCCATTCTTCTATTGTAGGTATCTCTTCTTCTTCCAGTATTGTCCAATCAACAGTCTTGCTGCTGTTATTAAGTTCAAAATCAGTTTAGTCTCAATCCCTGTACAATCCATTATAATTCCCAAAAGGAAAAATTGTGGCAGGAACTTTATCTTCTTCTTCAGTACATTTTGAATAATCCACCAAATTCTTATCCAAAAGACCTTAATTTTCTTGCAAGTCCACCAAATATGAAAATATGTAGCATCATCACAATCACACCTCCAACATTTCGCTTGGATATTAGGATACATACATGATAATTTTTTGGGATCTAAATGCCATCTATAAAACATCTTATAAAAATTATCCTTAAATTCTGTGCTTGTGTAAACTTAACATTTCTAACCCAAATTTTCTCCCATGTTTCCAACATTATTGGTTCCTGAATATTCTGTGCCCATTTTATCATACAATCCTTTACCAAATCCTTTTCCGAATCTATTTCAAGCAACACATTATACAATCTCTTTATATGCTCCTGGGTCTGATTTCTAATTTGCTTTATTAAATTTTCCTCCCTTTGCATTATACCAATTTTTTGATCTTCTTTCCATCTAGCACTTATTTGCCCATATTGAAACCAAGTATAATTCCTCCCTTCTTCATTTAATACCTGTAATGATTTTAATTGCAATCTACCTCCTTCAGCATACAAAAGTTCTTTATATGTAATCATTTCCTGTTTCTGTTCTATATTTATATTCTCTATTGCATGTCTAGGGCTCGCCCATATAGGAATCTTATAATCTAATTTATAGGAATATTTATTCCAGACCATAAAGAGCACTTCTCAACACATGATTCTTAAAAGCCCTATCCACTTTTTTCCATAAAATAAGTACGCATGCCATCCATATAACAAGTCATAACCTTCTATATTCAAAATTCTTTCCTCTGTTAAGTTAAACCAGTCACTTATTACTGACAGGGTTACTGCTTCATAATATAGTTTAAAATTAGGCATTCTTAAACCACCTCTTTCCGGTGAATCCTGTATTATTTTCATTTTAACCTCGCCTTTTACCCTGCCATATAAATTTATTAATCCCACTCTGCCAATCTTCCAAATTTTTATCCTTTTTAATTATAGGTATCATCTGGAACAGAAACAAAAATCTAGGTAACACATTCATTTTAATAGCCGCAATCCTTCCCAATAGGGATAACTGCAATTTCTTCCAGCCATTCATATCATTCTGAACTTTTTGCCATAGCAAGTCATAATTATTCTTATAAAGTTTCTTGTTCGATGAGCTAATATAGACCCTAAATATTTAACCTTTTTACTACCTCAAATCCTGTCATTTCCTCTAGTTTTTGTTTCTGTTGTATAGACATATTTTTAATTATCACTTTTGTTTTTTCTGATTTATTTTAAATCCTGATACCTTTCCATATTTATCAATTACTTCCAACAAAATCTACTTGAATTTATAGGATTCATTAACGTAACCACTACATCATCTGCAAAAGCTCTAACTTTGTACTCATATTGTCTAATCTTAATTCCCTCTATTTTCATTAGTTCTCGTATTTTATCTAATAATGGTTCCAGAGTCAAAACAAACAATAATGGTGATAAGGGACATCCCTGTCTTGTTCCTTTCGCAATCTTAATAACTTCTGTCAAACTACCATTTACTATAATCTGTGCTGTTTGCTCTCCATAAATCGCTTTAATTATTCTAATAAAACAGTCTCCAAATTGCATTTTCTCTATTAATTTAAATAAAAAATCCCAATGCAATCGATCAAAGGCTTTCTCTGCATCCAAAAAAATAAGTGCCGCTGAAGTATTCTTCTTTTCCAAATATTCCAATATATTAATAATCTGTCTAACATTATTCCTCATCTGCCTCCCTTTTATAAAACCAGATTGATCAGTATGAGTTCTTTGTTGTAAAACTAACATTAATCTATTTGCTATTATTTTTACAAAAATCTTATAATCAATATTTAAAAGTGAAATCGGCCTATAGTTACCAGGTTTAGAGCAGTCTTGCTCCTCTTTCGGTATCAGTGAAATAAAAGATGTTTTCCATGACGGGGGTATTCCCACTCCTAATTGTATCTGATTAAATAATTCTTTAAGTGGGCCTAATATTTCATCCTGTGTTTTTATAATAAGTTGCTGTAAGACCATCTGTACCAGGGTTTTCCCATTTTAATTGTTTAATTGCCTCCACTATTTCTCCAGTAGCTATCGGCGGTTCAGCTCCTCCTCTGTTCTAATGTTAGAATATTCACCTTATAATCTTTCAAATAATCATAAATATCCCTATCCAATATTTTGTCTTTTGCATATAGTGCAGTATAAAATTCTGAGAATGCCTTTTAATTTTATCCTGTTGATATGTCTCTTTACCTTTATATTCTATTTTTGTATGACACGTGCTTTCTGTTTCTTCCTTAAATTATATGCCAACCATCTCCCAGGTTTATTTGCATTACAAAAGTATTATGTTTAGCATATTGTATATTCGTTGCCACCTGGTCTGCCATTAACATATTAAATTGACTCTGTAATATTTTTATAGCCTCTTTAAGTTTATGATCTTGTGGGTTTTGAATTAATAACTGTTGCTTCCTTTGAATTTCTTCTTCCAAATATCTACGCTGCTTTTGTTTATTATTCCTTTGCCTGTTGTCCAAATAAATCAATATCCTCTAATAAACGCTTTGCTCGCTTCCCACACAGTTCCTATAGGTGTCCCTTTGTACATATTAAAATCAAAAAATTCTTTTAACTGTTTCTTACAATAAGTTACATTATCCTCATATCTAAACAGATTTTCATTCAACCTCCATGTTCTACCACCTTTTTTCCCTTGTAATAATTCCATCCATACTGGGCTATGGTCAGTTAAACACCTCGAAAATATCTTCGTTTTCTTCACCCTAGAAAGCAAGTCATTAGAAATTAAAATAAAATCAATGCGTGAAAAAGATTGATGCCTATCAGAAAAAAGTAAAATCTCTCTCATCTGGATTCCGTAACCTCCATATATCTCTAAACTCAAAGTCTTCCATCATTTCAAAAAAAGATTTTGGTAATTTTGCATGTATAGGTATCTTCTTGGAGGAAGTTCTCTTATCCCTTCTTGTATCAATTACTCCATTCCAGTCTCCTAATAAAATAAACGAACTATAATCCCAGAGGGTCAACCTCTCATGTAACATTTTGTAAAACTTTTCTTGTTGCTGATTAGGTGCATAAATACCTATCAACAAAGTCTTTTTTGCATCTATCACCAGTTCAATAGCAATAAATCTTCCTTGAATATCTGCCTCAATTAGCTTAGCTGGTATATCCTTCCTGATATATACAACAATTCCATGCTTCTTTTCCAAAGCTGATGCAACAAAATGGTTACCCAATTTTGAATTAACTAAATATTTTTGGTCTGATAATTTTATATGTGTCTCTTGCAAACAAATCACATCATTTTTAAATTGTTTCAAGTAGTGAAATATTTTCCTTCTTTTCTGAGCTGAATTCAAGCCATTAACATTCCATGACAAGATTCTATTTGCCATTACTGGCCTCCTGAAGCTTTGAAGCAGACAACGGAAGCTCCTCCTCCGGTATCTTCCGTCTAGCTCCTCCCACAGCTTCCATAATGGGATCCTGACTTTTACTTTGAGACTGTTGCTCTTCTTTACGCTTAAGGGCTCCTCTTGTCACCCTTTGCTCTTGTGGTTCCTCTAATACTGGCAGCAATAAAGGCTCTTGGGTCACCACGCCTTCTTGAGTCTCTTGAAGTTTTCTATCACTTCTATTTCGACTTTCAAAACTGTAGAAAGAAAATCCTTTGCCTTTAAAACCGTGTCAATTCTATATCTCCTTCCTTGATAGAATAGTGTCAGTCCAACTGGCACCTCCCATCTGAATTGAATCTGATGTTTTTTAAGTTCTTGTGTAAAAAAAGCAAATTGCTTCCTGTCTCTTAACATCTTTGAAGGAATCTCTTTCAACACCTTCAACTCCTGTTCTCCAATTTTTAAAGTTGTCTGATATGAAACTTGCAGAATTTGATTTCTCATAGTCCTTTTCACAAAATAAACCACAATGTCCCGAGGAAGCTTTCTCTGTCTTGCAATCCAAGAATTAACTCTATATATTTTATCAATTTGGTAAGCTACCTCTTGGGGTCCGCTTCAATAAATTCAGCCAATGCTTCTGATATAATTTTTCTTAAGTCTTCTCACGCTCTTCTCGCATACCACGAATTCTAAGAGCTCCTTCCATAAGTTTATATTGTAATATCACAACCTGATCTTCATTTTGATCCACTTTTTTCTGAACACCTTTCATTTCATCTTCTAAATACTTATTTGACTGAGAGATCTGTTGCATTTCCACTTCCAATCCTTCAATTTTTACTCAGTCCTTGAACTGCCATAAGAATATCTTCTCTTATTTTTGCATTAAAATTCTCCATCATCTCTTTTGCCTATCTTCAGAAAGTTTTAATTGTTCTTTCAATATTTCCTCAAGACTTGGTTCAGATCCCTTCTTCCAGAAGGCTTTAAAGGTTTAGCTGCCATTCTGTCTTCAAAAGAATCAGGAATTCAAACTTAATAACTCTCCTTCCCTCCTTTCAGTATAAAAACTCCGTTTGTAACAATCCACAAGTAACGCTGCTTCATCGTACTAAAAATTTTACTTTCACTTTTAGACGCCATTTTAAAAGTCAATTAATCAAAGACAAAGAAAGGTTTCAAATTCAAAAGGAGTCGGTACTTGCCGTGCTGATTCTACATCAAAGTTCGAACGCTTGTGAAATTCCGTCTGCTTGGAATATCAATCAATTTAATAAGTTCTCTAGAGCAGAAGCAACATTCTCTCCTTTTCCTGATAAAAACAGGGCGTGCTGAAGTTGGAAGGAGTGGAATTCGGTGGGGTCATAAATCCAGGAAAATTCGCTCTTAAGAGCAAACCCCCTGTCAGACCTGCCACTCTTCCACAATTCTGATAATCTCTTTCACCCAGAGATTATGCTAAGCTCAGTGAACAGTGATTCATTTTCTGTTTCACTGACTTTTACAATCTTCTAACACGGAGTGCTCTGTTTGAGCACCCAGCAGGAGGGTGACGTCACTGGAGCCTCCGTTATTTGTTACATTTAACTTTAGCCAAGGTAATGACTTTTTAAAATAAATGTTAAACAATTTCCAAACTGCAAAAGTATGCTTGTTTCTAGTTAACTATCACTTCCATTGTTTGCAATTAAGTAGCAATGTTACTCTATTGGCACATATTTTTATACATCAACAAATAACATTTAGCATGAATTATCACACCACTTATTTTACATACTTCTTAGTATGCAAAATGAGAAATTAGGGCTTGCATGTGAGTTACCATTCTCTATGGTAGAAGATGCAAAATAAAATGCTCCAGGGTGTCCTTATCTAAGGAATGTTTTATTTCAAATTCAAAACCCTCAAGGTTTCCAAGCTGACAATGTTTTCAATTTTCTTAGTAGAAATGATAATTTATGCACCTCTATCAACCAACTTCTACATATTTGATCAGGCACTTAATGCTTCATTTACATATTGGTTTTATTTAAACACTTTGTTTAAATAATTACCTATGTAAACAATTTGTATGGTGACCCATCTTGAACACAATATTGAACAGTTAGCAACAATGATAAGAGCCATAAAACCAAAAATCTGGCATCTCAGAATACAGAAGAGAGTTGGATTTATGCCAACTTCCAAATACTCTTCAAGGGTAGCCCTATGTAGAGCATGTTACAATAATCCAAATGGGAGATTTACCAAGGTATGAGTGGCTGAGTGCAGAGTCCCACAATCTAGTAAACGGCACAGTTGATGCACAATCCAAAATTGTGCAAAGGCTCTTTTGGTCACAGCTGCCATCTGCTCTTTGAGCAAGAATTGTGAATCTAGGAGAACCCCTGGGGTAGGGCCATCCCATCCAGAACTAAAGAGTATAAAGCTCCACGTATCCTTTTATATATCTGTGGTAAAACCCTCCACTTCCACTCTCAATTTTTTTTAAATCCACTCATAGAAGAAGAAACTGATATTATTGTGATCTGCGGAACAAGTTCTATATATATACTTATGCCCATAGAATACTCAAACTACATATGTACCAAATTTGTGGCTTGTATCCTTACCATTTATATTGATATTGTTTCCCGATTGCTTATTTGTATCCTATGACTATCATTAAGTGTTGTACCTTATGATTTTTGATGAAGGTATCTTTTCTTTTATGTACACTGAGAGCGTATGCACCAAGACAAATTCCTTGTGTGTCCAATCACCAATAAAAAATTCTATTCTATTCTATTCTAAATTAATCAAGTTACTAGAAGAAAAAGTAAAAGGTCTAGAGGAAATTCTAACCATTCTGAAACGTGACCTACAAAATGAGAAACTCCAAACCTTGCAGAAAGAATATGCCCAAATTGAACATAACAATGACCAAACAACTTCTAAAAGAGTTGAACCCTTAGAGGAAGAAGACAGGTGGAAACATGTCACTCATAGAAAAAAACCACAAACCTAGTACAAAACCCCTGTGTCAGTTTTGGAAGGCAATTTTCTTTTTGCTTCTTAACTGCCACATATTTTAGCTGGGGAAGTTGGGAGGGGGTTGTTGCTGGAGCGGTAGAAAGTTAGTCATAACAACATTCCCTATTCAAGGACATCCTGCGTCTGATGTAGACTGCCTGAAGACTGTATCCAATTGAGTGTGAAGAGTTGATTGGACAATGTGATGAACTTGTGGGTGTGGGGCAGGTCTTTGAACTGTCAACTAGGTGTGGAAAACCTGGAAGCTTTCAATTTTGGATTTTCCCAGCTGTGCCAACATAACATCTCTAATAAATTGGAACTTTGAGGAACCTCAAGCCTCAGAGCTTTATTTCGTTGGGGGTGTTCCTTGGAACCCTGACACCCTGTCCAAGCCAAACCACTCTGATGCAGCCCCACTGGTGCTAAGCAATCAATATCATGGACTCTCACTAGAAGAAAACATGCAGACACTTAGAAAAGAAGCACCATCAAATGTCCCTAAAAAAGTAGCACCATCAAATGCTACTGTGATAGATAGAAAAACACCCCAAACTTCCCTAGCAAAAAAAAGGCAAGTGTTGGTGATAGGAGAGTCAGTTCTCAAGGGAACAGAACCTGCCATCAATCCAGAGAGGTATGTTGTCTCCCTGGAGCTAAAACCAAAGATGTGGCTAAGAACCTAACCAAAATAATAAAACCAACAGATTACTACCCCTTTCTACTACTACATGTAGGAACGAATGACACAAAAAAATGGACTTGAAAACAATATTGAATGATTATGAGCAGCTAGGCAAGAAAGTCAAGGACTTAAGTGCATAAGTAGTTTTTTCATCTGTACTGCCAACGAAAGGACAACATCCGGTAAGAGAACAAAGAATTCTAAAAGTGAACCACTGGCTAAATGTTTGGTGTCGAGAAAAAAACTTTGGATTCCTGAACCATGGTCTGTACTACCTCCAAGATCGGTTTTTGGCAAGGGATGGGTTGCACCTCACAAAGACTGGGAAGAATGTTTTTGGAAAACGAATGGCTCAAGGAGGGCTTTAAACTAAAATTGAGGGGGGAGGGGGACCAGTCTTTAGGATCTCCAGGACTTAATTCCAAGCAAAAACCACTAGAAAGCAAGGCAAATAAAGAAGTAAGGAGGGATGGGAAGGAAGACAAACTCAAATACGAAATAGGACCCATGGGAAGTATACCCAGAGTCAGGCATAAAAAGATCTCAAGTGCCTATGTACAAATGCACAAAGTCTGGGGAACAAACAGGGTGAACTTGAACTATTAATATACGAAAGTAGATACAACATAGCTAGAATAACAGAAACATGGTGGGACAAAACCCACGACTGGAACACAGATAGAAGGATATAAACTCTCCAAAAAACCCAGATCCCCTAAACGAGGAGGTGGAGTTGCACTGTATGTAAAGGACCACTATACTGCTAACAGAATTGCATGAAACCAAAGACGAAAACCTCCTAGAATGCATAAGGGTCAACATAAAAAAAAAAGAATGACATGGCCATAGGTATATACTATAGCAGGGGTGTCCAAACTGCGGCCCGCGGGTCAGTTTTTATTGGCCCGCAGCAAATTCTCGGTGGACAGTGGGGTGCGGCCCCCGTCCTGGCCCCCAAGGAAGCCGCCGCTCGCCCGGTTGCAGATGCGGGGAGGCTCCGCTGAGGCTACCCCCGCCCACCCTGGGCTGCGGGCCGGCCATTCCGCCACTGGGCTGTAGGGGGCGCCTGGGACGCCCACGGCTCCAGCCCGGCCCACCAGACAGAGGAGGAGGCGGGCGGGTGGCAGAGCTTCCGGCACTGCTCCGGGCACCCTCGGCTCGCGGCGCCGCGCAGGTAGGCTCTCCGGGCGGGTCGGCAGAGCAGGGCTGGATGGGCGGGGGAGCGGAGCGGAGGAGGATGGGAGGGTTGAGCTGCTGAGTGGGCCCCGCTGCCGGGGCTGCCGAGGGTCCCGGCGGGAACGGGACGCTTCTGCTCCCCGGAGAACCTCTGGGTGGGGGGCGGCGAAGGCGGGTTGTCCCTCTCCAGCCACCGCCTCCCCCCCTCCCCCGGCGATGCAGCTCAGTTGGTGGGAATGCCTGGTAAGGGGGGGCGCAGCTGAGTTGGGGGCTTGTCCGGGAAGCTGAGTGACCAAGGAGGCTCTGGGAGAGAGCCAAAGAGACCCACCCCACCCCACCCCCCGCAGTGTTGCCACAGCTGGGGAAGATGGCAACATCCTGGGATGCCAGGATGCCCAAGGGGGATGAAGCCCTTCCTCGCAAAGAGTCTTTTGGGCCCAAGGCAGCTTGGCCGGCTGGTGGCCCCTCTGCCCCATGGGGCATTGCCAGGGTCGTTCCTCCAAGGGGCCAAAGCCTCCTGGCTGACCCACAAGGCCCTCGGAGGGGGAGAACAGCCGGCCTTCCTAGCACAGCGCTGCCTCTTCCCAAAAGGGAAGTTTTTTTGTTTGTTTGCCTTTGAAGGTGTCTCTCACCCGCTTGGCTTGTTTCTGTTTCATTTTGTCTGCCTCTGAGAAGGACTGGCTGGCTGCAAAACTCTTGTGGCTTGAGGCTATTGTGTGCACTCTGTACATGGGCCCCAGCTGGCCTCGAGCAGCTTCAAAGCCCTTTGGGGCTCTGCTCCCAAACCTGTGCCCAAACCGAGGGACCCTTGGGGGCTTCTTTGCATGCTGCAGGATCTCCCAGCGTGACAGTTTTGCACCCTGCAGACTGATAGAAAGCAGCTGGGACTCCCCTGGCGGAAAAGAAGAAGACCGGCATCGAGAAACAGGTGAGGGCGGCGAGGGGCCGAACAGCGTTGGTGGGGGGAAGTGTGCAGAATGTCTCCAGACAAAAACTATATCGCACTTTTGACCAGTCCTCACACTTATGACCGGTCATCATTTATGCCTGTTGCAGCATTTTGTGCATAGGGACTACTCAGAGGGCTGAAAAGTTATTTTTGACCTGTCCTCACACTTTTGACTGGTCCTCACACCTACAACTATCTTTACATTTTGCACCCTATCTTGTAACCGTGGTGAAGAGAAGCAGTTGTGAAATGAGTGATATGGTTGTTAAAAATGCTGCAATGGGCATAAATGTGAGGATGGTCATAAGTGTGAGGACTGGTCAAAAATTACTTTTTTTAGCCCTCTGAGTAGTTTCTATGCCCATAGCCACATCCACTCAGTCACATGAGGAGTTAGCCACGCCCACCAGTCACATGACCACCAAGCCACACCCCAAAATAAGCCACGCCCACAGAACTGGTACAAAAAATTTAGCCCCCCCTCCCCCCCCCGTGGCCCGGGCCTTTGCTTATTTTTCTGTATTTGGCCCTCACTCAAAAAACTTTGGACACCCCTGTACTATAGGCAACCCAATCAAGCAGAAATAGATATCCTTTTTGTCAACCAATTAACAAACATATGTAGGGAACACACTACAATAGTAATAGGGGACTTCAATTACCCTGATATCAATTGGAAAACTAAATCTGCACCAAGTGAAAAATCAAATAGGTTCCTAACCAAACTAGCTGACAACTTTGTTGCCCAAAAGGTAGAGGACGGAACTAGAGGGACAGCCATACTGGATTTAATACTTACAAACAGAGAAGAAGCAATAGAGGGAGTTGAAACTGCAGGAACCTTGGGTGAGAGTGGCCATGTCATACTAGAATTCAACATAAGCAATAGAACATGATATCAGAGTCTTAGATTTTAAAAGAGCTGATTTTAATAAACTTGGAACTTGGAGAGAGAACTTGGAAAAGATTCCTTGGATGAAAATCCTAAAGGGGAGAACAACTCAAGAATCTTGGGAAACTCTGTAAAATATGATCATAAAAGCCCAGACCATCGCAATACCACTGAGAAAGAAAAACAAGAAACCCAGGAAGAAACCAGCATGGCTGCACAAAGATCTCTCTGACAAATTGACAGACAAAGAGGACAAGTACAAAAAATGGAAAGAGGGACACATAACTAAGGCAGGATATCAGCAGATAGCCAGAATCTGCAAAGATGAAGTCAGGAAAGCAAAGGCTCAGAATGAACAAAGACTTGCAAAGTCTTTTATCGAAGTGTTATTTGTTATCAAAGTCAAAGATAACAAAAATAGTTTCTTCTAACATATAAATAAACAAGAAAAAAATCAAGGAAACAGTCAGTCCACTAAAGAGAGAAGATGGCAAGGAAGTAACCCTAACCCTAACCCAACCTACCAGAAACATAACTAAAAAACAGACTGGAAATAAAAGTTAAAATAAGCAAAAAAATAGTAAGAGAACACCTGTCTGATCTTGATGAATACAAATCACCAGGACCTGACAGATTACATCCCAGAGTTTATTTTATTTATTTATTTGTTTGTTTGTTCGTACTTTTCTACCGCCCTATCTCCCTAGGGACTCAAAAATCCTGGAGCACCTGGGAACTACCAGAGGACTAGAAAAGAGCTGATGTGGTTCCCATCTTCAAAAAAGGGGGAAAAAAAACAGATCCAGGAAACTACAGACCAATCAGCTTAACATCCGGGAAGATACTGGAAAAGATAACCTGTCTTCTTTGGCACGCTGCCAAAGGCTTTTCTTGGCAAGAACCCTACTAACTTCAGAAACAGGAAACAAGAAACAATTGTAGCAACGTTGCTTTCCTATAAAGAACCCTTTGCTGCTCTTTTAAGCCTTATGGGAGGGGCCAATCATCTTCTGGCCTTATTCCCAAGTCGTCCTTTTTGCTTCAGCTGCTCTTGCCTTCTGGCAGCTCTTTCCATGTGTGCACTAGGAACAGGCTCCTCCTGTTCCTCTGCCTCTCTGCTGTCCACCTCTGGAGGCTCCAGAGTCCACGCATCACTCCCAGATGGCCCTGGCCCCATCTCTGCCTCCGACACAGAGCCCTCGTCCGGGCCTTCCCCTGACTCCAGGACTGACCCATTGTCCTCCCCAGCCTCCTCACTGTCTGGCTCTACTGCCAGCTCCGGAGGCTGCTGGCTGACCACAACACTATCCTAGGCCCAGTACTCTTCAATATCTTCCTAAATGACTTAGATGAAGGAATAGAAGGGGAACTTACCAAATTTACAGATGATACTAAACTGGCAGGAATAGCTAACACCCTAGAACTGTGATGGCGAACCTGTGGCACGCGTGCCGCAGGTGGCATATGGAACCGTATCTGCGGGCATGCGAGCCGTTGCTCTAGCTCAACTCCAGCACAAATGCGCATGCCGGCCAGCTGATTTTCAACTGGCCCTGCCCATACCGCCCCTCCCCTCCCAGGAATCTCCCCGTGGCCAGTTTTGGATGCCAAATAAATACAGGACTTGCGCAGAGGCTCTGAAAGGTTGTTTTCGTCCTCCGGAGGGCCTCCGGGGGGCATGGGGGAGACCTTTTTCACCCTCCCCAGGCTCCAAGAAAGCCTCTGGAGCCTGGGGAGAGTGAAAAACTGGCCTTCCGGAAGTCTGGAAACGGGCCATTTCCAGACTCTGGAAGCTTCTGGGGGCCTGCTAGGCCCAAAACCGGGCACAGGGGGGCATGCGTGCATGCATTGGGGGGGTCACACACACATGCACGGCGGGGCAGGGTGTGGGAGGGACACTGAATTATGAGTGTAGGTACATGCCCGCGCGACCCCCTACGCTCCCCCCACTTTTGGCACACGATGGCAAAAAGGTTAGCCATCACTGCCTTAGAAGATAGGCTCAAGATCCAGATGGATCTTGATAGACTTGAACTCTGGGCGGCTCTATCAAACAAAATGAAATTCAATGTAGAGAAAAGTAAAGTCCTACACTTAGGTAAGAAAAACCACAAGTACACATATAAACTGGGTGAAACCAGGCTTAATAGCAGTGACTGTGAGAGGGATCTTGGAGTCTTAGTGGACAGTCTAATATGAGCCAGCAGTGTGCAGCAGCAGCCGCCAAAAAAGCCAATGCAATCCTAAATTGCATTAACAGAGGGATACAATCAAGATCAAGTGAGGTACTACTATCACTCTATAAAGCCCTAGCAAGACCACACCTAGAGTACTGCATCCAGTTTTGGTCACCACACTATAAAAAAAAGATGTTAAAACTCTAGAAAAAGCACGGAAGAGAGCAACCAGGATGATTAGAGGACTGGAGACTAAAACATATGAAGAACAGTTACAGGAACTGGGCCTGGCTTGTCTAGTGAAGAGAAGAACCAGGGGAGACATGATAGCAGTCTTCCAATATTTGAGGGCTGCCACAGAGAGGAAGGGGTCAAGTTGTTTTCCAAAGCACCTGAAGGCCAGACAAGGAATAATGGATGGAAAGTGACCAAGGGAGAGTGTCAGGCCTGGAAACCATACTAGGCCTTAGGGTTCCAGACGCGGCCACATTTTTCCCCTGAGGGGAAGAAGGGGGGTTGAGGGGTATGGTAACATTCTTCAAGCGGTCAAGGTCGGATGGTGTTCACATCTGCAGGAGGAGTGGCGGGAAGATATTCGAATGAACTGGGAGAACGTGGGACCATGTGACCAGCAAAGGGGTTAGGGGGGTGGGACTCTTGGGGTTTGTATAACTGGGAAAAGAATCCGGAAGTTCAGTTTTGGAATTTCACTCATCGTGTGCCAGTTTCCTTATGCTAGTAAAGAACTCAGAAGCCATTGTCTTTCAGAGTTCTTGTCAGCATATCTCATCCCATGGAGTTGGATGATCTCACTCAGTGGCTTCATGAAGATGTTAAAAAGGGAGAGAAATCCTGTAATACCCCACAAAGGAGCAGCTGTAAGGTGAATCTCTCACTCCCAGCCGTGGAGAAAGGAACCGAACCAGTGCAACACTGCCCTCCCAGTCCCAAACCCCGAAGCCACTCCAAAAGGATATCATGGTCAATGGCACTGAAAGCCGAGAGGTCGGGGAGAGAGAAGATGGATGCACTACCCCAACTCACTCTTACCAGGTCATCCAGAAGTGTGACCAATGCCGTTTCTGTCCCATAACCAGGCCTGAAACCTGACTGAAAGAGGTCTAGATAATCTGTACCATCCAGGACCCTCTGGAGCTGCAAAGCAACCATTTTCTCCATCACATTCCCTAAAAAGTACAGCGAGTTCTAAAGATTGTTTCTTAAGGAGGGATCACTGCCTCCTTAAAGCTATAATATTAATCACTGCACACCATCCTGGAAGCTTTCACTAACCAGGAGGGACAGAGATCTAATAAGTGGTTGCGCTAACAGCCCCAAGGACCCTCCTCCATTTCCTAAGATCAAACTGCTTCCAGATAACAGGAAGTCTCTACTCTGCATATCTCTGATGGATTTGCTCCACACTTGGACTGGAGAGTGAATTTGAGCAATTTCATCTGTCAGATATTGCACAAACTCCTCCAAGCAGCCCTGAAGATGATCCTCCGAACCCTCTTTCTCGAGGGAGCAAGTAACTTTGAACAAGGCCAACAGGCAACACTGCAGATGCAATAAGTGCAGAGAAATAATGGTATTTTGTTGCTCTTCCTGTTAGCAGCTCTAACCTGTTTGCAAAGCCTTAGTAAGACCACACTTGAAATACTGCATCCAGTTCTGGTCACCACAATATAAAAAAGATGTTGAAACTCTGGAGAGAGTGCAGAGAAAAGCAACAAGGATGATTAGAGTGCTGGAGGCTAAAACATATGTAAAGAAGGGTTGCAGGAAGAAAAGAAGAACTAGGGGTGACATGATAGCACTGCTCCAATATTTAAGAGGCTCTTACAAAGACCAGGGGATCAAATTATTTTCCAAAGCATCAAAAGGAAAGACAAGAAACAATGGATGAAAACTAGTCAAGGAGAGAACTAAGCTAAAACTAAGGAGAAATTTCCTAATGGTAAGAGCAATCAAACAATGGGATAGTTTGCCTTCAAAAGTTGTGGATGCTCTATCACTGGAGGTTTTCAAACTCGAGGAGAGGGTTGGAGTAGAACACCTTCCAACTCTATTCTATGTTCTGTATTTGCTCAGATTGTTCTTTGTTTTCCCTTAGCAGCACTCTGGCCATCTTTTGGCCCTTTTAGGCATCCTCACTTCCTCTATGAATCACGGAGAATGTTGGGACTGATGGGCCAGGAGATGTTCAGGGTGCGGCTACTCCTGT
This sequence comes from Ahaetulla prasina, assembly GCF_028640845.1. Lineage (NCBI taxonomy): Eukaryota > Metazoa > Chordata > Lepidosauria > Squamata > Colubridae > Ahaetulla > Ahaetulla prasina. The sequence continues at coordinate 27,626,675 of NC_080549.1, read as the reverse complement.
TTCCAGGTTGTGGCCAGAACCTCAGCTGGAACATGCAGCAGTGTCCCTGGAATCTTCCCCCACTCCCTTTGAAATCCAAACAGATCCATCAGTCACTGTTTGACCTATTCAAACAGGTCTGGCTTCCCTGCAAAGAGGGCAGCCCAAGAGAATCTCAAGGCCACCAGGGTATGATTTGACCGTGACAGAAAGAATATTGACAAATATCCCATCAGATCCCATTGCCACTGCTCCAACAAGAAGATCATATCTGAAGCGTGATCACTGTCTCAAGTTGGACCAGGAATGATAACCATCATGGTAGCCATGACCTCCTGGGCCGCTGCCCTGAACACCCAGTAATAAGTGTAATTGTGATAAAAGATGAATCTGTGCAAAGCCCCAAACCATGGCTGACACCTCTTTCTTGAGGAAGAGTTGAAAGTCCAGGGGAACCCCAAACTGCACACCAACTCTGAGGAAGTACAATGCTGTTGAGAATAAAAAATGACCCATTACCAAACTCCAGGCGTTAAAAACCCAAAGCCACTCCATCTGGTTAGAATTAAGTCATGTTACATTGACTTTTTGGGGGAACTTTTATACTGAAGCAAGCAATCTTATCAACAACTAAGAAAACTTGCGTCAGACATTGGCTAGCCGATGGCACCCTAAGAAGACCCTCCCTGTGGGAGCGCACTGGACATACCGGACAATGGAAGGTAACTATTGGCAGCAGGCGGTCCCGTAAATATCCCGGTCCAATGCCATGGAGCGCTTTAAAGGTGATAACCAACACCTTTGTTATGTTATGTATGTGTACACTTTTGAAAGTAGCCAACAGAATTTCATTTTTAATGTGTGCCAGTGTGCCCACAGTAAAAAATGACAAGGTTATCTATCTATCTATCTATCTATCTATCTATCTATCTATCTATCTATCTATCTATCTATCTATCTATTTATCTATCCATCCATCCATCCATCCATCCATCTATCTGCAAAAATGGGAAAGCTCTTTTGGATGACTTTTTCAAGGGCACAGAAAAGTTGGGGAAAGTGTGTGTCTTCTTACTTCTAGGATAGCTTTGCACATTTGATCTATATTTCTCCCAATGCAGACTGACAGGCTGAAGTGTGATGGGCATAATCATTCAGCAGATCATACCTATTTGCCTGGGGTGTCGTCCTTATGCTTCACCCTTTTGCCTAATCAGCAAGGGATTATTATTATTTAAATTTGATAAATAACCCAAAATATTTACATCTGCTAGCTTAAAATTTTAATATGCTGCTAGATGCTAAAATTATTAACAATACTAACAACATTAATCAATAAAGTACTAACAACTAGATGACTTCATCTACATCCAGCAACTCTCAGAAACAATTGATTCCCCACAATTGGATAGAACGTCTGAGAAAAATATTAAATCATTGAAGACAAATTACCAAAAGTTTTTTTTAATTTGTTGGACAATTTAGTTTATCTATTTTTCTGAAAGACATAAATCCTTCATGACTTTGCAAACAAAACAGGGAAGTGGCTAGCATATAGATTATGAAAAGTAAAATTTGAAATTATAAGGTGATCTAATATTAACTGACAATGCAGTCATAAAAAAGCTTTTCATCAATATTATTCCAACGTTTAAAGGAAATGACAACTCTTTAAAGAAAATATTTATTTATTTGTGTATTCATTCATTCATTTCACATTTTTGACCCACGCAACTCCCTGAAACGAATATCTAAAGAAATGAAATTTACCAATGATTATCAAGGAACAGAGACAAATTATGAACAAACCTATAATAAGCTTAGTTTCTGAAGCTACATAAAAGAAAGATTAAACAGGAAAGAGGTCTGAACTAGATGGATTATCTGGTTCTTATTATGTGTTGAGGATGAACTTTTAGAAACTTTACAATAAACTCTATCCTCAAGAAGAAAGATATCAAAGAATCAGAAGAAGGCCAATATAGCATTAATAGTTAAGAGGAACAAGATTTGACTTTAACAAGAAATTTTAGGCCAATATCATTATTGAACAAGCATTAGAAGTGGTTTTAAATGACAATTTTTGCAAGAATTTATTGATGTAGTTCATATGTATTTTTAACTAAAAGGCAGTTAAAAGACTGTTAGAAATACTTTACACATTTTGGAATATTTGGAGCAACATCACAAAAACCAAATCTCATTGATTAAATTGATCTTTCTTTGACAATTTGAACAGGACTTTTTTTATTCAAGGTTTTAGAAAGTATGAATTTTGGAGAGAACTTTATAAAAAGGGTAAGGCCAATTTACACTACACAGAAAGCAGAAATAATTGTTAATGGAGATCTAAGAAAATCCTGTTGAGATATAAAAAGGGAACAAGATAGGGATGCCAACTCTTGCATTTATTTTGGTTATTGAATTATTGAATAAAGGTGCAAGACAAAATAAGAAGATAGTGAAAGTAAAGATTAAAAAAGAAACTTACAAGTGAAGGGCTTTTGCAGTTGACTTGGTATTGGTTCTGAAAGAGCCTTTAAAAGGAATTGAAATATTAATGGTCAAATTAAAATAATTTGGCGTAGTAGCAAGCAGGTTTCAAAATTAATAAACAGAATCAAAGATGTTACAAATATAAAAAAGATCAAACAGAATAAATGATGAATAAAATGGGTTTTAAGGTTCAGAAGAACATAAAATAGGGTATCAGGATATCACAAGGCTTTTGACACAATTGAGCCTATGCGACCTCTTGCAACCCTTTCCTGCCCCTCCATATGGTTCAGAGTTGCTGAGGGTTTTGAAAAGGGTTAAGAGATGTCTAGAGCACCACTAGATTAGATGAGACTCTAATCAGACATGATTTAGAGCTATCTCATGGCAGTAAGGCCTATCTCATGGCAGTAAGAAGGAACATGGAACCCTTTAATGTCCTTATTGCAACTGCAGGATATTGCTGGTGGCCCTGTTCAGGATTACCTGGTTCCCCCTGGGACAGGGGAGCTCAGATGATCATTGTCAAGATCGTTCAGAGGAATTTGTTCAACACATGATGGACAAAGTCACTCAAATTTGTTCCAAGCTGGAACTCTTGTATGGTGCTAGTCCATGAGATGCTTGGGGAAAGGTCTTACCCAGTTATCTGGGAACAGTTTGATCCCTTTGAATTCAATGCTGCCAGTGTAACCACCTGTCAATTAGACCCCTGGTTCCTCCTGGTTGATGAAATTGCTCACTGCAAAGGGGATGAAAGAGGCCTTAGTTCAGCGGTTCTCAACCTGTGGTTCGCGACCCCGTTGGGGTCGAATGATGATTTGCCAGGGGTCGCCTAAGAACATTGGAAATATGGGAAGTATACTTGCGAGTCAAAGAATCGCGCTCCAATGGTTGACTCCACAAGCAATCACTCCCAATCGCTAGCCTAATCTGGCTTCAGGCGCGATAATAGGGGAGGAGTCTCCGCTTTAATGCCTCCGTCCTCAAGGCAATCGCAAGCAGTTCAGATCGCTAGCCAATACAGCTTCAGGCATGATAAATTCAAAAAAACAATTTGCTGCTTTTTTTCCCCTTCTGCGGCTGCTGAGGCGCACTGAGATCGCTGGGAAAAAAATTTTATGGTTGGGGTCGCTACATCGTGGGGAATTGTATTAAAGGGGTCGCAGCACTATAAAGGTTGAGAACCACTGCCTTAGTTAATCCTCCCCTAAAAAAATATCTTGATCCCAGCTGCCTGGACAATTTTCATCCAGTTTCTAACCTTCCATTCTTGGGAAGTACAAGAAGTACATTGGTTGCACTTATTTGTTAAATTTATTTGGCTATTTTAGGTGGCTTACAACTACAAAAAGAAAGAAATGAAAAAAAATGTAAATAAAACAGAAGTAAAAATAATAGAACAATAAAATAAACATTAAAGATAAAATAAGTACATCAATATCATAACAAAAGATGGACAGGTGGAGAGCAGAGAGTGAGGGGGGAGGTGAAATCTGCCATCAATCCAGCAGCCACCTCTGGCATGGAACACCCCCATTAGGTCCCCGGCCACCTAGCAGAACCAGGTCTTTAGGATCCTACAGGAGGATAGGAGGATCGGGATAGATTTTACTCTAGGTAGGAGGGCAAAGCTGTGGCAGAGAAGGCTCTTCTTCTAGATCCCTATAGTCGGAGCTCTTTGACAGGCAATAGGCTGTCAATCCAAACTGTTGTTTCTCTGTGTCATATATGTGTGTGTATATGTGGGTATATGCATAATGGTTAACTTTTGAGAGCTGAACGCAACAAAAAAAATACCCATTGATAAAAACAGGTTTGCACTTAGTGACCATTATAAAAACGGTTGTAAAATTGAGATCAAATTTTGGACTCAACTGTGGTTTTAAGTTGAGTGCCTTAGTGAATTGGATAGCAGTGTATACTTCTATATATCATATGATTAAATTGAACAATGGCAGCTCTGGTCTCAGACAGACTTAACATTAACAAGCTTGATTCCTTATTTTATTTTGCATAATGCTTACTCCCTTACTTTTTAATCACCTAAAGTCCTGCTGAGGAAAGACAACTAGAAACTTGGAAGGGCAATTATTAAACCATTTGGTAATCTTTAATGTTTGACCATTGAAGGGAAGGGAAAAATCAATGAAAAAACATAAAGTGTAAAAGGCTAGAAATCATCTGCATTTTCTTTAAACTTTTTCAGAGTATGCAGTAATAAGAAAGCACTACTAAGCTGTTTCACAAATGAAAATGGACACAAGGCCAGAGTCTTATTCCTCCAAGAGAGTAACAGTACAGTCAATATAGACTGTACATATTTCACAGTCTGAAATAAATGAGTGAAGGACTGTGATTATTCACGATTCATACAAAGATCTCATTTGGCAGTAGTCTCTTGAAAGTTTTTCCTTCATAAATTTTAAATCAGTGGTTCTGCTCATTACCATGAGATTCTCCTTTACAGGGATCATTTGTATGATTACCAAATAACATTTGAAGAAATATTCTACAGGGTCATCAAAATGGAAGATAAATTTGTACGAAAAGGACAGTAGATAAGGAAAACTGTTGATAATATAAAATAAGAATTCACCAACTTGGTTCGCAGAAAAAGGCAAATTAAAATATGATTAGAGGACCAGTATAATATTCAAATTCGGACCAAGAGCTAAAACAATTAAGGAGGAGCAATCATTTTTATCCTTGCTCTGCTTAACCATGGTTACTTGTGTAAACACAAATGGTTCATGGAAGTCATAAACTATGATCTACCAACCACAACTGGAGATTTCATGCATCCTGACTCAACAATATATGAATTAACGAAGTGTGAATCCTGTCCTTGAAGAAGCACAAAATAATCCCTGCTCTTAAGAAAGACCCTTAATTTAACCCTGTGTCATAACCACTTGACTGTTCACACAACAATCTAATCCAGCCTTTCTCAATTTTGGAGGCTTGAAGATGGGCGGAGTTCAATCCCCAGAATTCTGGGAGTTGTGGTTCACACATCTTGAAGCTGCCAAGGTTGACAAACACCGTTGTCGTTTGCAGTCAACCAAACCACAATTTTCTGAATTTTGACCCCCGTGAGGGATCTACTGAACAGACTAAGCCACCCAAAAGACGAACCCACAAACAGCCACGACCACCAAGGCGTTGGGGCCGATTCCATCCTTTTTTTAAGGTCCCCGTAACCCTAAGCCTAACCTTGTGCTTTGATGTGGCCTAGAGGCTAAGCGAGAAAGCTATCTTGCAATCCCCATCTCTCTGCCGGAAGCCTCCGCTAGAAGACATGAAGTGCCGGGAATATGCTCAGAAGTCGCCGCAAACGCACCGGGCACGGGAGCGCGCAAAGCTCCTTGCCTATCCCCAAAGGTGGGCAGGTAACAGCGCACCTGTGCAGCCCTCCATCCTTCCCGGCCACCGCGGTCTGCTGCTGCCGCCACCAAAGCCGCGGAGCGAGGCGGGGGGGGGAGGCGGCAGAGACCCCGCCCCCAAACGGGGAGGGCAACGGCGGGGGCCCGCCGGGGGGCGCCCACGAGCCCAAGCAGGCCTGTCCCGCCCCCACTGGGCATGCGCAGAGGCGGGAAGCTCGAGGGGGGCGGGGGGGGCGAGGGCCGGTCCCCCAACCCTGTATTCAGCACCGCCGGAGAACCCGCAGCGCGGTGTTCACGCCACAGCCGGCGGGAAGGAGGCGCCGGCGTTTAGGAAGGCGAGCGGCGAGAGTAGCAGCTTCAGGGTTTTTCCCGCCGCCGCCGCCTTTCTCCGCCCCTCACCCGGCTGATCGGCCTCATTGGGAAAACACGCGGAGCCAACTGCCGCTCCACCGCCTACCTCGCGGGCTCCGCGGACATGTCTCCGTCGTTGTCCCTCGCGGCCGGGCCGGGGGCGGCCAGCTTCAAGCGCTGAAAGGAAACAAAGCCGTTGGCGCCACCAACCCCGCCACCTTCGCCACCACCGCCATCTTGTCGGCGAAAAGAGGAGGGAAGGCCCCTCCCCCGCCTTACCTCTTTCACTCCGCGTCCCGCCATTGGCTCTCGGGGACTGGCATCTTTTTTTCGATTGGGCAGGTCACGTCGGCGCTGTTACTAGGGCGGTTTGCGTCATCGCTCCTCTATTCCGCTTGCGATTGGCTGCTATGGCGGCTGTCGTCGGCTGTTGTCACGCCGCATGACGTCACTGAAACGGAGGTCGGCTTGCAGGGTCCCCGAGCGCTCTCCGGCCGTCTGTCCCAATGCAAAAGGCAAACTCCTTGTGCCTCGTTCAAGGCAGGCAAGAGGCAGTCTTGACGTTACACCTGTAACAGGCTGATTGTGTTGCACACCTAGTTTGACAAAGCTTAAGGCATCGTTTCTTCTCACTTATTTCAAAACACATTGTATGCCTTTCTAAAAACTTTTGCATTTAACATTTTTACTGTTGAGAAAACATTCTACCGTAGCTAACCATCTTGTCTTCACTTCGGAAGTTGCGGGAGCTTCATCACCGGAGGCTTTCAAGAAGAGACTGGACTGCCATCTGTCAGAAATGGTGCAGGGTCTCCAGCTTGGACAGGGGGTTGGACTGGATGACCTGCAAGGTCCCTTCCAACTCCAAAATACCTTTTTGTGACATTAGTGATTCTTCTACCAAATCACCTGGTTTTGTCTTGCCTTGCTATAGCTGGACAAAATTGAACAGAAATAGGTATGGTACTGGAAGAAGTGCCTCTGCCCTGTAGTGGGGATGGAAAAATTCCCCGGGCTGCAATTGTGATGCTGATAGGCAAACTATTAAACGTATTGTGCATGATCGCCCAGGGCGTGTCTTCTCTGGTTCCCTAGATCTGCATGAAGCAAGGCCAGAGGCGAGTGCCTGGATGGCTGAATTGGACAGCGAGTCATGAGGCCACTGCCATACTCTCATACAAGTTTTAACGTGTAATTACATGGACTGTGTATATATGCTTACTTCTCTTCTGTCATGTTCTCATCATATGCTAAATAATAACTTACCAAAACCAAAATTGGCTGAATTCTGTCATTAATCTCTAAATTGTGGTTTATAAAGCTGAATGGTCAACATAGTCAACAGAATCATAATAGCCTTTATTTCTATGTCACTATAGTTAATAAGTATAACTATTGTAATCTGACAATCATGGTTTATAGTTTAGCACAACATGTTCGGGAGCCAAAAGTTATGTAACAATGAGTCAAAGTAAAACTAAAATGAATGATATTCAAAATGCTTATATCAAGATGATGATATAGGGAAAATATACATTGGCACCCTCACATCTAACCAATTCCTGGTCATTTTCTTAGGCAAATCATTATTGTTACCTTGGCAACAATAGCTTTTTCTTAGAAACAGTCAATTGCAATATTATTCATTGTTTCATTAGACTTGGTGTTACTGATAAATTAATGTTCACATTCTCAATCATCCAGGTCGCAGTTGTCCCAAAGGTACTTTTTTTTTCTTTTTTGAATCAACTTTTATTGATTTTTTTTCTTTCACACACGCCCACATATTTTATGAACAGAGTATTGACCATATCATATCTTATACAACTTGTCATATCCAAATACATTTTACATAGTTACAATTTCTGCCAAAATATTCTTTTTCCTTACTTTATCTTATCTCAATACTTCTATGCTTATTGTATAAATAACATCTTCTTCCACCCTCAAATTCTAATGTCTCCATTGTTAATCATATACAGTATATTCTCTTTTAACTTTCATATTAATTCATTCTTCATCCTAATAAATTTGAACATGTTCGGAGTTGCCTTTCTACCATTTCATCTCGTTTTACAACAATCCTTCTTTTCCTTCTCTCTTTACCTTCCCTCCCTTATTTTATCCTTTCCTACTTTCTTCTTTCCTCCTCTCCTACTCCTTCTCTACCCCTTCCTTTCTCCCCCTCCTCCTTTCTTCCTCCCTTTCTAACATTCTCTTCTATTTATTTCCCCTCCTTTTCTTCTTCTCCTTTTCCCTTTCTTCTATTCCTCTCTCTCCTTCCTTTCTTCTCTCCTCCTTCCATCCCTCTACTCCTTCCATTCTCTCTCCATTGTTGTATTCATTTTCAGTTCAGGATTGTGGAGAAATATTTTCTCCATTTATTGAATATATTTCTCAAAATCCCCATCACATTTTTAATTAACGATGAACTTATTCTATTTTACCTTGAAACATTTTAACTAAATTAACCTTCCACCTCTTATTTTCTTTAGTTCCTAATTTCTTATTCCAACATCAATTATTTTCCTCATTTACTAGCATTTCAATGTTATATCTCAATTCCAGTTATTTTCACATTTTAAACCAATCTATCCTTCACATTGCATCTGCTGATCCATTTTACAATAAACAAATACTACTACTTTTTTGCTGCTTACATACATCATTTACTGGCATTTCAATTTTATATCTTAATTTCAATTAATTGTTCCATTTTACAGTAATCTCTATATTTCTAATTTGCTTCTTACATACAATTTCTACTAATAATACCATTCCCTTAAATCAACAAATAAATGCTTTAATTCCCTTCCTGATATCCCTTGTTCTTCCCCTTTTAACCATTTTCTTTTGGTCTCTCCAGAATTCCATGTCTTGATATTTTTCTCCCTTTCTCTTTTTATGTTTATTGTATCTTTCTCCCTGAACCCTTTCTCTAATTTTTAAAATTGTTACCCTCTTAATTCTCCCCCTCAATCTTTTCCATTTCCTTCTCTTCCCTTCTTTTTTGAGGAATATTTTGATATTTTGAGGGATATCCATTTTTATTTTGTCACTGACAATCCCAGTGTAATTTTCTATTTTTTTAATCTTCAACTGTTTTCCCTTCAACATTATTTTCTTGCTTCTCATTTATATCCTTTCCCCCTTTTTGTATTGTAACCAGCCTTCTGCTTCTTCATTTCCCTTAAATGGTTCACACACATTCTTAAACATCTCCACTAGTTCCTCATACTTCTAATTTCCAGTCATTTTTTTTTATTTTAGTTTATGTGTAGTTCAAATTCAAGTCCATGTAATGTTTTTCTTTATTTCCAAATAGTATCCAATTCAATATTTATTTAGATCATTCCAGTTTGAGACTTTTTTTTCCCACTTCTTTTCAAAGTCGTGCTCCAGCTGTTTAAACAAATACTCCTTAAGATTTCCCATGGTAGTCTAAATCCTTTATTCCTTCAATTTTTAAAGTGATTGTTGAAGTGCTTCCTTTCCACCAGATGTCTCTCTCCGATCCACAAATCCCCAGGCAACAAAGTACCACTTTAAATCCACATAGAAAGTACTTTCTCTTTAATTGCTTCCTTTTCTTGTTAAAAAATGCTTTGCCTCAGTTTCTTTTTCTTATATTGTTTTTAATTTCTCCAAATCCAATTTTAAATCCAGGTAGAAAGTTTTCCTTTTTGGGCTTTCGTCTTTAAAGTTCCTCTTTGTTTTTCTTTTCAGTTTGAATTCCCAAGTGCCAATTAACCGCTTATTTCACACTGGGACCTCTTTTAAACTTAAAAAAAAAAATTCTTACCTCTGAGTTGGCCAATCACTCACCTGGTAACAATACTCCATTCAATCTTAAATCTTAGTCCGGTTGCCCCAGCTTAGAGCGGTTGTTTTAATGGCAGCCACCCCCACTACTGGATCAAAGAGCTGCCTCCGACCTTTCAAGGAACTTGCCTGTTCCTCTTGGTCTTCCGAGGAGCCTCTTTCTTCCCCATCCCTCCAAGACGGTTCCAGTCCGAAGACACCCCCACTCCCCCAAACAGTGGTTTGTCTGGCTGGACTTTTGTGAAGCTTGTCAGAGCTCGCTATTTTCCAGCCAGTATCGCAGCGACGATTCCAGTTCTCCCAAAGGTGCTTGCTTTTTCAAAAGGCAACTAGACTTTCTTGCTTTTGTTTGAAGACATTTCACTTCTCATCCAAGGAGCTTCTTCAGCTCTGACTGGATCATGGGGAATGGAAGGATTAATACTTCGTGCAGACAGCTGGTCATTTGCATCCTTTTAGTGAGAAGTGCTAATAGTTCCTGTAGTCTGCATTTTTTTTGCAAACCTGGTGTGGGATTATGAATGGCTTTCCAGAAAACCTACAGACTACAGGAACCATCTGCACCACTCAGGTGACCGGAGGACACAGGGAAATCTCCAAGCGGCCTCAACGACTCTCTGAAAGGATGCAGACCAGCTGTCCGCAAGGAATATAAATCCTTCCATTCCCCAGGAAGTAGGTTGTGAATTGAGTGCAGAAAAGTATAAGAAGAATGCCTTGGGATGAGTTCAGGGCCACTGGCCGTAGCTACTCCTTGCTGGACTTAGCTATGTCAGTGGACCACATTGCAACAAGTTATTACTGTAAATTGTGTTATAATGGCTGTTCATGTTCCAAATTGCTCATGAAATAAACCTCTGAATCTTAAAAGTAAGAATTGTTTATTGTACTGCTGTCTTCTGTTTCTTTTATTGGGATATTTTTAAGACAGTGTAGTGAGGTTTTCCAGATGCAGTCAAGTTCCCCAAAAATTGCTGATTCAAGCTAAGAAATTTTTTATTGAAAGCTGACACATATCCATAATAGTCATTTCAATATCCATGCTACAACTTAGATGTTCTCAATCATATAAAAATGTATTTTTCAAACATTGTTGGAATCAAATACTGAAAAATAGTATAATGGTGTTAAGGCACTTGGAAAGTAATTGAATACAGGAAACCTGTGTAAGAGAAAACTGAAAAGCTAAGTAGTGGCTACTTCAAGAAATATCTTTTTCTTGATCTTCCACAGCCCTTATTACACCTTGCCCAAAAGAAACCGATGCTACCAAACCCAGGATGGGTTTCTTCTTCCTATGGAGAATTTGGGCCTTAGCACAAAAACCAAGCAGGACACAGAGAAGAAGGGAGAACTATTGAAATGGCACCTCTGCGATTATAGCCTCTGCTTCTTTTGGGATTCTTTCTTTCCTCTCCAAAAGGTCTTGAAAGTAAAAAAAAGTCCACTGAATAGTATGTCTCTGTTGCCGTAGTTAGACAAGTTAGCATGTCTAATATCTAGTCAGGATTCCAAATGAGAAATATTTCAATTTAAGTAGGTTATCCCCACATCAGTTACTTTTCCAATGAGGCCATCCTTTGATTTTGGTACAAATGCCAGGATTATATACATAGCACCTACACAACAGATAAAGAGGAGATTCTGCTTTTGACTTTCTTCCTCCCAATTGCTCAATTATGAAAATAATTTTAAGAATGCCAGTGATCTCTTTTGGGAACATGGTGGAGGACTAGATATTTAGTCCAACCCACCACAGACAATGTCCATTACCAAAGCTGAGCAGGGGGCTGTGTTTGGTAAAGATCAGCACAAGAATAGACCTTAACTGCAGAGCTCAATCTACATGCTGGTGTAGATCTCAACACTGTCCACGTTTGATGGGAAGGGCAGCATAGAATTCTAGGAAGTTCAGTTCAGCAGCAGCAGCAGGAGACCAAGTAAATGGAAACGGTCTCACGCATGGCGAAGAAAAGACTCAAGGAGGCCACTTTATTAAATGCTTACGAGGTTCAACCGTTATTTCCCCCTTAAGGTTTATCTGTTGGCTCTACGCTTTAGGCGAAAGCAAATCACCTATTACACAGAACCAAAAGACCAAAATTGGACTCTCTTCTCCTATCAAGGGATAACATGCCTCGGTCTTGCAAGCGTAAGAAATGTTGCTGAGAAATAAAATCCCAGCAGGTGCTGGAAAAACAGCCACGATGGGAGCTTACCTATTAAAGGACCATCCTTGTCTGAAAAAGCCCATCAACCCAGATGAGCCACGTCTGAAGACCTTGCAGCGTGCAGAACTGCAAACGGAAAATGCCTGTACACATGCGAGGCATAAAGAGATGCGCCGAGTTAAGCTTTTGGAACTGTGGCCTTTTTAAGGCTCCCTTGTTTTTAAGACAAGAAGCGACACCTTGGCCTCAGCTAAATGGGAGAGAGTCATGTGCTGTAATTAATATGCATCCTGACATTAAAGGGTTTGTCTTGCCAAGGCACCAGGGATCTTTGGTTAGGTGTGCAAGGATTCCGTTCATTTCAAAGAGAGGTAGCACCATCTGGATCTTGGACGCTAGTGCTCCACTTTGGCGAATTCCAACACAGCACATTCTTAATTCATCAGAAAGCTGAAAGGAAAAACATAAACACACACCAAATGAAAAGATGCTGGACAAGAGAGAGCAGGGAGCAGGAAGTACAACATGGCTGTTCAGTGAGTGGGGTTCTCTATCTGTATTAAGAACTTCAGGCAATCCAAACTGTGCCCATACTGGGTGTGCCATCAACTGTGGAGTTGGTGGCTGTGTTTCATAATTCTATTAAGAGTCCATTTCCTGGAGCAGAGTAATTTATGAGAGAGAGAACACACATACCTGTAGGGATAGCCGTGATATTTGGATCTAAAGACTGAGAGGAGCCAGCTGAAGAACACCACCACAAGGCCAATGCCAGCCACGCACATGACTATGGGAGAGCAAAGAAGCCAGTGAGACTGAACTGTGAAGAACAGGGGTCAGCAAAGCACTGGAAAGGGGAGGGGGCGTTTTGCAAACTGCGAAGGCCGTCACTCCCTCGATGCATTTACATAACAAACAACTTCCTGCGGACCCCACAGGATGCAGCAGTTCCAGCAGCAGCAGGAGAGGTACCCCAAAGCTACCCTTCTAATGACTGGCAGCACTTGGTTCAGCAGTGCTCTGGAAAGGCAAGTCTGCGAGAACAATGTCAGGAATGCTACAAAAGGGCCTCTCAATCCTTTGATTGACAGGGATGGCAGATATACTTTATGCTGGCAATGGACTTATCCTAAGAGGTGCTGAGCAGCTGTTTAAACACTCCCTCTCCTCCCTACCTGCGTCACAGCCATGTAATCCAACGAAAGCATTTTGCTGTCAGTTCTGATACTTACTTTTTCTCTTCCCCACTTCCAAGTCAGACGTAGCGGCTTCATAAAGAAGCACAATCCCCAGAGTGACACCTGCATCTGTGAGAAGGCAGGTTAAGGCCACAGCCATGGACAGAACGAAGCCTTTCAGCTTTGAGAGAGCTCCCATCTTACATAATTATTGCAAATATTCCGATTTCTACACTTTTACAGGCACGGTTAACAAAACATCTGCCCAAAGTTTAGTATGTCATTTAAACATAACATAGAACGAGAATTCCAACTAGGGTGCAGGGTTATGTTTACAGATATTCCTCACTTAGCGATCAGAACTGGGATTGGCTACTCAAGCACTAAACACCACTGTTGTTAAGTAGAAAATCATGTGGCTGCAAAGGTTTCCTCTTTGGCTGTTTAAATGAATCACAATTATTAAGGCACCACATTATTGCAATTTGCAAATTTGCCTTCTCCATTAACTTGGATTGTCAGAATCTTGCTAGAAAGTGTGCAAATGGCAATCTTATGACAAGGGATACTACAATGGTTGTAAACGCAAGGCCTACTTGCAAATATGTATTTTACACCACTATAACGGATGGCATAATGGATGGCATAAACGAGGCAGTCAGTAAGCAAGGTCTACCTGAAGTAACTCCAGGTACCAATGTTGCATTTACAACATTGAGACTAGTTGGAACTAGAACAGAATAAGTCACCTTTCAGACGACTGTGTTTACCTCTTACCTGCTCCTACAGATAGAATATTTTATTGGGCCAAGTGTGATTAGAAACACTAGGAATTTGTCTCCAGTGCAGAAGCTCTTAGTGTACATACAAAGCGACAGAGTAATAATAATAATCATAATAATACCAATAAGAGGGGGATAAGATAAGGATAATAATACTACAACCCTATGACAAGGGTAAGTATCTTTACCATAAGACAGTGCTGTGGGAATTACTGTAGGTGTTGAGCAGAGTGATGGCACGAGAGAAGAAACTGTCCCTGTGCCTAATTGTTTTGGCCTGCGTTATCCTGAAACAGTGTCCAGGATGCGAGGGGTCTGTAGATTCATCCTACTGATCTCCTGCCAGGATTGGTAGGTGTAAATTTGCAGCACGTTCTCCCCCAGCCCAACACAGGCCATTTCCTGAATTGTAAAACCATCACACAGCAGCACAAGGCTGGAAAAACAGTATTTCTGATTGTACTTTCGCATATCCTACTTATCCTTAAGGATACTAAACAGTAAAACGATATGTGTTTCAGCAACAAACTGTGCTTGGCTGCTCCCATGGATGTAGTTCTGCAAAATAAAGAGATTAAATAAATGAAATTACTTTGATGGGACAAAGCTCAGAACCTGTATTTGCATGTGAGCAGAAAATTCCTCCCCCCCATCAGTTCTTTAGAAAGTGAAGCTCAGCTCCGGACAATCTTGACGGTAAGTTCTGGAAATTAATGCTGTACTACCAATCCCCCACTACCTCCCACTGAACTTGGATATTTCCCAGTAGATGAGGCCCTGGAGCCAAGGAAAATGATCTCCAGTTCCAAGGGAAAAATAACTCACCATTTGACCTGTGTGAGGATTCTTATGAGCGTATGGTGGCCCTCTGATGTGATTCCACATCTGGCCTGATGTCATAGCCAGGACAAAGCACTAAAAAACAAGAGTGAATCAGCTGCCATGCATGTGCCACCAACAAACCCACTAAAGGAATCTGGCCTATATATTAACTAACCTCAAACAGAGCTTTTTTCACTCTTTCAGTTATTTCAAATGGCATTTATAAACTCTTCAGACATTATTTACACAATAGTATGATTTAATCAGTTATAATTTATATCCTATGAATAATAAATTTATTCTCAGAGGAACCAGAGAGGTCTAAAATGTTGGTTTCAGATCTGCCCATTTCCTGCAAAAAATAACTCCCAAACAGGAATACAGAAACCTTCTTTCCTCAGATTGTCCTTTTTTGAAAAGGGGAAAAAGAATGCCAGATGCAGCTTCTTCGGGATCATTCCTGCCGCTGTGTGCCTCTGTGACTGAGTAGAACAAGGAGGCAAAAGGTCAGATTGCTTACCAAAGCAGCAAACGCCCAGCCTGTCTTGTTATAGAGAAAGTCGAGGTTGCTTCTTCTTAAATAGACGAGGCCACCAATGACAGCCAGCAGCAGCCCTAACATCAAAGGTCCAGCATAGTTTGGTGGTCTTATCACTCGGATCTGTGAGAAAAGCAGGCTGCAATTGTCATCTCGGGAGTCATTATTTCACTGCCATCAATGGGATGTAACTTTTCAGCATTGGGGTCACTAAAAAGCTACCTGACTTGGACGTCTCCCACATGGCTTCTAAAATGTTTGCATGATTTATTGAAAAGGATCACACTGAATTCTTGGACATGGTGGGGGGGGTGCTCGGCCAGGTATGGCATTGGATGACTGATCCGCAATATGAAGAACATTTTAAAACAAAGATTATGTTATGCCTTGTTTATTAATATATGTTTTTGTACCTTTTGAGGGACAGGATAGAAATAATTAAAAAGAGTAATAAATAGTATAATTCTAACAATGAAAATAGCTGCCACTAATGTCACTGCTCTCCTAATGTGATGATGGAGGAGAATCTGTACAAAGCAGGTTTCCAGCAGTGTCTTCAGATCAATTTTTCACCAAAGAAAAAGTTATACTAAGAAAGGTAATAAAAATTTTAAAGTATTAGAAATGATCCACAGAGAAAAATGCTGATCTAAAGTTAGATATTCAAGCCACTTTCATGTTTTTATTACTATTACAATAAGTCACTTGATTATTAAAATATATCCAAGCAATTTAACAAAAAGTGTTCATTCAAAAAGCAAATATTCTAAGGAGGTTCAATAAATCAGTGGGACGAGTATTGAATGGCATCACTGCACATTCTAGCAGAGTCCTGAGTGGTAAGTAAGCCAAATACTAAACCCATAATAAAAAGATCATTTTTATAAAACATTGCCATGACAGCTTTGGCAGTAGCTGAGTACATCTGAAAACTTGCAAACTCCAGATGTGTTGTTGTTTTTTAAGTATCTGATCCCTCAACTATTCTATATTTCCACTTTGGGAATTAAAAAATAATTGTTTTCAGTTGGTTCATTCAAACTATATGGGTTTATGTATCCAGTTAGATGGTTTTATTAAACAAGTTTTATTGAATAAGCTACAATGATTGAGCTTGCCCAACCAGTGAGGACAAATTGTGATTTACAATTTGTTCTAATTTGTCCAATTTGTGGTCCCAATATTCTAAGACATAATGTGTTGTTTAGTTTTGACTTGTGGTATTGTACTGAATCCAGCAGATAAGATGGAAGTTGGTTCTACTTTCGACCAACTAATTGTCAGAACCCACATTACAGCAGCTGACTATTCAGTCTCTTTGTATCGGAGTCCTACTCTCTGAAGCTGAAGGAGATGCCAGGAATTCAGCAGTGGTCCCCCAAAGCAACAATGGGATAAGAAACCGTCTCTTTGGGCAGTCAGAGCTAAAAACGTTACATCAGAGGCAAAGTCTGGTGTTTACTTACGTTCACATCTGTCCGATCAGCCACCCAGCGGGCAAGCTGTTCAGCGGCAAAACCTCGTACTTGCAGTTCATAAGTATCTCCTCTTTTTGGCTTCCCTTTTGGTGGGAAATTAATGAAGGTTGGAGCAGAATTCATGTTGAGCTTTATTTTTCAGCAAAATATACAAAAATATGTCATTGAAAACTTAGTCTCTAATGCCAAACTTTAAATCCATGCTGTCAGAAGAACCCAGATTCTGAGCTTATGGGAGCAATATTTAGTTTATAACTGGTAATATTAGCTCCTCTGCCACTAGGCTGCCCAGGTTGTCCATTTAAACCATTTGCTTTGGTTTTTGCGACAGCTGCAGCGTCTGGGGACTGGGTGATTTTTGAGACCTTCCCAGCAGGCCTCAGAAAAGCAAAGTCAATGAGGGAAGCCAGATTTGCTTAACAACTGTGGCAAAAAAAGGTTAAAAAATTGGGCCTGGCTCACTTAACACTTGCCTTGCTTAGCAACCGAAATTCTGGTCTCAACTGAGGTTGTGAGTGGAGGAATGCCTGTACAAGGTTTGGGAAAGCCTTTTGTCCACAGGAGCCTTCCAGCTACTCTAGACCAGCAATTCTCAACCTGGGCACAATGTGGCTGCTTCAGAACTCTTCTCTTCAGCTCTTCCAAAGAAAGCTTCTCCACCTTGGCAACTTTTCAGATGCTGCCTGGGGAAGTCTGGGAACTGCAGTTCCCACATCTTAAAGTTGCTAAGGTGGAAAAACACTGAGATAGACAAGCAACCTGCAGCTCACATTCTTACAATCTTTACCTCTACTGGCCTTAGGACAAACCAAAATATCTTTAGTGAAGAGAAACAATATTTAGGGACTTATTTTTTGAATAAATACAATTCAGATTGTTTTCTAAATATCTTGAGATATTTTTTCAAAATAAAAGCAATATTATCTTTTACTCTCTTTTGTCATAAGCTCACTGCTTTAAAATCACCAGAAACTCCTCACCATCTGAAATACATCAGCACCTTCATCGAAATCCACCATGGCAAAAAAGATCCTGTTGGTAAATGCACTTGAGTATCGCCAGGAGTTTGCCAGAATCTGGTACTCCTCATCGGCTTGTCTGTCAGAAATGAAAGGAAGTATTAGTGAAGAAAGGTCAGATTTGAAGAAAGGAAGCCCAGGAAGGGACATCGGTGTCAGGGCCGCAAGCCTTGCACCAGCATGAGCAATTGTCAGAAAGTGTTTTGTTCGCCTCAAAGCTTTAGATTAGCACCAAGAACCCTTCCAAAATTTGCCAACAAATATATGTAAGGAAATGTATAGAATTCCACCTAATTGTTCTTATTTAGTTCATATTTATATTTAATTTAAAACTGAATTTAATCAAATTTAGCTTTTTTCCCCACCACTGTCTCTATTCTGGATCTGACTGCAGTTTGAAATGTGACTGCCAAAATACTCAAGGCCAAACCTGACTTTAGATTCTATAAAGGTGGCAAGTTCCTGTTTGGTGAAACTCAAAATTAGGCACCATTTAGATTTCACTCAAACAAACTAAACCTCTTGCAGCTCCTTATGTCGGGTTCCTCAAGCCCCTGCCACGTCTGTGAATATACTTGCACTCATGCACACAGGAGAACAAATGTGCTTCAAGCCTGGGAGCTAGAATTTAATTTCAGAATGGCGTGGAAAGAATTGTTCCTGCCTTCTATATGTTCATATCAAGGCCAGTGATGGCTCCTGAATATCTGTGCCTTCACTCCCCTGTTTAGTGTAAAGACAACACATCCTGTCATAGTAACCTTGATTGCTAAACCACCTTATACATGCTACCACTATTCCCTCATGACATAATTCCACCCAGAACAGTTACATCAATTTACAGGCTGTAAGCTGCAATAATGGATGTGTTTAAAATCCCCTCCTTTAAAAGTGGGATAATGGAAGAGTAACTGTCTGCTTGATTGGCATTCACACCATCCAAGTCTAAGTACCCTGTGTCTTTCCGAACAAAGACGGACATACCAATCTGTGCTCTCGTTCTTTGTCAGTGATCAGATGTGCAGGTGGACCTCGACATTACAAACAATGGTCACTTAATGACCATTCAAACTTGGACTTGAAGATTACTTACCACCAGTCCTCAAAATTATGACAGTCACTTCATTCTCACAGCTGTGTGATTGCACTTCAAGTTTAGCAACTAGATCACATTTAGGACCACTGACAGTGTCTCTCAGTCATGTGATTGCATTTTGCAATGTTTTTTTTTTGGTTTGGGGGGGGAATGCCCATCGAATAAAATAGGCTGGTACTTACAACCATGTGCTTTACTTAACAACCAGGGTGAGTCACTTAATGACCATTGCATAAATTGTTGTAAATCTAAAACTGGTCATGTGGTGATATGACTTACAACCGCAATGATTTATGACCAAAGTTCTAGTCCCATATGTGATTGTAAGTCAAGGACTGCCTGTAGTTAGCTCCAATCTCTGTTGTGCTATTTAAAAGTTTGGTTGACCATCTCTGATACTTTGTGTTCTTAACAGCAAGACCAGTGACTCATTCTAACTTGCTACTTTTAACAAAACAATCATTGGATCCTCTCCAAAGATTAGGATGTTTGTAAGTGGTATGTTCTTTTCTACCCAAGTAATTGAAATGTCAGTTTTCACCAACTGATCAGTTAAACATGAACTAAGCATTAATTTCTAAAATCACTTGCTTTTGGGAACTTTAGGAATTTATACAACTTGTTCAAAGAAATGCTGTTCATAACCTGCAATTATAGCAGGTTCAGCATAATATTCATCCCCATACATGAGCACATTTTAAGAGGAATATTTCCAAATTACGATTTCACAAATGGCTATTTTATCAACTTCTAACAAGCATAATCCCCGTACAAAAATTCTTAAAATGCACTAATGACTATACTCTTCTGGTAATATGGTGAATTTCTAAATAACTGAAATTCTTACTTGCACACAACACATTGTCTGTGAGGTTGAAGAGCAGTGAACATTATTATCACAGAGTAATTTCTTGGTGGTGCCTTTATTAGCCGTCGAAATTTGTCCCCATTTAGTCGAATAACTGATCTTTTGCTAGTCCATTCAATCAACTGGCTTACTTTTTCGGAAAGCACCATCTAGGTTAGAAAGAAATTTGCAATGTTAAATGCATGCCGTTTTTCAGACCCTAAATGGTCACACCTTAAATGTTAATTCATTCCACTTAAATACACATCAGGGCTTATCATGAGCAGTGCAGGCTCCCATTAATTTACCATGATGTGCTAAATCTGCAATACTACAGGATTACATGATTCTCTCTCTTCACATGAAATGCCACAATTTCCACTCTTTTTCCTCTTTCACCTTTCACTATCAAGGTCACCAGCAAGCAAATTCACATCCCTCGCAGGATTGAAAGCCTAACAACACCCGAATGTTCACATTAATTATTTTTGCACAATACACCTATATGAAAAACAAGGGCCTGCAAATTAAAAAGAATAAACCGCATTACCAGCTCCCCCAGGGGGTGGGGGAGCTGCAAGTTCTAGTCCTACCTTAGGTGAAACCAGCTGGGTGACTTTAGGTCCTTAGGTACGTTCATAGCATTGAGTTATTCATAAAAATAATAAAGTGCTACCTATATTCTTCTCATTGAGTTGTTTATAACAATAAAAAAGGCAGAATTAAAAAAAAAACATAGTCTAACTACGCTGTTGCGTTTATGCATCGCTTTTCCTATCCTGGCATACCATCCATCCTCCTCTTTTTCCCCCCTCAGCAACCACCCTCTGAAGTGGATTTGACCTTGAGATCAACACCAAGGTTGCCATGTGTTAACTCTGCGAAGGACGCCAGATACACATTGTGCAAACACAGCCACATCTTATCCCAAAGGTGCTTTTTCAGGAGGCAACTGGACTTTCTTGTTTTTTCTTTGAAGACGTTTCGCTTCTCATCCAAGAAGCTTCTTTCGTTCTGACTGGATGGTGGGAAATGGAAGGATTTATATTCCTTGCAGACAGCTGGTCCTTTGCATCCTTTTATTATTATTATTATTATTATTTATTTGATTTTTATACCGCCCTTCTCCCGAAGGACTCAGCCCTGTTTTTAGAGGGTTGTTGAAGCACTTGGAGGTTTTATCTGTGTCCTCAGGGTCACCTGAGTGGTGCTCATGGTTCCTTTAGTCTGCAATTTTTCCGCTGGAAATCCATTCCTATTCCCACACCATTCCAAGGGTGTTCATCCCAAATTGTATAGCTAAAAGTCTGTAGAGATTCTCAGTCATCCAGGTCACAGTTGCCCCAAAGGGGCTTTTTCAGGAGGCACTTCCTTGTTTTTTCTTTGAAGACTGCAAAGAATATAAACCCTTCCCTCACCCCCTCCCCAGTCAAAGCTGAAGAAGCTTCTTGGATGAGAAGCGAAACATCTTCAAAGAAAAGCCAGAAAGTCCAGAAAAAATCCTGACCACCATGGCCCGGAGGCCTGACCCTCTCCAGAGACCCGCAGCCACCTCTTCCCTCCCGGCCGCTTCAGCACCTGCGCCATGGGCATGCCATGAGCTGCATGCAACCCCAGCGCCCTTGAGCAGGGGGCTCCAACCTTGGTCCCTTGAAGACTCGTGGACTTCAACTCCCAGAATCCCTCAGCCAGCAAAGCTCTGGGAGTTGAAGTCCACCAGTCTTAAAGGGACCTGCCCTTGAGGGTATCCAAGCGGCCCCAAAGTCGCCCTCAGCCTCGGCCAGTCCGGTGCCAGGCAGAAAGGCCTCGCCAAGAAACCCCCGGGGAAGCCGTGGCCCCTCCGCCAGGCAGACGAGGCTCCCGGGGCCGCCCCGCGAGGCCCTTTGGCGCCTCGGCTTCCCTTCCGGCAGCGAAGGCCTCTTCTCGGCTCGGGCGCTTGCGGCGCTTCTTCCCGCGGAGGGACGGAGGGAGGAAGAGGCGAAGGGGACGCCAAGGCCGGCCGTCCCCTCCCCTCCCCTCCCCCTCCCCGCGTCGGGCCGGCTGGCCGCTTCTGCGCATGCTCCGAGGGCCTCCCTGCCTAGGGACGGTCCTGCTGCTCGGGTGACTGCGCGGCTGGATGACCTCGGGTTACCTCCGAGCCCCGAGCCCGCAGCACCCGCGCCGCTCACCTCTTTTTTCTTCTGCCCCTCCACTCCGGAGCTTCCCCAGCCGACCAGCAGCCCCAGCCCGACCAGCATCAAGGCCCGCAGGAACAGCAGCTGCGGCGCCGCCATGGCCGCCAGAACCGGGAGAGAGCCAGAAAGACGGCCGAAGCCGGCAGCCCGGCTCCCATTGGTCAGACGGGCAGTCGGGCCAGCTCCTGATTGGGCCAGCTGCTATTCCGCAGTCCGCCATTGGTCCGTGGCGCTTCCGTTTCCGTTCAGGCCCGGACCTTTCACCTTTAGGGTGCAGGAATCAGCAACGAATCAGAAGGAGGCGATCTGGTGCGATGTGATTGGAGGGCGGAGGCGGAACTGCCGTCCAAATCGCTCCGGCCCCGCCCAGAGCTCTTGCAAGGAAGGCGGGGCTACGGGCGGGGGCGGGGTGAGGAAGCGCTGCGGAGCCGAAGGGAGGAAGGATGCAAATGCAGGTAGTCCTTGACTTACGACCACAAGTGAGCCCAATTTTTCTTTTACTAAGTGCAACATTTTTAACTGAGTCTTGCTCCATTTTACGACCTTTCTTGCCACAGTTAACATTTGTGAGTCACTGCAGTTATTAAGTTAGGAACATGGTTGTTAAGTGAATCAGGCTTCCCCATTGTCTTTGCTTGTCAGAAGGTCGCATAAGGGGATCACGCGACCCCGCAATATTGCAGCCGTCATAAATATGAGTCAGTTGCCAAGGGTCTGAATGTTCATCATGTGAGTTTGGTGATGCTGCAACAGTTGTAAGTGTGATAATGGTCATAAGTCACTTTTTTCAGTGCCATTGTAACTTTGAACGGTCACTAAACGAACTGTTGTAAGTCAAGGACTACCTGTCCTGGCTGAGGAAGATGGATGCTGCTTTGACGCGTATCTTGAGGGCGATTTGCGTTCAAGAGTCCATTAACAAGCTTGATAAAATCGGAACGATTACCGTAGAGAATCTCCACAGACAACTGTGATCATTGTGCCAAAGGGCTCTATTAAAATAGAGTTAAAAATAAAACTTTCCATCAGCCTTGAGCCTCGATCCTTTTCCAGAATGAAGGTTTCAGGTTGGAATTAGGGAAATTTGTTTAAAGGAATTGCGGAGGCAGAAATTTTACTCCCTTAATCATAGCTGTATAAAATTTGTATTTGTGTATTGTTGGTTCCTTTAGCTGCTGAGACCCGTTTGCTGAAGAACTTCAATAAAAGTTCCTTGAACCACTTCTCCTGTCTGCTTCTGATTGGCCTTTGCGCCAGGCTAAACCCAGTTTGCGGACAACAAAAACACAATGATATATGAACAATCTATATATTACTAAAACTCTCGTTCCCATAATTTTTATTTGGGTGAACAGTGCAATATAGCAATGCAATAATTTTTCAACCAACGTAACTCAGATGGGCTAACTTACACAATGTGTCCAATATCCGGGTTCCATGAATCGCAAAGGAGTGAAATTTCACAAATTTTATAAAATGCTTTATGACATAAAAATTATAATAATAGAAGTAATTATTAGAAGTTCTGCTATGGTTGAAGAGACCGAGGAATCTATTAAGAAATAACTTACCAGATCATGTGTTGTCTAATTGTATAATTAAAATGATAAGGTGAAAATAAACCCCATAAATATTAAAACTTTTTAACGTGCTTGGGAAGTTCTTTTTAAAATGCCTTTGCTACTAAAATTACAATTTTGTTTACATCCAGTCAAATAAATAATCATTGGGAATAGCATCTTTCCATCGCTGAATTTTAACAAAGTGATCTTATATATCATCAGGATATTCTACTGTATTTTAAGGACCATAGGCCAATCCCATATAAGGGAGCAATGGATACAGAATAATAAATGATCAAGAATTATACGAGAACGTGGTCCACTGGATTCCAGTCAAAAGCTGTCCAACTAAGATGAAGGACACACAGTATGGCGGAATGTTAACAACTATATGAACCATAATGATCTGAACCATGGCTTACCCAACTAAGGCATTTATCCAACTTTTGAACTCTTTTTCCATTCCCATTATGCTGGATAGTAGCCTGCAAACCAGCCAAAGATAGATCAGATGGGACCTAGAAGACCTGCCTTTTCTGCTGTAAACTCCCCTCCCCCCAGAACATCACTCCCGCCCCTGCCCCCCCTCCCCCCCTCCAGGTGAGACTGGCCCCATCCCAGTTAACCTTCCTAAAAGCCCTGGAAACTTGTGGATCCCATGGGTAGCCCACAAGGTGATTGTATGATGTTAGATAACAATAGCAATAGCACTTAGACTTATATACCACTTTACAGCCCTCTCTAAATGGTTTACAGAGTCATCGTATTGGCCCCAACAATCTGGATTCTCATTTTACCGACCTGAGAAGGCTGGAAGGCTGAGTCAACCATGAGCTGCTCAGAATCTAATTCTGCAGTGAGTTAGACCTGCAGTATTGCATTCTAACCACTGCACCACCACAGTGCTAGATTGTGGTTATTTTTTTTTAAATATTTTAAGCATCATTA
The DNA here is from genome assembly GCF_028640845.1 of Ahaetulla prasina. Taxonomy (NCBI): domain Eukaryota; kingdom Metazoa; phylum Chordata; class Lepidosauria; order Squamata; family Colubridae; genus Ahaetulla; species Ahaetulla prasina. The sequence goes on along the minus strand of NC_080549.1, from coordinate 27,602,026 downwards.
TGAAGGGAAACAGTAATAAGGCTATAACAAATAATACTAGAATATAATATACTGGTATACTAGAATTAGTAGAAAGTTGTTATTCTGTAACCATTAGGTTCCTGTAATACATATAATATAGCCTTTGTATTTGTATAACACACATATATTGTACCTTTATATCTGTAACACAAATATGCCTTTGTATTTGTATCACATATATTATGCCTTTATATTTGTATCTCCTGTAACAAACATATTCTGTTATTAGGCCTCCGTAATGTATCTGGTGTTTGTCAAACATATCTTCCTGTCATTTGATCTGAACCCACATCAATCTTCTTCCCGTTTTTCTCGTGCCATCTAAGAGCACGGTACCTATATCGGTTGGAACTGCAGACATTATCCGGGAGATAACTTACACTTCAGCCCTAATTCACACCTTTGATCTGTTCCCTGCAGCCCAGGGGGCCAAATGAGCAATTGGGAGAACAAAGGGAAGCTCAAGGAAGAGATAAGGCTAATTGGGAAGCTTCTATTCCTTTGCAGGGCAATGAGGAATACACAAACCTAAACTAGGAGGCTAGAATTGGGTACTAAGCTGATGTTTCTGAGGATATAAAAAGGACACCATATCTTCCCCAAGGGGTGGCTATCTCCTCACATGCATGGTATCTGCATGTTCTGGATATAGTCCCGCCCAGTATTTTGTTTTTGGCCATAAATAAAATCTGCTTCTTTTTACAAGCCTTGTCTTGAGTTTCTCATTTTGACATTCTGGTGACTCAAGTACATTTTGGGACCTTACAATTATATAGGCAGTCTTTGACTTACAACTGTAATGGAGCCTGCCCATTACAATTGTAAGTCATAATGGTGATAAATTGGGTCTGTCATATGACTCATCCAATTTTAAAGCATATTTTTGTGGAAGTGGTCAAGCAAATGCTGCAATCTTAAGTACAAACACTGCAGCCATTAAGCAAGCACCATGGTCCTTAAACAAGTCCATTATTCACTATGGGACAGTTTTATTGAAATCCAGAAGTGCCTGTTTTTGACAAAACTCTCAAAATGCAGTCAGAGGACCATGGAATTCTGCAAATAGCCATAAATGTGCTCAAAGTGGACTCCACTGTCAGAACTTTGGATCCTATGCTTTTTCAGGTAGGTCATAACTTTGAACCATTTATTTTTGAGTTGTTTATTGTTATAAACAACTCAATGCTCCCAGTTCTGACTGGATCTCTGGTAGCGATCGGGGCCGGTGGTTCGGCAAGCCAGTAGCGATTGCTGAACCACCAGTGACACCTGCTGCCTGGGTGTCATTACTTCCTCGTTTTAACCAGGAAGTAATGTGTTTTTTAAATTCTGCATATGTGCAGGTTTTGCGCATGCACAAAAAGGTCTTCCAAGCTGGTAAAGAAGGTAATTTCACAACTGCTTTGAACAATAAGAACTTTGAACGAACAAGTAATTGTGAGAGGGACCTGGAGTCCTAGTGGACAATCACTTGAATATGAGCCAGCAGTGTGTGGCAGCCACCAAAAAAGCTAACACAATCCTAGGTTGTATAAACAGAGGCAGAGAATCAAGATCAGGTGAAGTATTAGTACCACTTTATAAAATCCTAATAAGGCCACACTTGGAATATTGCATCCAGTTTTGGTCACATTACAAAAAAGATGCTGAGACTTTGGAAAAAGTTCAGAGAAGAGCAACTAAGATGATCAAAGGCCTGGAGACAAAAACATGAAAAACGGTTGCAAGAGTTGGCTTTGTCTAGTCTAAAGAAAAGAATTGGGGGGGGGCGACATGATAGCAGCATTCCAGTATTTGAGGGGCTGCCACAAAGAAGAGGGGGTCAAATTATTCTCCAAAGCACCAGATAAATAAAAACAGAACAACTTTGGCAACAAAAAGCAAAGATACAACCAAAAAAGATGTTGAGACTTTGGAAAGAATGCAGAGAAGAGCAACTAGGGTTGGGTTTGGGTTTGTCTAGCTTAGTGAAAGGAAGGATTAGAAATGCCCTGATGGCCATCTCTTCCAATATTTCAGGAACTGCCACAAAGAAGAGAGGGTCAAATGATCTAAGTGCCAAAGCCCACTGCAACTACATAGCAAAAAAAGCTCTAAGAGTTGTAAACCTAATTTTGCGTAGCTTCTTTTCCAAAAACACCACACTACTAACCAGAGCATATAAAACATTTGCTAGACCAATTCTAGAATACAGCTCACCTGTTTGGAACCCTCACCACATCTCTGACATCAATACAATTGAACGTGTCCAGAAATATTTTACAAGAAGAGTTCTCCATTCCTCTGAAAACAATAAAATACCTTATCCCACCAGACTGGAAATCCTAGGCTTAGAAAACTTGGAACTCCGTCGCCTTCGACAAGACCTAAGTTTAACTCACAGAATCATCTATTGTAATGTCCTTCCTGTCAAAGACTACTTCAGCTTTAATTGCAATAATACAAGGGCAACCAATAGATTTAAACTTAATGTAAACCGCTTTAATCTAGATTGCAGAAAATATGACTTCTGCAACAGAATCATCAGTGCTTGGAATACTTTACCTGACTCTGTGGTCTCTTCCCACAATCCTAAAAGTTTTATCCAAAAACTGTCTACTATTGACCTCACCCCATTCCTAAGAGGATCATAAGGGGCGTGCATAAGAGCACAAACGTGCCTACCGTTCCTGTCCTATTGTTTTTCTTTTCTTCTTCCTATATATGTTTATATGTGTATATACTATATAATCTTTTTGTATGATGTTGTGATAAAATAAATAAATAAATAAATAAATATTTTCCATAGCAGGCTGTTTGAAAGAGAAAACAATTATTTGGGAGCATAAAGAAGGTGCAAATGGGGATACAGAGGCTAGAAATAAATATAGGGCAGGTAGTCAGTGCGGGCGTAGGGTATAAGTGTCCCCCCCCCCCATGTTTAATTTGGTGAACGTGTAACTCCAGTGGAGAAAACATTTTAATTAACTTTTCTTACATTTGCAGATCTCTTTCGTTCTTGTATGAGTTCAGTTGGGGCAACTCATTTGTGGGTTCCAAGAAGTTTGTGTAAAGAACTTTGCCTGGTTTGCCATTGTTTGTGCAGCAGGTTCATTGATTTATTTCGCCTGGTTGTTAATTACCAGAGGAAGAAGTGGGTGCTACAGAAGCCGAGGCAGCACTGAAAAACGCTCCTTTGGGCCCCAGGAGATGCACTTCTAGGGGAGGCCCCTCCGCCCAACCACGCCTGGAAGCATCTCTATTGCGCTCTTCTCTTCTGCAAAAAAGGCTCTGCCTGCCTGCCCCACAGCGCTTGCAGCCTCAGCTGGGCGGCTCCTCTGCCCGCGGAGGGGAGATCTCGGTGCGGGAGGGGCAGAGCCTGCCAGGAAAAGACCTCCCCCACCTCCCGAGGCTTCCTTGCCATTTGCTGCAGCTAAACGCTTGCAAAGCCGACCGCCAAAAAAACGAAGCCTGTCAGAAGTGGGATTCGAACCCACGCCTCCATTCGGAGACCAGAAAGCCCCGCCCTCCGGGAAGGCTTTTCGCCTTGAGTCTGGCGCCTTAGACCACTCGGCCATCCTGACAGCACAGGAAAAAGGGCGCTCGCGGAGGCCCTTCAAGGCTCCGCTGGAGCTGCGCGGCGGAAGGACATCGTACCAAAGAGTCCTGCGACTCTCCTGAGCCAAGACGGGCAGCAGGGACCGAAACGTGCCCCGGTCGGAGCCACCTCACTCGGCGCGGTTCGCTCCCCTTTGCGATTGAGGTGCTCCGCTCCCCCCTTTTCGTCCCTCCCAAACTACATCTCCCAGTATGCACCTCTCCTCGGCGGGCGCAGGGGTGTGACGTCCAAGGCAGCGGCCATTTTGTTCCCCTCTTGCCCGGCGAGGTGACAGGAGAAGCGAGGCGGCCTCGCGGGGAGACGCGGCGCGATGTTCCCTCTGGCGCGGAGAGCTTTGGGCCTTTCGGGTGAGTCTGCTGCCCCGGAGCCTCCCCGGCAGGTCGGGTGGGGGTGGGGTGGGGGGAAGGGGTGCTCCTCAATGCGGACTACAGGCAGGAGGACCCTCGGCTTGCAACAGTTACGACGCCACTGAAAAAAGGGACTCGGGACCGTTTTTCACCTTTAACGACCGTTGCGGCGTCCCCAGGGTCACGTGATCCAAGTTCAGCCTCCTGGCGAGGGCCTCATATTTATGACGGCTGCAGCGTCCTGGGGTCACGTGACCCGTTTGGCGACTTCCAAAGTCACCGGGGAGGCCGATTCACTTAACAGCCGGGTTGCGCACTTACCAGCTGCAGTGATTCACTTAACAACCACGGCAAGAAAGATGGTAAAAGGGGACACCCTCTTAAATGCCTCGCTTAACAACGTGAACGCCGGTCCCAAGCGCGGCCTGAGGTGCCGGTGCCGCCGCCCGCCTGCAGGGAGAGCGGAGGGCTGCAGCCCCGGAGGCCTCCCTCAGAGGACCGGTGGAGGCAGCTTTCCTGCCGCTCAGTCAAAACAGTCACCGGGGGACCAGCAGGAGATGGGTGAAGATGGGCGAGGGAGGACCGAGGGGACGGGGGGGGCTCCAGCTGGGCCCTGGGGAGCTGCTTCCGCGGGGGGGGCGGGGGGGGCAGGGCTCCGTCGACTCCAAGGGGCCCGGCAGGCATCAAACCAGCCCTGAGGTGCTGTGGGAGATGGGTGGCCCCTCCGCTGGCCGGGCCCTACACCTTGGAGGGCTTTACAGGGGGCAGAAACTGTGTGGCTCTCAGGGCACAGCATTGACCCAGGCCCATTACTGCCCAGGCCGCGAGATTCTGGACCACCTGAGTGGCCTTTCAGGGCAGCCCCATGTAGAACCTGTTGCGGTAGTCAAGCTGCGAGGGAACTAGGCCATGAGTGACCCTCTCCCCTATCTAGGAGAAGATGCGACTGGTGCTCCGGGTGGAGTTGGGCAAAGGTCTTCCTGGCCACAACTCATCTGTTTTTCAAGCAGGAGCTGCCAGTCCATCCCCACCCCCACCCCCCCAGATTACATACCAACTTTGAAAGGAGAAGTATTACCCGATCGGTGGAATATCCCCAGATCTGGACCTTCAGGTCACTGTGGTGCTTCAGCCTGCAGATATTCCTAAACCCCTTCTCACCACAGCTTGCATGGTACAAAAAGGCACAGAGCTTTTGGGCTGTATTTGCTTAGTCTGCTCAATTCAAGAAGACCTGGGCGCTCCCTCTCCCATCCCTGGCACCTGCTGTTTATGAAAGAGTCCATGCCCCAAATGGATGCCAGGCTGAGGCTTAGAAGCTGGACTTTGGTCTTTCCTCCTGGAATTGCTGACCACAAAAATCAAGTGTTTGTTTTCTTTAAGAAAGCACAGAAATTTCCCACTGAAATGTTTAATAAAAATAGGTTTACGTAATTATGTGTGTTAAGGGTTCATGCACAAATATTGTGAACTTTCCTATGACAGTAGGAAGTCAGCTAACCTTAGGTCTGATTATAAATGTTGAACTCAGCTTCAAAATTAGAAAATATAAAAAGCAGCCAGCCTCGGTTAAAAAATGCCAGAGAAGAAGGACAGTAGCCCAGTCCCAGCATGACTGACATTAATTGAAATTCAGAGCTTAGCATATTCTGCAGCAAAAGCAGGATAACAATAATACATGCTTTATGTCAATTTGCCTGGTTGATCAGTCAACTGGCATTTCAACTGAGAGACCTTTATATTCCAGCCCGTGGCATTCAACATACGGTGACGAGACAGGCTCACCGCAAACTTGAACCTGATTTCCATGACAAGTATGGCAACCTTGTTCTCCTTTCTGGGGTGGCGTTTGGTGTTGGCACTTGGACCTATGTAAGTATTTGGGAGACTGCACTGCGGCCATGGCAGTAGGAAGAACTCTACCCTTCTCCCTTCAGTTGCCAGGTTTGCCTGTTAAAGTGGGCTTTATGGTGTCAGTCCAGGCACTTGGGCTGAGTTACCCACTGTGGATCAATGTGTTGTGTGAAGAGAATTGCTGCAATGATTGTGGTTTTATTTCTGGTTACTCTTGCAGGCTTGCCTTCACCTTCCACTTGCATGGAATTTCTCTCCAGTTGGCCGACTTACTCCAAAAGAATGGAGAGAAGACTAGATGTGACTTTGTGACCCCTCTGGGAATGGGGAAGTAATCTGAGCTTTATTTGTGCCACCCTTATCTGGCACTCTTCTGTGCTACTTGTGATATAATAAAACTATTAAAAATAAATCATATGGGATCATAACGTTGTATATACTCTTGTAACACAGAACTGATAGTCAAGTGAGTTGGGTTTGTGTCAGGATGTTACAACACATACGTGCATTATCCAGACAAGTGTGATGGAATGTAGCTCCGATTCCCAGGAGGGAGAGGAGCAAGAAACAACTCAGTTCAGCTGGTTTGTGTGAGAGAAAGAGGGTGAAGACAGCCAAGAGTTCTGAGAGGAAATGCTTTATGGAGAGGTAGCATGCTTTAGTTTGCAAGATTTTTGAGGTAAGAACAATTAAAAAAAAATCTGCTTGGAAGAATCAGATTGTGTCTTTTTGGTTTTTGGAACCTGATATCATTTCCCAAAAGACTGAATGGAAAGCAGACCTAAGAAAAGATTACAAATCCGTTTTGGTTAGTGCGATTAATTCCACAAAAGGTTCACGCTATTTGGATTTACACTAATTGAAGGAATATTTCTATGGAAAATAAGGTAATAGTTTCAGCTGGATGGAAATAGACAAGTAAAACTTTTTTACATTTTTATTTTAACAAAAGACACTACTACTGTAGAAGAGAATAAACCCCTATCCAAAGCATATCTGTTCTTCTCTTTTCTCCAAAGGAGCCTTTTCTTTGCTGGGCCTTCCTTACCTGGAACCGTTTGCACAAACAACAGCTGCAGGTGCTTGTCTGAACTGCCCACATTGCCAGCCTTGCACAAACTGAATTTTGATTCGAGCGTGACCTGGTACCAATTTACAAATTGCACTAAATCAAATTTTGCACTTGCATTAATTGTGACGTATGGAATTGGGCCAATTGGAAGAATGAAAAATAGAATAGAATAGAATTTTTATTGGCCAAGTGTGATTGGACACACAAGGAATTTGTCTTGGTGCATATGCTCTCAGTGTACATAAAAGAAAAGATATGTTCATCAAGGTACAACATTTACAACACAATTGATGGTCAATATATCAATATAAATCATAAGGATTGCCAGCAACAAGTTATAGTCATACAGTCATAAATGGAAAGAGATTGGTGATGGGAACTATGAGAAGATTAATAGTAGTGCAGATTCAGTAAATAGTTTGACAGTGTTGATGGAATTATTTGTTTAGCAGAGTGATGGCCTTCGGGAAAAAACTTCTTGTGTCTAGTTGTTCTGGTGTGCAGTGCTCTATAGTGTCGTTTTGAGGGTAGTGGTTGAAACAGCTTATGTCCAGGTTGCGAGGGGTCTGTAAATATTTTCACGGCCCTCTTCTTGATTCGTGCAGTATACAGGTCCTCAATGGAAGGCAGGTTGGTAGCAATTATTTTTTCTGCAGTTCTAATTATCCTCTGAAGTCTGTGTTTTTCTTGTTGGGTTGCAGAACCGAACTAGACAGTTATAGAGGTGCAAATGACAGACTCAATAATTCCTCTGTAGAACTGGATCAGCAGCTCCTTGGGCAGTTTGAGCTTACTGAGTTGGCGCAGAAAGAACATTCTTTGTTGTCCTTTTTTGATGATGTTTTTGATGTTAGGGATACTTGGTGGAATCATGCAGGCTGTGAGTGAGGCTGAGACAAGACTGAAGATACCGTAACCTAAAGATGAAGCAAGACTAGAAGCAGAGAGGACAAAATGCCAGAAATTTGTCTAAAAGGTCCCTTTGGAAAGAGAGATAAGAACAAACCAGTCAAGGGAAGTTGGGCCCTCAGCACATGGAGGAACTGGGGGGGGAATCCAATCCCAGCTAATCAACAAAGCAAAAACCTGGGGATAAAAAGGAGTCCTAAAGTCCCCACCCCCACCCCTTGAATCATTATTTAATCCAGGCTTGGTCATTTGACATGGGTTTGTACGGATGAATATACGGGTGAGAAAGAACAAATGTACATTATAACCAATAAAATTTTGGAGTTCACTTTAAATTCACTGGTCCCTTGTATTCCAAAGAACCTGGAGTTCCTCAGTATTCAGTTGGAAATGATTTGTGCCTCTCCATAATTATTTCTTGGTTGTTGACCAGGACTGGCTCTTCTCTTTTCTAGCCACATTTATCTGGAAAGGTGGGGAGGGGGCAAGGCCTTGCCAAATCTGCCTCAACGGACCGTGAGCTGAACCTGGAAGCCGTTCAATAATATTTGCTTGTTTATTTTATGTCCTGCCACATTTTGCAACTGGCTGGTTCACTACAACTATAAAACCCCACGATAGAATCTTGATAGTAAATTCAAATTAAATTAAATTTACATAGCACTGTACTTCGTGACATTGCATTTTTCAGGAAGACTTGAGGGAAGCAATTTCACCTCTCTGGGAGGACCATGGCCATGGCAGAAAAACAAAATACCACCCCACCCCTTCCACTCTGCTGCCGGTTCTCAGAAATGGGACAGTGCTGAAAACGTCTGTGGGAGGAAGGAGTAGAAGAGGTCAAATCCCACTGGATGAAGCAGTCACGAAAGGGCCCATGTGTCAGTCATATTAAAACCAGCACCTTGAATGATGCCTGACACCTCTTGGCAACAATGGAGGGCCTGGAGAATTGGTGGCAAGGGGGCCTAATGTCCAATCCTGGCACAACACAGCATTCTGGACCATTAGAGGCAGTTTGTTCTAGTGATTAAGGCACCCAGCATCAGGCCTGTCCCAGACTGGATGTTCAGGAAAGAAAGACCCCAGACTCCATTTGTAGTGAAAGGTATAACTTCTACTGAGCCAAGAGGTTACAGCGTAGCAAAGCCAGATCTGAATATACCTGCGTAAACCCATTGCTTTTTCCTTCTCCACTCCCCCCCCACCCGGTTCTTTTGTAAATATCCAATGGGATTCAAACAAGGTGTTTTGGTAATAATCCTAAAGTTCAGCATCTCTTTGGTGGGTGTCCTGCCTCCAGATAACAATTTATGTATATACTGTTGTTCTCTGGCCCCATCTAGTGGCCAGGGCCAAATACCAGTCTGTATTGTTTGTAAGCTGATCTACTCAGTTGACCGTTTAAGGGTCATCTACGCCTAAACCCCCTGTCCCAAAACAAGTGCATCCCGGGCAGCCAGACTCTCTTTCCTTTAGCATTCGGAAGGAAACTGAAGGCCCAGGAAGAATTCAGCCTATGCGAGGCACATGTTCATCGGAGGACAAAACTCCACATTCCATACACACAGCATCATTGGAGAGATTTAGATTTATCTCTGTTTGTTCATTGTTATGTTCACCAGCAACTCAACGCTGCTTATTTTGTGTTTGGGTTCTTATTGTATGTATTTCTATTTTTCCCAGTTTCACTCATCCTCTTCCTTTAATAAAGTATCCAGATCTACGCACATTGTCTGGTTTATTGGAGGATCAGGGGCTTTAGCTGCATGCCAAGCTGCCCACAGAGTAACTGTGTAGTAAGGACAGAACTGTGGACATTCGCATTCCGTTCTCACGCTTGGATCCTTGGATCTGCCAGGCTCTGTTCCGGGCTGGCACCTCTGGTCCCTGTCATCCTCCCCCCTCCCCTATAGCCTCTTACTCTTCCTTCCCTTTGTGTCAGGATGCCATCGAAGTGAAGCAGGGCTGAAGCGAAGCAGCTAGACACCAGGAGACAGGGAGTTCTAGTCCTGCCTTAGATAACAAACATAGCTGGTGGCCTCGGGACAGCCACTCTCAGTCTAACCTACTCATAAGGCGGTTGTTTTGAGAAAAATAGGTGGAAGGAGTATTATGTTCACAACCCTGAGTTATTTATAAAAAATAATAAAGGTGGGATAAAATAATAATTTGACTTTTCAAATGGTCTTGAAAAGCAGCTCCACAAAACAATTTTTCTTTGCTTACTGTTGACTCAAGACCAAGCAGAAGATATATATGCATTTTGACTGCTAAGAAATAGCGTGTTCCATAAAATTGGGAGTCTGGTACCACTTTTTCTAAGAAAACAGACCGTAGCTTTTAATGATAAAGTTCCTCTCTTTTAATAAGATTTGTGAAAAATGCTTCCCTGATTGCCCCCACGAGCTCTGCCTACATGAGCTCAGGAGTCGACCCTGGGGAATCTGAGCAAATTGGAGCATCATTCTGCTGGAACTAAGATTGGCCCCTCCCTCCTCGCCTTTCGAAAGGGCCCGAAGGCTTGGCAGTGCCATCCTGACCCAGCTATATTATTAACACATTGGATTTCACTCTTGCAGATTATTTAGATCTCCTTTGTCTTGCCTCTGCAAAGGGCATTTGTCTCACTAAGCAAGTTGGTTTGACTGACAACCGGATGAAGCAACAACAGAGTAGAAGCAGCATATTTTCCAAGTCTGCCTGATTTATGTTTCATGGGAAAATTAAGGTTACATCTCGGTCTTCATGAATTTGGAGAGCTTTCAGAGTGGGATCTCTGGCCTGAAGATCCAGTTGGAAAAGGGGCTGGAAAACCTCTCTGAGTAAAGGCTGAATCAATACCTTGTGAAATAATTTGAATAATAAGATGGCGTATGTCCTGAGGAATACTAGGATTGCTGTCCTCTCTCTGAAGGGTCCCTGCTGCTGTGGGGGTAAAGGTGGCAGAAGGTGCCTGATGAGGTGGGTCTGGCATGGGTCTGGAAGTATCCCCAAATACTGCAGTGACTGTCTCCTGGTTTTCTCCTGAACCACTTGGGAGAGTGGGGGACCATCCAGGTTGGTTTAACAGGGGCTGATGAGAAGCCTCAGTCTGCTGAGGTGAGGTAGAGTCTCTGATGCCCACTGGAGGGACAGGATCTTCCCTGCAATCCTCTGCTAATTTTTGTTTGGCCTTCTCAAGTTGCCTATCCAGGGCACGCTGCCTTCTTAAGGCATCCCTTTCTGCAGCAGCAGAGGTATGATGAGAGGCAAAAGATTTGGATCTGGTAGAGGGTACCCTAGATTTGGATCTGCTTCTATGAGGGGCTGGGGCCACGTTGGAATGGTGTCCCTGGGAGGGTGAGGAAGAAGCCTGGGAAGAAGACCTGCTGCGGTCAGCCATCTTGGAATAGAGGCCTGGAGTCAGTGGAAGCCTCAAATAAATTTTCAAGTCACTATAGGCCCGATTCAAGAATCCTGGAATGAGATGAGAGGAAAAGGGCTGATTAGCACCAAGCCGACACCACGGCTTGAAAAGTGCCTTTAAGCTGCATGGAGGGGTTCAAGGGGGGGGGGTGTTGCCAATGCATTCAGAGCCCAAGGGCATGGTTAGGAGGCTGCATATTTTTCGAGACTGCTTTTTCTGTTTCCTGGCAAAATACATGGGAAAATCCCAGTGGGGGAAAATTCACTCAGGGTTAGGATTAAGTCTCCATGAATTTGGAGAGCAAAATGGACATCGCCAATGGATCAAAAGCCCATGGGTATGTTTAGGATGGTGCATACTTTTTGAGCCTTATCTACGTTTCCTGGCAAAATACATAGGAAAATGCTATTGGTGGAAAATCCACTTAGGGTTAGGGTCCATGGAGTCCAAATCCATTGGCAATGTCCAATTTGCTCTCCAAATTCATGGAGACCTAATCCTAACCCTAAATGGAATTTATTCTGCATATTCATGAAGATCTAATCCTAAACCAGTTTTCCAGCAATGGGATTTTCCCATGAAATAGATATCAGGCCTGGAAACCAGGTTTCCAGACACTGCTACATTTCTCCCCTGAGGGGAAGAAGGGGGGTTGAGGGGTATGGTAACATTCTTCAAGAGGTCAAGGTCGGATTGTGTTCACATCTGCAGGAGTGGCAAGAAGAGGTTTCGAATGAACTGGGAGAATGTGGGACCATGTGACCGGCAAAGGGGTTAGGGGGGTGGGACTCTTGGGGTTTGTATAACTGGGGAAAGAATCCGGAAGTTTCAGTTTTGGAATTTCACTCATTGTGTGCCAGTTTCCTTATGCTAGTAAAGAACTTTGAAAGACAATGGCTTCAGAGTTTTTTTTATGCAGAAGAGGTTTTTCTGGAACCTTGTCAGTAGATAGGACAGGCTCAAAAAGTATGCACTGATCGGACACTAGTGAGATCTTTTACTAAGACCTACCTAGTGGCAATGAGGGAGGCAAAACGTTCCTACGTTTCCACCCTCATTGCATCGGCAGATAACCGCCCGGCCGCCCTGTTCCGGGTGACTTGCTCCCTCCTTCATCAGGAGGGGCGGGATGACCCCCTACAGGGACGTGCTGAGGAGTTTAACGGTTATCTATACGATAAAATCGTTCAGCTTCGGGATAGTTTAGACCAAAATTGCAATGATCCAAGTGGGATGGCGGAGGCACGTCTTGTTGAGGTTGTTTGGGATGAGTTTGAGACTGTGGCTCTCGAGGACGTGGACAGGTTACTGGGGAGGCTACATGCGACCACATGTTTACTGGACCCGTGTCCTTCCTGGCTGGTGCTGGCTACTCAGGAAATGACACGAGGCTGGCTCCGGGGAATTATAAATGCTTCTTTGATGGAAGGGGTTTTCCCCGCTGCTTTGAAAGAGGCGGTGGTGAGACCCCTCCTCAAGAAGCCTTCCCTGGACCCAGCTATTTTGGGATATTATCGTCAGTCTCCAACCTTCGCTTTGTGGCGAAGGTTGTAGAAATGTGGTTGCATGGCAGCTTCCCGGTACCTGGATGAAGCCGTCTATCTAGACCCGTTCCAGTCCGGCTTCCGGTCCGGTCACAGTACGGAGACAGTTTTGGTCGCGTTGGTGGATGACCTCTGGAGGGCCAGGGATGAGGTTGTTCCTCTGCCCTGGTCCTATTAGATCTCTCAGCGGCGTTTGATACCATCGACCATGGTATCTTGCTGCACCGGTTGGAGGGTTGGGAGTGGGAGGCACCGTTTATCGGTGGTTCTCCTCCTATCTCTCCGACCGTCGCAGACGGTGTTGACAGGGGCAGGGGTCGACCGCGAGGCACCTTACTTGTGGGGTGCCCCAGGGGTCGATTCTCTCGCCCCTCCTGTTCAACATCTACATGAAGCCGCTGGGTGAGGTCATCAGTGGTTTCGGGGTGAGTTATCATCTGTACGCTGATGATACTCAGCTGTACTTTTCCACCCCGGACCACCCCAACGAAGCTGTCGGAGTGCTGTCCCGTGTCTGGAAGCCGACGGGTCTGGATGGGGAGAAACAGACTCAAGCTCAATCCTCCAAGACGGAGTGGCTGTGGATGCCGGCACACCGCTACAGTCAGCTGCAGCCGCAGCTGGCTGTGGAGGGCGAGTTATTGGCCCCAACGGAGAGGGTGCGCAACTTGGGTGTCCTCTTGGATGGGCGACTGTCGTTTGACGATCATTTGGCGGCCGTCTCCAAGAGGGCCTTCCACCAAGTACGCTTGGTGCGCCAGTTGCGCCCCTTTCTTGACCGGGATGCCTTATGCACGGTCACTCATGCCCTTGTCACTTCCCGCTTGGACTATTGCAATGCTCTCTACATGGGGCTGCCCTTGAAGTGCACCCGGAGGCTGCAGTTAGTCCAGAATGCAGCTGCGCAGGTAATAGTGGGAGCAACTCGTTGCTCCCATGTAACACCAATCCTGCGCAGTTTGCACTGGCTTCCTGTGGTCTTTCGGGTGCGCTTCAAGATTCTGGTTACCACCTTTAAAGCGCCCATGGCTTAGGACCCGGTACTTACGGGACCGCCTGCTGTTACCTTTGCCTCCCACCGACCCGTGCGCTCACACAGAGAGGGCCTTCTCAGGGTGCCTTCCGCCAAGCAATGTCGGCTGGCGGCCCCAGGAAGGGCCTTCTGTTGGAGCTCCTACGCTTTGGAATGAACTTCCCCTGGTTTACGCCATGCCTGATCTTCGGACTTTTCGCCGTGAGCTGAAAACGCACCTATTTATTCAAGCGGGACTGGATTGAAATTTTATTGGGGTTATTTATATTTTAAGATTTTAAATTGTTTTAATATTTCGGCCACATTATAATATGTTTTTTTTAAATTTCTTTTAATGTTTATATAGTATTTTTACTTGGCTGTACACCGCCCTGAGTCCTTCGGGAGAAGGGCGGTATAAAAATCGAAATAAATAAATAAATAAATCTTATACTCTGAAAATACGGTATGTAGACTTCAAGTTCCAGAAAATGGAAGTTTAAGTCTACACATCTTAAAGTTGCAAAGTTTGAGACAGACTGCTCTACAGTATGATTTTTATTATGGGTTTTTTTGTGCAGTTACCAAGGTTTTTAGACTGGATTTAGTATTTTTATCCATCTATCAAGTTCTTCCCAAGGACCTGGGATAGATATTCTGTTTGATGGTGTTAAAGATACTGTTGCAATATGTAAGCTGTTGCAAGCAAAGCTGCTTTTTTGCAATTGACTGGTAATTTTGTCAATGCTGATGGTGTTCAAGTGCTCTAGAAGTATTGGGATTGCACCCGAGGCATCTATTACTGTTGGTGCTATCTTTGCTTTCTCTTGTCACAATTGTTCTGCTTTTATTTGCAGGTCTTTATATTTTGTGATTTTCTTCAGCTTTTTCTCTTCTGCTCTCTCCAGCTACTGCAACATTCACTATCCAAGTGTTTATCTGTTTCAATTCTAGAGTCTCACAGAACTTTAGTTTCTTCATTTTCTATTGCTTTCTCTGTTTTAAGGTCCCACCAATTCTTGCTTGTGGGCAAATAATATTTCTTGCAGATCTTCCAATGCACCATTGTTGCTACTTTGCCCATGGGAAAGCTTGTGATCAATCTGTGTGATTTTCTTGCAGAAACTAACAGCTGGTCCACTGTTTCTTCAGTTTCTTTTCAGAGGCAGCAATTGTTGTCTGTTACTGTCTGAGATCAGAAGGCATATAACACTTGGAAGAACTGCAATATTTGGCATGAATAACATCTGGAATAGTAATGACATCAGTCTCACAACCAAATGCTAACATTAGTTAACTTAATAATTTTTCAAATTGCTACTTATGGCTGCGAAACTTGGGACTCTGAAAAAGGCAGACAGAAGGAGGCTGGACGCCTTTGAACTGTGGTGCAGGAGATGACTAAAAAATGCATCCCCTGGATTGCAAAAATATCACTTGAAGCCAAATCGCCAAACAGAGTGTCATACTTTGGTCATATCACAAGAGCCAACTCACTTGAAAAGGCAATCATGCTGGGAGTGATCAGCAGAAAAAGGAGAAGAGGTCGCCTTAGTACCTGCTGGCTGGACACTATAAAGGATGACACTGGGATGACCCTGGCAGATCTGAAAGTGGCAGTGCAAGACAGGCATGGAGAGTGCTGATCCATAGAGTGACCGAGGGTGAGGATGCTGTCTTCTCAATTCTGGTTTGGTATGCATTTGATCTTAAGATTTGGCAAGGTACAAGCAGAATTACCTTCTAAAATAGGAGTTGGAAGGGACCTTGGAGGTCTTCTAGTCCAGCTCAAGCAAGAGAACCTATACTATTTCAGATAACTGTCCAGTCTCTTCTTAAAAACCTCCAGTGATGAAGCACCCACAACTTCTGGAGGCCAGCTGTTCCACTTGTCCTCCCTGTTAGGAAGTTTCTCCTTAATTTCAGGTTGCTTCTCTCTTTGATTAGTTTCCATCCATTGCTTTTTGTCCTGCCCTCTGGTGCTTTGGAGAATTGGAACCCCTCTTCTTTGGGGCAGCCCCTCAAATACTGGAATACTGCTATCTTGTCCCCCCTAATATTCTTTTTCTTTAGAGTAGCCAAACCCAAATCCTGCAACCGTTGTTCCTATGTTTTAGTCTCCAGGCCTTTGATCATCTTAGTTGCTCTTCTCTGAACTTTTTCCAAAGTCTCAGCATCTTTTTTGTAATGTGACCAAAACTGGATGCAATATTCCAAGTGTGGCGTTATTAGGATTTTATAAAGTGGTACTAATACTTCACCTGATCTTGATTCTCTGCCTCTGTTTATACAACCTAGGATTGTGTTAGCTTTTTTGGTGGCTGCCACACACTGCTGGCTCATATTCAAGTGATCGTCCACTAGGACTCCAAGGGTCCCTCTCTTTTTTCCCCTGTTTTTGAGGCAGGTCTCCCTTCATCTGAACCTTTGGTTTTTCCTGCCTAAATGTAAAGCTTTGCTTTTCTCCACATTGAAATTCATTTTGTTGGATGGGGCCCATAGTTCAAGTCTGAATTAGCCCCTCTGGTACTTTTTCCCTTTACGGTTAAAAACAACAACACTCTTCCCGCCAAAACCTCCAGCGATCCCGGCCGTTGCAAAAGGTCGCGGGGGGGGCGGGGCCGTTCTCTTTTACGTCATTTGCTGGCACTGAGCCCAGAAGCCGGGGCCAATTTGGTGTATCACGTGATGCCAGCTCAACGCGATGACGTGCACGATGGAGGGGGGGTTACAATCCGTGGGTTACAATCCCCCCTCCGCTTTGCAGGGGGTCCAAAACCCGGGAGATTAAAGACGCCCCGCCCCGCCTACGGCTTGCATCACGTGATCCAGGTCACCCGATCGCCTTCCCCCGTCCACGTGACTCCGCTCCCTTCCGCGGCGTGTAGAGCGTAGCAACCGTCGCGCAGGAGGGGCGTGGCCCGCGCGGGAGGGGCGCGGCCGAGCCAGCGGCGGAGACGCTGGGCAGGGAAGGGAAGGAGGGAGAGGTCCGGCGGCGGCGGCGCGCGCGGGATGGGCCGCGGCTGAGGTACGGCGCCTGAGGGAGCGAGACAAACCCCCCCCCGGCTCTTCCCTCCGGGCCCCCTCCCTTGGCCCCGTGATGGGGGGGAAGCTGAGAGGGAGGAGTGGAGGCGGGGGGGGGGTGTCCTGTGGGGCAAAGGAGCCTCTTGCGGGGTCTTTGGCCGGCTGTAAGAGGGGGAGGGCTTGTCTCGAAGACCCCCCCGCCCCCTTAGCAGAAGGAGCCGGATTTGGGGGGGGGGCTCGGGGGTCCTGGTGACGGAGGCGCGTCCCTCCCCCCCTCCCTCTCCCCTCCCTCCCTCCCTTCCTCTCTTTCAGATGAGGGGACTGCAACTCCCAGAATCCCCCATGGCGGCTGCGGAGCCTGGGACTTGCAGTCCACCCGCCTCAAAGTTGCCTGGGACGTTTCTTCCCTCTCGGGGCTCTGCGTCTCCGCTTCCCGGCCTTCTCCTCCCAAGGGGCAACTTGTGGAGGGTCTTTTGAACGGGAGCCCGAGATCGGAGGCCTCCTGTGTCGAGGGGAAGAAAGGGAATTCCTCCCGCTTTGCCCGGGGTTGCTTTTCCAGTCCTGCCCTTTGCCCTGAGCTCCTTTTGCGGCTCCTCTTCTGCCCGTTGCTGCAGCTTTTCACCTTCCTTCCGTTTCCTAAACATGCTCATTGCTTTGCTTGACATGTCGCTTCCTTCCTTCCTTCCAGACTCTGTGGATGCAGCAATATGTAAGGAAAGTGCTCTGAACTAAAAGAAGCATTGAACCTTTTCTAACGCATGCGTTTAATTTAGGAAGCCAATCTGCATTCATGTGCAATGGAAGACAGAGGAAACATCTTTTTTCTTTCTTTATGCTGACATGAAGAGAAACTTTGAAGGAGCTTTTTACTTCTTCCTTTTTGGATGAAATATTGCATCATATTTGAGGCTGAACCCTGCTATGCAAAAACGGCGTCAGAGGTTATTAAAGTTAATTAGAGGATAATCTTTTATTTTAAGGACATTTCTAGATTAAATTGCCTGTCGTAAAACAATTAGGTAGGTAGGCCTAAACGTCTTGCTAAGTTGCTAAAGTTGAGAGACCCTGAACTTGGTTATCTCCTCCAATAGCCTCACTCCGTGGAGAAAGCAGCTACCTTTGAAGTAATTCTTCCTTTGATTCCACCCTCTCCGTTTCTTGGGTGCTCCTGTGGCCTGTTGACATTGAATGGCACCTCTGAATCCATCTCAGATCAATTCAGACTGGGAGACTGCTGCCTATCTTCGGCCCTGAGGTTATGCTGGGGCTGGGAATCTCAAGGACTCCCCCCCTCCCAGATGGTAGAATCCAGGTGGAGGTCTAAAATGGCTAGCTGGCCTTGCTGAGCGAAGGGCAGGAGGTGGAGGTAGAATGTTCTCTGTGCTTATTATCGTTTCCCTGCCAGAAAAATACTTTTGTATTAAAAAATCCAACCTTTTCAATCTTTACTTGTTTTAAAATAGTTTTACTCCCGTGATTTGGTTTATTGTGCTTTTATGATTTTATTTAAAGGCTTTCCTTTCTCCGTTTCTTAAATCATCTTAAATTATAAATTGGATTATAAAAGCTGCAAATAGTGTGGTACAGTTGGAAATTAGGTTAAATACCTGGTTTTCTTTACACTTATGGGAAAAGGGAATCAATTGTTGGTTTAGCTGGAGATAAGTCTTACCTATGTTTTCCTACGTGCACCGGTTCTTTGTAGGGTATTTCTTGTGTGAATCATAAACAAGTAATGGGATTTGCAGTGTAATGTGTAATGCATTTTTACAAAATCTTAGCAAAAAGTTGAAATGCAAATGCACTTATCTGGAATTCGGAGTCCTTGAAAGTTGCTGCTTTTGAATGTTTTACTTAATTTTTATCTATGCAATATTGCAAGGAAAAATACAGCCTGTTTCAGTATAGACTCATGTCTCAATCAATCAATCAGAATAGAGCTGGAAGGGACCTTAGAGGTCTTCTAGTTCAGGATCTCCAACCGACTGAGGGGTGGGGAGAGAAACTGGGATATGCAAGTGGCAAGCTGGTGCATATGTGCGCAAGTGCCTACCAACCCGCTGGTCACACAAGTTGAGCTCTTCTGGGACGTTGGCTACTCCTGCCAGCTTTGTGTCATCTGCAAATTTGATGAATTCCCCTTCTGTTCCCTCATTTAAGTCATTTATGAAGTTATTGAAGAGTACTGGGCCTAAGACAGAACCTTTGGGTACCCTACTGTTTCCTTCCTTCCATGTGGATGATTAAGGACTACTCGTTGACTGGTTTGTCAGCCAGTTACAAATCCATCTGGTGGTGTTGCTGTGTATCCCACGTTTTCTAGTTTACCAAAAGTAGATTGTGGTCTACTTTGTCAAATGCCTTGCTGTATACTAATGTCCACAGCATTTTGCTGTTCTATTAATTTAGTCACTTTGTCAAAGAATGAAATAAGATTGGTTTGGCATGGTCTGTTTTTAATCAAACCTGTGCTGACTGTTAGTTACAACTGTATTTATAGATATTCACAGATCTGTTTTTTGATTATTTCTTCCAGTGTCTTCCCAGGTATTGATGATTAGTCTGTAGTTTCCTGGGTCTGTGTTTTTCTCTTTTTTGAAGTTGGGAACCAGATCGGCTCTTTTCTGCTCCTCTAGTGCAGGAGTGTCAAATTAAAGGCTGGATCTGGCCCACAGGGTGCTTAGATCTGGCCTGCGGGGCAGCCCTGGAAACAGCGAAGGACCAGCCCGTGGTGCCTCTTCCAGTGAAAATGGAATTCAGGAGGGCCGTGGGCGGAGGGTTGCAGATGGCTGTCGCAGCTGAAAACGGAGCTCGGGAGCCTGATTTCACTGGCAGAAGTGCTCAGGTCATCATAGGCACCCCGACACAAGTGACATCGAGCTAGCCATGCCCATCCCGGCCCCCCAACATCAAACATAACCCTGATGCGGCCATCAATGAAATCGAGTTTGACACCCCTGCTCTATTGGTTCCCGATCCTCCTGGATTTTTAATAATAATAATAATAATATCAGAGTTGGAAGGGACCTTGGAGGTCTTCTAGTCCAACCCCCTGCCCAGGCAGGAAACCCTACACCATTACAGTGGTTAGAATGCAATATGAATCTTCCATTCTTCTGAGAACTGTAAAATGAGGACCCAGATTGTTGGGGGCAATATGCCAATTCTGTAAACCGTTTATGGAGTGTTATAAAGCACTATGAAGCGGTGTATATAAGTTTAAGTGCTATAGCTATAGCTATTGCTCTTTTGCCTTTGTATGACATAATAAGGAAATCTCTAAATTCAATTTAAATAAATTGGATTGAATAGAATAGAATAGAATAGAATTTTATTGGCCAAGTGTGATTGGACACACAAGGAATTTGTCTTGGTGCATATGCTCTCAGTCTACATAAAAGAAAAGATACGTTCATCAAGGTACAACATTTACAACACAATTGATGGTCAATATATCAATATAAATCATAAGGATTGCCAGCAACAAGTTATAGTCATACAGTCATAAGTGGAAAGAGATTGGTGATGGGAACTATGAAACGATTAATAGTGCAGATTCAGTAAATAGTCTGACAGTGTTGAGGGAATTATTTGTTTAGCAGAGTGATGGCCTTCGGGAAAAAACTGTTCTTGTGACTAGTTGTTCTGGTGTGCAGTGCTCTATAGCGTCGTTTTGAGGGTAGGAGTTGAAACAGTTTATGTCCAGGATGCGAGGGATCTGCAAATATTTTCACGGCCCTCTTCTTGATTCGTACAGTATACAGGTCCTCAATGGAAGGCAGGTTGGTAGCAATTATTTTTTCTGCAGTTCTAATTATCCTCTGAAGTCTGTGTTAATTGGATTTTAATTAGGGTAGAATGGAATAAAATTAATTTTGGATATAAATAAAATTAAATATCACTGATATAGTTGTCCATGAGACATTTTTAAATTCTTTCTAGTGAATTAAACATTAAACACACAGGAAGGGGAGGAATACTTCAGGTTTTCAGTCATTTTCTTTTTTGTCTCATGGAATTTGAAATTTATGTGTACTTCGCAAGATTTCCCTTCCTGCAGTTTGTAATTCTACTTTTCCTCCAGTCACCTATGAGACACCATTTTCCCATTCATCTCTCCATCATGGTGCTTTGTTTTGAGGTACAATTTCTAAAACTTCCATGAGTTTGAGCTTTCTCTCCGTTTTGGAACTTGTTTCCTTTTGATGCCCCTTTTTCAAGCTAGATCGTTTCTTCTGGATTCTTCTCATTTTTGCCGCCATTGCTTGCTCTTTTGAACGGCTGTTAGTTGCTCAGAGGCATGAATTTAAAAAAGCAGCAGAAATAGTGGAAATAAAACACCAATACAAATCTTAATTGTCCTAAGCCAGATGTGTCAAACTTGATTTCATTGAGGGCCAGATCAGCATTGTGGTTGTCCTCCAGAGACGAGGCCGGATCTGACATTGCAGACCGCATCTGGCCTCCAGCCCTTGAGTTCGACACCCCTGTCTTAAGCCTTCACTTCCCATCCTGTGACTCTCAGCCCTCTTATCTTCCCTCACTTCAGGGCTGAGTTTGCCAGCAACCACATGACACAACCTGGGCTTCAAAGAGAGGCTCCTTTTTCCTTTTGAGCCTCCACAGAGATTTTTGAAAGATATGGTACAATGGTTTTGAGATGACATCTGTCAGTTCTTTCAGAACTCTGGGATGTAATCCATTAGGTCCCAGTGATTTATAGTCATCAAGATCAGGCAGGTGTTCTCTTAAATTTTCTTGCTTATTTTTATTTTTATTTCTAGTCTGTCTTCCACAGTTAGGTTTTTAGTAAGTTGGATTCTTTGTGTGTGAAGAGTGATGCAAAGAAGGAGTTAAGCAGCAGCTCTGCTTTCCCTCTGCTACCTGTTTCTTCCTTGCCATCTTCTCTCTTTCGTGGACAGACTGTCATGTATATATATTTCTTTCATATATACTTATCCTTTCAGCTTTGAATTCAATCTATTCATAACAAAACAAGCTGTAAATCTAATTGATCATTTAACTCCTTTTCACTTGCTATAGGTGTTTTGTGTTTGAAGAGAAAATCTTTATACATATACTTACGTTACTAAATGCATATATTTATTAAGCCTGATCAGCTCAGGTTAGACTCAGCCTTCCGAGGTTATTAAATCCAGCTTCAAAGGCCTGTTTTCACAATCTTGTTGAAAATCAGAAAAGAGAGTACGTTCACATACATTCATTTTGTAGTGTGGGAGACCAACAGAGAGAAGGGCTGGGTCTACAAAGAAGTTGGATGGATTCCCTTCAGGAGAGTCGGTCTCCTGCAGCCATGCTCTGCAGAGCTTTAGAGATGGTAGCCCACCAGCCCCTTGGAGCTGACTCAGAAACCTATTGGTAGCAAGGGCCATGACTCCAGAATGGGCATAATCATTCTCTCATTGCGGCTGCTGCATTTTGTACCTGCAGCTTCCAGGTTGTCTGCAAATGCGGCTTCAGTGTTGGCTTGGTGTTCCAGATGGCGAAGCTTGTGGTGATGAGGATGCGAGTCCATCACTTTCCTTAGGGCTTCCTAGTCCATCTGGGGCCACACCTGGCACCTGAGTTGCATTTCGTCTTTTTATATTTATTACCTCTTTATACTTGGTTAGCGGCTCAGAGTCTTGAGATTACATCTGCAAAGACCTATGAGAAATAAATAAAATAGCTGCCGTAAAACTGGGCAAAGACTCCTGTTCTAGGAGGAGCTGTTAATCCAGGAGGACACCCGAGGCAGCTACATTTCAAGAGATGCCTTCAACCAAGGAGAGTGCAGTCTTAGCGTTTTCAAGGACAATGGCCTCTTGCCCTCAAGTAAGGCAGCATTAACTACCTCCTAAATCCAAGCATTAATTCCCCCTCCCCATTTTCCATGTTTTTCTAATCCAAGATTGGCAGGTGGGGGGTTCCACCATATTCATGGCTAGTAAGCAGACAAGTCTCTCACTTGTTTTTGTCTTTTCTGGATCTTGTTTTTCTGTATGTGCTTCTTCAGTATTCATGCATGGTAGCAAGCATGGGGTGATTTTGACATACTAATTTTGGGAACCCTTAAGGAAGATCGAATGTTGGCATAATAGATCATTGACTTTTGTTTATATTTCTTCCTCTCCTCCATATTAGCAGGGAGAAATGTCTGGGGAGGGACTCTTTCTTCCCTCTGTCCCTGCAGGTGCCCATGGCAAAAGTAATGCTAGCCCCCTTTTTAAAGAAATGAGCATTCCTCCCCACCCCCCACCCCGTTCACCCAAAATCTTAGGAAGTGTAGCTAAAAAGGGTGTGATCTGCTTTCCCCTCCTTGCTTCCACCTGCACGTCTTTCTTGCTACAACCAAAATTGTGTTGGGGGTGTAATGTTGAACTTTATATTAACAGGCGTCCTGAATTGTTCATCATCAGTATGTCTCATATCTGACTTGTAGAAAAATAAATTTATGTGTACTTCATAGATTTCCTTCCTGCAGTTTGTAATTCTACTTTTCCTCCAGTCACCTATGAGACACCATTTTCCCATTCATCTCTCCATCATGGTGCTTTGTTTTGAGGTACAATTTCTAAAACTTCCATGAGTTTGAGCTTTCTCTCCGTTTTGGAACTTGTTTCCTTTTGATGCCCCTTTTTCAAGCAAGATCGTTTCTTCTGGATTCTTCTCATTTTTGCCGCCATCGCTTGCTCTTTTGAACGGCTGTTAGTTGCTCAGAGGCATGAATTTAAAAAAGCAGCAGAAATAGTGGAAATAAAACACCAATACAAATCTTAATTGTCCTAAGCCAGATGTGTCAAACTTGATTTCATTGAGGGCCAGATCAGCATTGTGGTT
Source organism: Ahaetulla prasina (assembly GCF_028640845.1). Taxonomy (NCBI): domain Eukaryota; kingdom Metazoa; phylum Chordata; class Lepidosauria; order Squamata; family Colubridae; genus Ahaetulla; species Ahaetulla prasina. The sequence continues at coordinate 27,578,396 of NC_080549.1, read as the reverse complement.
GTCCTCCAGAGACGAGGCGGATCTGACATTGCAGACCGCATCTGGCCTCCAGCCCTTGAGTTCGACACCCTGTCCTAAGCCTTCACTTCCCATCCTGTGACTCTCAGCCCTCTTATCTTCCCTCACTTCAGGGCTGAGTTTGCCAGCAACCACATGACACAACCTGGCTTCAAAGAGGCTCCTTTTTCCTTTTGAGCCTCCACAGAGATTTTTGAAAGATATGGTACAATGGTTTTGAGATGACATCTGTCAGTTCTTTCAGAACTCTGGGATGTAATCCATTAGGTCCCAGTGATTTATAGTCATCAAGATCAGGCAGGTGTTCTCTTAAATTTTCTTGCTTATTTTTATTTTTATTTCTAGTCTGTCTTCCACAGTTAGGTTTTTAGTAAGTTGGATTCTTTGTGTGTGAAGAGTGATGCAAAGAAGGAGTTAAGCAGCAGCTCTGCTTTCCCTCTGCTACCGGTTTCTTCCTTGCCATCTTCTCTCTTTCGTGGACAGACTGTCATGTATATATATTTCTTTCATATATACCTATCCTTTCAGCTTTGAATTCAATCTATTCATAACAAAACAAGCTGTAAATCTAATTGATCATTTAACTCCTTTTCACTTGCTATAGGTGTTTTGTGTTTGAAGAGAAAATCTTTATACATATACTTACGTTACTAAATGCATATATTTATTAAGCCTGATCAGCTCAGGTTAGACTCAGCCTTCCGAGGTTATTAAATCCAGCTTCAAAGGCCTGTTTTCACAATCTTGTTGAAAATCAGAAAAGAGAGTACGTTCACATACATTCATTTTGTAGTGTGGGAGACCAACAGAGAGAAGGGCTGGGTCTACAAAGAAGTTGGATGGATTCCCTTCAGGAGAGTCGGTCTCCTGCAGCCATGCTCTGCAGAGCTTTAGAGATGGTAGCCCACCAGCCCCTTGGAGCTGACTCAGAAACCTATTGGTAGCAAGGGCCATGACTCCAGAATGGGCATAATCATTCTCTCATTGCGGCTGCTGCATTTTGTACCACTGCAGCTTCCAGGTTGTCTGCAAATGCGGCTTCAGTGTTGGCTTGGTGTTCCAGATGGCGAAGCTTGTGGTGATGAGGATGCGAGTCCGTCACTTTCCTTAGGGCTTCCTAGTCCATCTGGGGCCACACCTGGCACCTGAGTTGCATTTCGTCTTTTTATATTTATTACCTCTTTATACTTGGTTAGCGGCTCAGAGTCTTGAGATTACATCTGCAAAGACCTATGAGAAATAAATAAAATAGCTGCCGTAAAACTGGGCAAAGACTCCTGTTCTAGGAGGAGCTGTTAATCCAGGAGGACACCCGAGGCAGCTACATTTCAAGAGATGCCTTCAACCAAGGAGAGTGCAGTCTTAGCGTTTTCAAGGACAATGGCCTCTTGCCCTCAAGTAAGGCAGCATTAACTACCTCCTAAATCCAAGCATTAATTCCCCCTCCCCATTTTCCATGTTTTTCTAATCCAAGATTGGCAGGTGGGGGGTTCCACCATATTCATGGCTAGTAAGCAGACAAGTCTCTCACTTGTTTTTGTCTTTTCTGGATCTTGTTTTTCTGTATGTGCTTCTTCAGTATTCATGCATGGTAGCAAGCATGGGGTGATTTTGACATACTAATTTTGGGAACCCTTAAGGAAGATCGAATGTTGGCATAATAGATCATTGACTTTTGTTTATATTTCTTCCTCTCCTCCATATTAGCAGGGAGAAATGTCTGGGGAGGGACTCTTTCTTCCCTCTGTCCCTGCAGGTGCCCATGGCAAAAGTAATGCTAGCCCCCTTTTTAAAGAAATGAGCATTCCTCCCCACCCCCCACCCCGTTCACCCAAAATCTTAGGAAGTGTAGCTAAAAAGAGTGTGATCTGCTTTCCCCTCCTTGCTTCCACCTGCACGTCTTTCTTGCTACAACCAAAATTGTGTTGGGGGTGTAATGTTGAACTTTATATTAATAGGCGTCCTGAATTGTTCATCATCAGTATGTCTCATATCTGACTTGTAGAAAAAATAAAAGTTGTAAATGCTATTTCTGCCATACTTGTGAAGCCATGAAAGCTCATTTTCTGTGATAATACATTCACCAAACCTCTTGCTCTGAAAAAGTGTTTTGTCTAATTCTGTTTGTGCAACAATACCAAACACACAGCCAAGTGCGTAAAGAGTAGGTGGCAGCTGATGTCAGGAGGGCTTTTGCACAATACAGTTGTGCCCATTGCTAGATTAAAAAGTCATTCAAAAAAATTATTCATGCCCCAGTGGCATGGGGGGGGGAGATGGGCACCCCACGATACCCTCATGTGCCACCACTGCTCTGCAACCAGCGTTGGTTACCAGTTGGCTTCTGGATGCAGTTTGAGGTATTGGTTACCACCTATGAAGCCCTTCTCAGCACAGGGCCTGGTTATTCAAGAGACTGTTTATTTCCTATGGTTTCTGCCTGCCCAGTAGAATTAGGTAGAATGGGCCTGAATGGACCAGGAGATCCATTCAAATGATCTCATCTTTTGGGACCTAAGTAGTCGGCTTTCTTCACTGCCAGGCTTGTCCTTTGGTACTGGAGAACTTTTGCCTGATCTCAGGCAGGGAACCTGTCTTTATTCCCAGGCCTGGAATTAAGGGGTCCTATTTGTTTATTTTTATTTCTTTAAAAGATTTACATGGCCATCCATTTTAAGCAATTCTGGGCAGTATATAACAATAAAACTAATAACAAACAACACTAAAATCTGCAGAAGATGAGCTTTTGTTATAAAGTAAGTTGAATATGATTCAAGAATGACAGCAAAACAGGAAATAAAGTAGGGGGTCTTCGCTGGAATATTATTTGTGCAGGTCTAAATTGAAGAAATTCTGATTTATTCCCTGTGTTATTTGATTAGATTTGACTCTGTGGTGAAAATTGTGATCTCTTTTCTCCAGAGCATTCTGAAAATTTGTGTATGGTCCCTAGTTAAGTTTAGCGAATTATGTATAATTACACTGCGCCTAACATTCCTCAGGTCATGGAAGTACTTGAACAATTCTTATAATTTTATCTCTATCCTGCCTTTGTTTTTATCAGCTCCCCAGTCCTTTTAAACTTTTTAAAAAGGAACCTGGCTCTCTCTAGAGCGATGTCTCTGAACCTTCACAACTTTACGGTGTGCTGTCTTTAGCGCCCAAGAACCTGGCTGGGGAATCCTGGGAGTCAAAGGCCAATGGCTTAAGGCCAACGGGAAGGGGAATTCTGGAAGCCCACACATATTAAAGCTGCCAAGAGGTTTCTCTCTCTCTCTCAGCTGAAAACAAAAGATCTGGTGCTGCGTTGCCAGTTGGAGAAAATTTTCAAGTAATCCTCCACATGTGACTGCAATTGAGCCCAAAATTTCCAGTGTTGGTTGTTAAGTGAAATTTGCCCTATTTTATGACCTTTCTTGCCAAAGTTGTTAAGTGAGTCACTGCAGTTGCTAAGTTAGTAACATGGTTATAAAGTGAACCTGGCTTCTCCATTGACTTTGCTTGTCAGAAGGTCACAAAAGGCGATCACGTGATCCCAGGATGCCGTGACCATCATAAATACACGCCAGTTAGCAAAATTGTGTGACCATGGGGATGCGGCAATGGTTGTAAAGTATGAAAACCGGTCATCAGTCATGTTCTTCAGAGCAATCACTAAAGACTGTCTATATGACTTCCATTTCCACTTCAGACGGGCAGTAGAACCTACGATGTTTCCTCCAACCAGCTCATGAAAGCAGTTTGTTTATAGGTGGTCCTCATTTAACATAGCATTTTAGGGACCAAATCTGTGACAATGCTTAATGAGTGGTAGTTACAACCAATCCCTGAAGTTCCAGCTATCGCAGCACCACTGTCTTTGTGATCATTTGGCCCTCAGCCCAGGTATCCAACTGTCACAGCCTCTCAGCGTCATGGGATCATGGTGGTTTATAGGCTTCCCTGCCAGAGTCCCACAAGCATAATCGGGGAGTCAGACGAGGTCTTCATAATGGCAACAGCGACTGCTATCGCTCAGTGGCGTGGTCATATGACATCAGACTTTATGACCACATCACTTCATGCCTGTCCAATTAGTTTCATTGAAGCCGAGAGCTACTGGCTGTATTAGATTTATAGCCACCTTTCATTCCAGCACCTCCCTCTGCTTCTTGAAGAATCCTCGGCTGGGCCAAAAGAGGGCTCTGGGCAGGGTGGTCCAGCATGTCAGCCCTCACACCACCTCGCTCTCCTTTTTTTCAGTATAACATGTGCAAACACATCCAGCCATGGTGCATTTTACCTGGACTTTCTCCACCCCACCCCCCCATTTAGGTTTATTTACATGGAAACTTCCTTTGTTAAAGCTTCCTTTGCACCTGCTACTTAATTGCCGCATAAAATTCTAAATCTTTCATTGCTTATAAAATGCCTTTAAAATTTTTAGAGTCATTGTTATGCAATAACAGATGCTTTTGTACTCAGTAAACTGTAAACAGCAGGTGAAGGGGAAACACTTAAGAAACCTTGTCTTTGTGGTTAACTGTGAAAAAATTAATGTTGAAAGATGCTGACAATTATTGAGATCATTATTGAGATGGCTAATCCGGAATAGGAATCACTTTTCTTCTGCTATAATTTCTGTGTTCTGTGGGAGAGTTTGGGGTATAATACTAATACCCAAGCTAACTTTAGAAACCAGCCATAGATTAGTAGGAAACTTGATTCCAGTAATTCTGTAACGTACCCTGTACTATTAAATATCAAAGTAATATTCATTCCTTATTTACTGAATTGGAACACTATTGGGGGGTTTGGAGAGACCAACTCTTGATGCTCCTGCCTACTTTTTGTGAAAGCAAAAGGAAAGTTGGGGTATCTTTATCTGCTTCCTGACGGAGAGGTATGAATGCGTGCCCTAATACCACATTCACATTTAGCTATGGATCCGGTTTTATTCAATCCGGATTGTGACTTCCAATATGTTGGTTCCTAAGATAGTTTGCAGGGAATTATACCCAGACACACCCAGACAGGTCTGCACCTCAAGCGCACGCTATGTTATCTAGGATCCTTAAACATTTGGCTGATCAATAAGCATGTTTGTAATATTGTTTTTATATGGCTGTAAACCGCCCTGAGTCCTTCGGGAGAAGGGCGGTATAGAAATATAAATAAATATAAATAGAATAGAAATAGGAGCAGGTCTGCTTTCAATTCTGCAGATTACAGGGAACTCTAGTAAGCAAAAGGGAGATCAAAATCGGTGCCCATTCTGGATGATCGAGTACTGTCACCTTGAGAATTAATGTAAACAAGGGTTTAGTCATACGGAGTAATTGCATATTCCACTTTTGTTATTTGGGTCACTCCTCTGAAGGGTTTTCCACATACCAGTGAAAATAAACTTGCCAGCCTTGTATCTGTTCCTGTTGCTTCTTTTGAGCAACCCGGGTTACTTCTCATTAGCATTTGTAATGCTTTGCTTTACACTCCTCTCACCACACCCTTTGCTTTGCTTATTTATATATTCATTTCATTTCTGCTCTGCTCTGCCTCTTTCTGTGCTCCAAGCAGCTCAAGGCAACAAACGCCCCCTTTTCTTTTCATTTTCCAATAGTTCTGTTAATCAAGCCAGGCAAAGAATTGATATCTGGCCTAATATCTGGTATCCATTGTTCCTGGAGGTTTTCTTGTAGGTCTTCTGTCATTTCCGTATAAATGGGACATCTGATTTGTGTCTTTGTTTGACTTGTGCCATTATCTTTTTATTTCTGATTTTCAGGAAAGCAAAAGGATAAAAGAATGGATCCATCATCCGGGGCCAGATCAATTGTTGTTCAGGTGGAGGGAATGACATGCAGTTCTTGCGTGCAGACAATTGAGCAGCATATTGGGAAACTAAATGGAGTTCACGTCATTAAAGTAAGTAATTCTGCTTTTATTACGGATCAGAGGCTAAATGGGGCGCAGTAACGGAGGACTGCTTTTCCAGGCAGTTTAGCAGAATAATCTTGACGGGTTTCAGATTCAGTATTCTTAAGAGGGGGCTGGGGGAGGACGTGCAATTCAGAGAGCCTGAATTTGGTTATCTTTCATATAATTGGCAGTAAATCAATTCATGATCCTATAGCCAAAGGCGGAAGAAAGAAACTGCAATATTTTAAAATGATTATGTTTGTGTAATTGGATTACACGGGGGCTTCTAGCTTGTGTTTTGCTTATGGCAAATGGAGAATTTGCTGTTAATTCAATGGGCTTTCTAGTAATGTTCATTTGCCCTTTTAGAAATTGAAGCAGCAGGATATGTTGAACGTCTGTTGAAAAACAAATCAGATTGTAGGTATTATGAGAAAGTTCCTGACATTAGTAAATCTGTGAGGGGTAAAGGTTCAGAGAAGTTCCTGCTACTTATTGTAATCTTGGTATCTCAGCAGAATCCTGACTGTTTTGCCAAAGAATCGGGGCCCAAGTTACTTACCTACTTACCTGTGCTGCGTATTTTATAAAAGTAAAGAAGCTAAGAGGAATAGAGGTGCTTCTTCCACTAGAAGAGGGTCTCAGGAATAGCATATCAGTTTTAATCCCAGCCAGGCATTCCACCCAGGAGAGGGAGAGGGAGAGGCTTTTTCTGTGGTTTGGATGGAGAAATCACTGGTGTGACAGGAACCTTGAGGTGTTAAATGGAAATTTTTGGTCTGTTGGGATTTATAGCCCATCAATTAGAGTCTAAACTTAGATTGGGAAAGCCTGTATTCTTTGTACTTCTCTCATAGAACCTAGCCTAGAGCTTGTATGTATGCCTTGGCATGTGTTATTCCCTTGCAGTATCTATGGCAAATAAAATAACATTTAATTTTCTAAAATATTCTGAAATTGCCAAATGTCGCAAGATGCAAGTGTTTGGGTGAGAATGCCAATGTGTTCTGAGATTTGTCAAGAGATTGAGGTCCTTTGAAAAACATTTTGATTTTGGTATCCAGGCCGCCTGCTGCACCATCCTGGTATACCTGTGGTCTCCGGACTACAGGTTGGGAAGTGTTGTTCTCTGCTTAGCATTCAAACTGGCAAAGTCTCTTTTGCTATGGGTTAATGGAAGAAAAGCAGAGTAATAATAAGGTTGTTTTGGGAGGAGTCCTGCCAGGGAAGCTACGCAGGGCTTTGATAAGCCACCTCCCCGGCCCAGTTTCTTTTGCCTTTGGACACTTGGCGTGGGACCCATCCTGAGCTTTCCACCTGAGGGGAACCCTTCACTCAGCAGCTGCCCCAGATTCCAGAGTAATAAGTCAAGCTATTTAGGTAGCTCCTTTAGTTTCTCATATGGAGTAATTGCATATTCCACTTTTGTTATTTGGGTCACTCCTCTGAAGGGTTTTCCACATACCAGTGAAAATAAACTTGCCAGCCTTGTATCTGTTCCTGTTGCTTCTTTTGAGCAACCCGGGTTACTTCTCATTAGCATTTGTAATGCTTTGCTTTCGGAAATAGACGGTGTAGTTTACACTCCTCTCACCACACCCTTTGCTTTGCTTATTTATATATTCATTTCATTTCATTTCTGCTCTGCCTCTTTCTGTGCTCCAAGCAGCTCAAGGCAACAAACGCCCCCTTTTCTTTTCATTTTCCAATAGTTCTGTTAATCAAGCCAGGCAAAGAATTGATATCTGGCCTAATATCTGGTCTCCATTGTTCCTGGAGGTTTTCTTGTAGGTCTTCTGTCATTTCCGTATAAATGGGACATCTGATTTGTGTCTTTGTTTGACTTGTGCCATTATCTTTTTATTTCTGATTTTCAGGAAAGCAAAAGGATAAGAGAATGGATCCATCATCCGGGGCCAGATCAATTGTTGTTCAGGTGGAGGGAATGACATGCAGTTCTTGCGTGCAGACAATTGAGCAGCATATTGGGAAACTAAATGGAGTTCACGTCATTAAAGTAAGTAATTCTGCTTTTATTACGGATCAGAGGCTAAATGGGGCGCAGTAACGGAGGACTGCTTTTCCAGGCAGTTTAGCAGAATAATCTTGACGGGTTTCAGATTCAGTATTCTTAAGAGGGGGCTGGGGGAGGACATGCAATTCAGAGAGCCTGAATTTGGTTATCTTTCATATAATTGACAGTAAATCAATTCATGATCCTATAGCCAAAGGCGGAAGAAAGAAACTGCAATATTTTAAAATGATTATGTTTGTGTAATTGGATTACACGGGGGCTTCTAGCTTGTGTTTTGCTTATGGCAAATGGAGAATTTGCTGTTAATTCAATGGGCTTTCTAGTAATGTTCATTTGCCCTTTTAGAAATTGAAGCAGCAGGATATGTTGAACGTCTGTTGAAAAACAAATCAGATTGTAGATATTATGAGAAAGTTCCTGACATTAGTAAATATGTGAGGGGTAAAGGTTCAGAGAAGTTCCTGCTACTTATTGTAATCTTGGTATCTCAGCAGAATCCTGACTGTTTTGCCAAAGAATCGGGGCCCAAGTTACTTACCTACTTACCTGTGCTGCGTATTTTATAAAAGTAAAGAAGCTAAGAGGAATAGAGGTGCTTCTTCCACTAGAAGAGGGTCTCAGGAACAGCATATCAGTTTTAATCCCAGCCAGGCATTCCACCCAGGAGAGGGAGAGGGAGAGGCTTTTTCTGTGGTTTGGATGGAGAAATCACTGGTGTGACAGGAACCTTGAGGTGTTAAATGGAAATTTTTGGTCTGTTGGGATTTATAGCCCATCAATTAGAGTCTAAACTTAGATTGGGAAAGCCTGTATTCTTTGTACTTCTCTCATAGAACCTAGCCTAGAGCTTGTATGTATGCCTTGGCATGTGTTATTCCCTTGCAGTATCTATGGCAAATAAAATAACATTTAATTTTCTAAAATATTCTGAAATTGCCAAATGTCGCAAGATGCAAGTGTTTGGATGAGAATGCCAATGTGTTCTGAGATTTGTCAAGAGATTGAGGTCCTTTGAAAAACATTTTGATTTTGGTATCCAGGCCGCCTGCTGCACCATCCTGGTATACCTGTGGTCTCCGGACTACAGGTTGGGAAGTGTTGTTCTCTGCTTAGCATTCAAACTGGCAAAGTCTCTTTTGCTATGGGTTAATGGAAGAAAAGCAGAGTAATAATAAGGTTGTTTTGGGAGGAGTCCTGCCAGGGAAGCTACGCAGGGCTTTGATAAGCTACCTCCCCGGCCCAGTTTCTTTTGCCTTTGGACACTTGGCGTGGGACCCATCCTGAGCTTTCCACCTGAGGGGAACCCTTCACTCAGCAGCTGCCCCAGATTCCAGAGTAATAAGTCAAGCTATTTAGGGTAGCTCCTTTAGTTTCTCCTGTGGGTTGATCATTTCCATTTTCCGTTTTTGCATGTACAGTATATTTCTGACTTGCCATTCCATCCTGACAGTGTTTAGTTCTTTATTTTTGGTGTGTTTGTAACTTTTTGTTAAAATATGAACATACTTAACATTAAACTTACCATTAACATACTAACATTAAACTACATGGCAGTTTGTGTCAGGTATGAAAAATCAGGTCCACACGTGAAGGTCCAATTAAACTGATGCCCAGGGATATTCTCAACTAAGTTAGCCCCTTTTTGAAGTAGATAAGGGTCAACAGAATTCAAGGGCGGGGGGGCGGGTGGAGTTTGGACTTAGTCCACTTGTGGCTAGGTCGCGATTCCTGGGTATCTCTCTTTTACTCCATCCCCAGATTCTGCCACTCTTTCCCTTAAAGTTCGCTTTCCTTTTTACCCCTTTTTTGTGTGTGAAATTTCCAGAGTCCGTTTTCCTAGTTAAATACCCACCAGTTATATGCCACAGAATACTTTTAAAAATTGAGGAGCGGGTGGTTGCTCTGTTCATCCCAACCTATAGCCCTATACAAAGCCCACCACAAGTCAGTGTAGCATTAACTGTAACGTCATGTTCCATATCAGCCAGCTATTTAACTTTCTGGGCATGACAGTTGAAGATTAGGCTAATCTTTATCTGTCATTGCTGTACTGTATATAGATTGTAATGTATACTTAAGGTGCTGTAGAAAGTTCATGTGAGAAATGTATCCTGTATTATTGTGTGAGAGATTTCTGAAATTGTTTTGCTGCTTTTATTGTCACTCACCCTGTAGCTAGTCGTCTTGTCTTACAAATAAATCCGAGTTAATTTATGGTTTCATAGGTACCGCCTTACACTTCCTTATCAAGTGAGTGAAATTGCCATTCAGGATGTCAGAGTAATAAGCCAAAGCTCCTTGACATGTTAATGCCGGTTTAAGACCATCTTAATCTTGCTTGGCTCAGTAGCCTTTTCTCTTTCTCTGCAAGGTTTCTCTGGATGAGAAGAACGCAACCATTGTTTACAACCCCAAAGAGCAAATCCCAGAATCACTCCAGGAAGCCATTGAAGACATGGGGTTTGATGCTGTTCTTGGCGACACCAACCCACAGTTCGTTCCACATGACACCACTTTTCTTACAATTCCCACCCAGGCAACTCTAACCTGCGAACAGATTCGTACCGACCTCCTAAAGATCAAAGGCATTCTGGATGTGAAAATCTCTTCTGACAAAACAACCCTAGTTGTAACCTTCATCTCTTCTATTCTAAATAGCAAACAGATTAATCAAATAGTACCGGGATTAAATTTGGACAATGCAGTGCAAGATAAAAATCAAGGAACATGTGAAGATGTAAGTTTAAACCAAATAAATGAGGTGGTGTTAAGAATGAAAATAGAGGGGATGACCTGTCATTCCTGTACGAGCACCATTGAAGGAAAAATTGGCAAATTGCAAGGAGTCAAGCGAATTAAAGGTAATTAAAAATAGAGCACTTTGGGAGCTTTTGTCCTTTTAGACCGTTTTCATCAATTCTCCAGTATAACCTGAATAGGCAAGTTAACTTCCAAGAGGTACAAAATATGGATGACAATTCTGTTTATGGAGAAATCCACCTGTAGGTCCTTCATAAAGCCACCATTCAGAAAACTACAGTATTTCTAAAAGGTAGCATCCAGCCTTTTGTATTCTCTAAACAGAACCGAGAAATAGAATGTAGGCTGAGACCATACAGATTTCAAATAATTTTCCCCCTCATTCTAGTGAGTCACCAGGACTAACATGAGCAGAGGGGATGGGGGTTCTTTCAAAACTGGAAGAAGTAGGCAGAGACTTATCCAGCCTTCCTGGCATGAGGTAACTGCTCCAGATCCTGGCACTTCCACTCCAAAAGCTAAATCCCACCTCTTTGCCCTGTGATTTGTTTCTGTTGCCTGCTGTCACAGCAGTGAGATAGTCTGCAAGTTCCTCCAGACTCTTCTAGCTGAACAGAAGGAGGCTTTCCAGGTAAAGCTGTGCAAAACGCTCCATGACTGAATAGTCTAACACCCCAAAATGGCCTGTGTCACGTACTCTGGAAGTTACCTGTTTGAAAGGCCTTTCAGGACACTCCCAGATACTTCTGGACTGCTTGGAAGTATCAGCATTCAGACTGTTCCTGCCTGAACTGCAGCCAAGCTTTTTCAACCATGTTCAGAATGAAGCAGCTGTTGTGGTTTTTTCCAGGCATGGAAGCCCCAAAGCCCCAAAGAGATTCATTCTCAGCTCTAGCAACTCTAAGATGTGAGGACTTCAGAATTCCCCAGCCCACCATTCTGGCTGGGAAATTCTGTGAATTGAAATCCCCACCCCCCTGCATCCCCGCCTTAAAGTTGCCACGGTTAAGAAGCTCTGCCCAAGGATAGGATATCGGAGATGGCTACGGGGAGAGAGGAGCAGAAAAGTACTGTCTGGTTGGTGGGAGGTGACATGCTGAGAGCTGCTGGGGGGAGGAACAGATGGCACCTCATGCCTCTACGCAGAACCACCCACTCCCAGAAAACAGCAGCCTCTGGGCTAGGTTTTGAGTCCCCTAATTTCCAGCTCAAGTTAACTAGACCATTCACCTACAGAAAGTCTTTAAATGGATAAGCATTTTACGGAATACCAAGAGAAAATCATGCCAACCCTTTTCCATTTATCTTGCAGTTTCCCTGGATAATCAGGAAGCCATGGTCGCTTACCAGCCTCACATCATTACATCAGAAGAAATAAAGAAGCAAATAGAAGCGGCAGGATTCAGCGCCTCCGTAAAGAAAATGCCTAAACCGCTCCAGCTCGGTTCTATTGATATAGAGCGGCTCAAGAGCAGCCAAACCAAACGCTCGGAAAGGACCCCGCAGGAAAGTTCAGAAGACAAGCTGGATGCGAAGACCATCACCTTCCGCGTGGATGGCATGCACTGCAATTCGTGTGTGTGCAATATTCAGAGCAGCCTCTCGGCACTTCCTTCGGTGATCGGCGTCACGGTGTCTTTGCCAGAGAAGTCGGCCGTCGTCCAGTACAACCCCAACCTCGTCAGCCTCAGTGCGCTCAGAAGGGCGATTGAAGCCGTCTCCCCGGGGACTTTCAAGGTCTGTGTTTTGGATGCCCACGAAAAGGCCGAGCACCTGAACAACTCCAGATCTCCATCGAAGTCTTCTCTCCCGGCAGCTGCTCACAGCATCGGGCCTCACCCCCTGATGCTGGTGACCGTCATCCGCATCGAAGGAATGACTTGCCACTCATGTGTGCAGTCAATTGAGGGGCTCATTTCACAAAAACCTGGTGTGAAGTCAGTCTCTGTGTCGTTGCGGGACCGTAATGGGACTATTGAATATGACCCAACACTGACCTCTCCAGCCGATTTAAAAACCTCAATTGAAGACATGGGCTTTGACGCATCCATAGCTGGTAAGTTATTCCTTAGACTCTAGGCAGGCCTGTTTTGGAGAAAGATTTCTTGGCTGGGATGTATTACGCAGGATAATGTGCTAGTTTCCTTAATGGGACTGGTTGGGGGGGGGGCTGTTTGCAGCGCATGCACATGAGTTGTGCTTCAGGGCGAGCAATAGACTGAAGTGGGGGTTGGTGGGCAAGCAAGGGGAGAGGTGATGGCTGCTCCCCTCGAATCTCATTGAGCTCATCTAGCCAATGGCAGGATCATTCCAGGAAGGATGGGTACCTACTGTAAATACATTAGTGCTTTGCTTTTTACTTTTTTTGTTTGGTTTTGTGGGGAGTGGGGGATTCCAGATTCTTTTCACAACTTTTGTAATGATCCCGCTGCAGGAATAATCCTGCACTGCTAGAGTGGATCCTACAGCATAGTGTTGCACTGACTGCGCCCAATTCATGTAACCTGCATTTTCCTTAAAACAGATTTAAAGATCAGCCTTACATATTACAACTTCCTGAGCATCGGGTGGCTGTTTCTTTTCCTTTTGAGCAGCCAATTTATTATCTTAGTCCACTGTAGGGAAGTCATTCTTGGTGCTGTTAAGGGAGGCGGGATGGGAAAGGTGCAGGGTCAGGCAGAGTAGATGAATAGATACCACTTTGGTGGGAAGATAACAGCATTCTGGGCGCCTTGGTGTATAGCCATCCTGGCCACATGACCACAGAAACGTTGTCTTCGGACAGCATTGGCTCCCTCAGCCAAGAAATGGAGATGAGCACCGGGCCCTAGAGTCAGACACGACTGACAGGAAAACATTTACCTTTACTGCATTGCAAGGGGCACGATGGCTCAGTGGTCAAAGATACTGAGGTTGTCAGCTGGAAAACTGGCAGCCCAGGTTCGAGACCCGAGCTCTGTACTCTGCACAAGTGAGCTCCCTTTACTTGCCCCAGCTCCTGCCCACCTGGCAGTTTGAAAGCATGCAAATGCGAGTAGATTAATAGCTACCACTTTGGTGGAAAGGTAACAGCGTTCCAAGTGCCTTGGCTTATAGTCATGCTGGCCACATGACCATGGCAATATTTTTGGACAATGCTGGCTCCCTGGACACGACTGGGCAAAGGAAACCTTTATCTTTATCTACTGTATTAGTTTTAGTTTTTAATAAAAAGAACAATTCCTTACAAACTAAAGCCAGGTGGGGCAGGGAGATTAAGCATCCAGAAAGATCAGCATACCTGCTCCAGTCATGAAAATGCAGTTGGTTGAAGAGCTGGAACATTGTTTTCTGATGATAATTTTCTGCTGCCAGTGCCAGCAAGCCCAGAGCCCGTGGTGCTAATCACTGAGCCTTCCCAGGAGAGGCTGGCTAGAACAAAAGAAAGCCAGCTGCCCAAAACAGTCGCTCATCCCAACCTGTCGCCAGTTCCGAACAGATCGGGTTTGAAGGCACCATCCAAATGCTACATTCAGATCACTGGCATGACTTGCGCTTCCTGCGTGGCAAACATTGAGAGGAACCTGAAGAGAGAAGATGGTAAGAAACCCTTCCATAAGGCTGATTAACATTTGCGGTCACAGAATTTATGACTGATGTTGACCAGATTTCGGGTAAAGGCAGAAAGAGAGCTATTCTGATTTGAGCTCCTGCTCAAGGATGAGGCAGGGGCCCCCGTGGTTCAAGGAGAGGGAGTGTCCCTCCCCCCCCATTCAGGTTTTAACATTTGGTCTGTGGGTGGTGGATCTCACCTGAGCAGCAGCACCACACCTCTGGACCTGGGCCATGAGATCTCCTAAGAAAATCAGTTTTATACTGATGAAAATAGCAGTACGATGTGTTTATTCAGGACACTTGATTATACAGCATACTGATTATGTTTTCCCCTAAACATTGCTAAGTATGATTCCCTCTTTCTAGGAATATGCTCTGTGCTCGTTGCCCTGATGGCTGGGAAGGCTGAAGTGAGATACGACCCTTCCGTCATCCAGCCCCCAACGGTAGCCGAGAGGATTAGAGAACTGGGGTTTGGTGCTCTGGTGCTGGAGGATTATGATGAAGGAGATGGCATCTTGGAACTAGTTGTAAGCAGATCGTTTCACTATTAATACTTATGCATCTGGCAGTTTTTTAGATCACATATGAAAAGGATGGAAGCACTTGGGTAACTGCAGGATATCAGGGCTTCTGAAAAACGTGGGACTCCTGCTGCTGTTACTGAGACCCCATTGCGGTGGCAGAACCAGCCCTCCAATGCCACCTTCACTTCTTGCACCTCATGTTTAGGTGGACATGTCCTTGAATGTAGCGATCCTTCCCCTCAAAATTAGAACTAAAAACCATTTCATTTTGCTGTCATATCTATTTTTGCCTGTGTACCAAAAAGTTTGAGAATGTTTCTGTTTCTGTTTCCAAGTTTCTTGTCTTAGTGGGATTTCCCCCCCCTCCCCCCGCCCTTTCCTCAAACAGAAGGGTGCTTCTGTATATTTTCATTTGTTGGCTTTTTTCTCAGTGTCCATATCAGTTTTTCCCCTGTTGGTCAGGAAGACAAAGAGTGGACTTCGCAGGATAGGGCTGTATGCAGACTGGGAAACTGACAGAATGGATGGCTGTGGAAATATGGAGCACACCGCAGACTTTCCCAGCTCCCCTAGAATTTTACTCTGATGGACTCTGAAAAATCTTAATCATATCTATTTATCTATCTGTGCCTTGTTTCCGTTCTGCAGGAATAGAAGGAATGATTTGTTTGTTTATTTCCCACCTTTATTATTTTTACAAACAATTCAAAGCAGCGACCATATCCCACATACTTTCCTCCTCCTATTGTTCCCACAACCACCCCCCTGGGAGGTGAATTAGACTGAGAGAATGGGACTGGCCCAAGTCACCCAGATGGCTTCCATGGCTAAGGCAGGACTAGGACCCACAGTCTCCTAACTTGGTGTCTAAACCAGGGGTGAGCAACCCGTGGCTCTGGAGCTGCATGTGGCTCTTTCATTCCTCTGCTGCGGCCCCCTGTCACCGGTCGGCTCCACAATTGATAGAGCTTTCGGTTAAGACAGGTAGAGGAAAAAGGATGCCCGGCTAGGAGGAGACTCTATGGTGGGGAAACCGGATTTCCGGTCGGCTCCAAAATTGAATGGGGGGCTTCTTTGACCCCTGTGCTAACCGACTGGCTCTGTTTACCCATTTGAAAAATACAGAAGCATAACAAAAGCAATGATAAGCTAGCACAAAACTTGAGCTAGGATTAGAGGTTTTTTAAGGGGATTCTATCACCTTTCATCCTGCTATTCTCTGATTCGTTATTTTTCATGCAGGCAGAATTATTCTTTAAGAAACAAGGCTTTTTTCCCCTCACAGGTAAGAGGGATGACTTGTGCCTCGTGTGTTCATAAAATAGAATCTACCCTGATGAAAACCAAAGGGGTTTTGTACAGCTCCGTGGCTCTTGCAACCAACAAAGCCCATGTCAAGTATGATCTGGAGGTCATTGGCCCTCGAGATATTATACAGATTATACAGGTAAGGTTTTTTGCCAGTACAGTTTCTTTTTTTGTTAGCTTGCTATATTTGATTTGATTTGATTTGATTATTTTTTCCATAAAAGTCATTGTGACTAAGTAGAGGGAACTCTGTGAAAGAAGAGGCTGAATATGGAGGCTGGTTTGAAGTTGGCGTTTTCTGATCCCATTATGTAGATATAACTAAATGCCAGGTTTAAGACTGAAACTTAGATTCTCTCAGTTTAGTTTATGTTCTTATTCTCTCACCCCACCCTTATATTTTCTTATTTCTTATTTGTTTGTTTAGGCTCTAAGCTGTTGCCAGTGTTCTATTGTAGAAAGTTAGCACTCTCACCTCTCCTACAAGAATGAAATATTTAAAAATATTTTTAAAAGGCAATTATAATATTTCCCAAAGGGAGAAATGGAGAAATGTGTTTTTTTAGAGGCAGAAAGCAACCCCCACTTTCATTAATAGCCCACAGCTGATGTCAGCACTTAAGAAATAAAGAGCTTTTGAAAACTAGATAGCTCTATTCAGAGGCAAAGCAAATACTGCAGGCAGAAATCCATTCAAGACAGAATATTTTGAAACTCCCTGCAGCAAAGCCCGAAGAAAGGCGGAAGGATAGGATTAGCCCTCACTCAAGAACTAAAAGAGGACAAAAGCCATTAAGTCACACTAGGAGTTGCCCAACACCAGCAGCCTTTCATTGGACCACAAGCCCCTTCATTGCATCATCTCAGAGCAGTCCCTACTTCAACCAAAACTGGGGGCTCAGACAAACACCACCTAGGATTTGTATTTCCTCTTTGCCTAGAGAGCCAGCTATGACCCCTACATAACCCCTACATGATCCCATAGGAATCTGGCAGCAGCCAATAGAATACATCTTCTTGCACAGTGCAAAGCTCAAAGAAGATATAACCCGCCCTCCCCCCATAACTCCATGTGGTCAGCTGCCCAGAACTACAAACCCTTGTGGTTTTGCTTCATCAATAAACCATCTTTCCAATCCGCCTTCGTGTTTCTAGTGTCTTTCTCCCACCTTGGAACTGAACCGGATGGATATTTCTTCCCACGCTATCCTTGTTAATTTATATCCTTCATTCTAAAGCAACTTGCCTTTGGGCAATGGTGGTTGTTATGCAGAAATGTCTAAACTTGTAAAACAATTCTGACGAAGAGTCAGTTTCCCTTTGCTGGTAGTATATGTTACTGATTTTTAGCTAAGATCTGTGTGGAAATGGACATATTCACAGGATATCTCTTTCCAGAATCTAGGATTCAATGCTACATTGGTAAAGAAAGACCGATCTGCTAGCCACTTAGACCACAAGCAGGAAATAAGACAGTAAGTCCTTTTTTGTGTTTATTTGTAGCTTTACACATGTTTCCTGGAACATGGGTTCCCCTCCCCCCCAAATTATATACTGTCTTTGAAGTTGTACCTAACTTCTTAAGTTATGATTGCTTATTCAATATTATCTTGTCCGCTTATTATTTAGGTGGAAACAGTCCTTCCTTGTAAGCCTCATTTTCTGCATCCCTGTAATGGGGCTCATGATTTACATGATGGTGATGGACAGTCACATGTCAGCCATGTACAAGGCTTCTAACCTGACTCAAGAAGAAATAGAAGCTCACCACCCATCAATGTTTCTGGAGCAGCAGATTCTTCCCGGGCTGTCGGTTATGAATTTGCTCTCCTTTTTATTGTGTGTTCCTGTTCAGGCAAGTAGAAAGAGATGGCAGTCCTTCAGATGGCAGGGCATCAATATCATGTCCCAAATCCTTTTAGGGTTAGGGTTAAGGATTAATCGCGGTCCTTAATCTTGAAACACTGACTGAGTCTCTTTGGGAGAGTAAAATTCAGAGCAGCTCTTTAGTGCTTAGGTAGAGCATGTGATTGTGTGGGTTGTCATCAGAAAGTGCCAAGTGTCCAATAGGCATCGTCCTTTAAAGTTAATATTTGACTCTATTCCTTCACCACTTCACCAAAAGACTAACTAGAGGTGAATTTCATTTGTTAAATGAAACTATTCTTTTGGAAAAGAAGTCAAGAGTAATGTTTTTATCTTGACATTTTGAGCATCTCTGTCTAAATTTTTGTTATTTTCAGTATCATTTTCCCTTGACATACAGTGGGAGATTTTGTTTCCTGGTGAAAAACCTCTAGTACCACTAAACAAAATGCATTTTCTTCCGAAACCAAACATTTGTTGGGGAGAGGTAAAGGAAAGGATGGAAGAAGCAAGGAGAAGATGGAAAATACAGGTGGCCAGTGAGGCAGAGCAGCCGCACAAGAAGAGGCGTTCTCCTGGATGAACGGCTGTCGTTTGAAGATCACTTGACGGCCGTCTCCAGGAGAGCTTTTTACCAGGTCCGCCTGGTCCGCCAGTTGCGCCCCTTTCTTGACCGGGGTGCCTTATGCACGGTCACGCACGCTCTCGTCACTTCTCGACTGGATTATTGCAATGCTCTCTACATGGGGCTACCCCTGAAGTGTACTCGGAGACTGCAGTTAGTCCAGAATGCAGCTGCGCGGGTGATTGAGGGAGCACCGCGTTGCTCCCGGGTAACACCACTCCTGCGCAGTCTGCACTGGCTACCTGTGGTCTTCCGGGTGCGCTTCAAGGTTTTGGTTACCACCTTCAAAGCGCCCATGGCTTAGGGCCCGGTACTTACGGGACCGCCTGCTGTTTCCACATGCCTCCCACCGACCCGTACGCTCTCACAGAGAGGGTCTTCTCAGGGTGCTGTCCGCCAAGCAGTGTCGGCTGGCGGCCCCCAGGGGAAGGTCCTTCTCTGTGGGAGCACCTACTCTCTGGAACGAACTTCCCCCCGGTTTACGCCAATTGCCTGACCTTCGGACCTTCCGCCGGGAACTGAAAACTTATTTATTTATACAAGCGGGACTGGCCTGATTTTTAAATTTTAAATTTAAATTTTAAACTTTTAATGGTAATTTTATTGGGTATTTTTATGGTTAATCGACGGTTTTAATTTGGCTTTTTATTGAATAAGTTTTTTAATTATTTTAATATGTATATTAATTGTTTTAAATGAAGGCTGTACACCGCCCTGAGTCCTTCGGGAGAAGGGCGGTATAGAAGTTTGATAAATAAAAAAATAAATAAAATAAATAAAGAGGTTCCTCTAGAACTCCCTAGTTGCTCTGTTGTATAGCTCTGGGGAACCTGCTGCCTGCCTGCTAAGTCCAAGGTAGATGGGAAGTGTCTTCTTGAGATGCCCATGCCAAGAGGGAAGCACCTGGGCATTTTCTCCCGAAATTTAACAATGACCGAGCATTTTGCTCCCTGTTTTCTGTGTTTCATGTAAATGCGCTACTGACATTTGCTCTTCTTACAGTTCTTTGGAGGCTGGCACTTCTACATTCAAGCCTACAAAGCCCTGAAGCATAAAACAGCTAATATGGACGTGCTGATTGTTCTGGCCACGACCATCGCCTTTGTCTACTCCTTTGTCGTTCTTCTGGTTGCAATGGCCGAGCAGGCAGTGGCCAATCCTGTAACTTTCTTTGACACACCTCCAATGCTCTTTGTGTTCATTGCATTGGGCCGCTGGTTGGAGCACGTGGCTAAGGTCAGGGCAAAAGAACTCTTCCTCTGGGAAACAATGCTTTCGAATTAGCTGCCATGTTCAGGTCTTACCTGTGCTTTGGGTATTATTAAAATTTGGGTGTTATTAAAAACATGTGTTTCAATTGAAGAGAATATATGTAACAATAATATAGTACTACACTCTCTCTCTCTCCCCCTCCCTCCCTCTCTCTCTCTCTCTCTCTCTCTCTCTCTCTCTCTCTCTCTCTCTCTCTCTCTCTCTCGTAAACCTCACAAAGCTGGCTGCCTCCCTCCCTCCTGCACCCTTTCTGCCTTGAAGAAGGCCTGGAAGGGAGCTCAGTGGCATTTGTGTGCAATTGGGCTTCCATCAAGCAGGAAGGGAAGGAAAACGGGAGCAGCAGGGAGGTGAAGGATCAGGCCTCTCTCTCCCCCTGGGTGCCACCTTTGAGGAACTTTAGCCCTCAAAGTTGCTCAACCTGGAGGCCTGCAGCTTAATGAAAGCTTTTTTTTAAAATCTACTAGTGGCTGGCGTTACAAACCATTCATAAGCAAATGTATTTCAAACAAATGTCACGCTCCTGAAAACAAATGCCGATGAAAGGAAAGATTTTGCTTTCCTTGGAACTTAGATTTTCTCTTTCCTTGCTAGCTTGTGAGGAAACTCTCGTGGTTAAAAACTTCTTGCTTAACCTATGATTTTGATGTTTGCAATGCATATCTATGGTGCTTTGAACCTAAAACACTTTTTAATCTTCTTTAGGGCAAAACATCGGAGGCCCTTGCGAAGCTAATTTCACTACAAGCAACAGAAGCAACTATTGTTACTTTAGGTCCAGATAATATCCTCATGAGGTATTTCCAGTTCTGTGGTGGCTTTTTAATGAAATATTTATCTGCTGCAGTGCTTCGTCCCCTGTAATTTCCTTGTGGTCTTTACTTCAGTGTTGCACCTCTGCGGGTAACATTCTGCCTATGCAGTTCAGTGTCAATTATAAATGTTTGTAAATGAGAGAAGAGAAGCAGCCTGACTTGAATTTGCATATAAAGTCCCCAAAATATAATTTCAGCTGGGGATTTCTTTACATTACTCCAGCCACCTGCAGATGAAGAAGACTTTGGACAGGAATTTAAAAGAAAAGGGCGTTCTTTTGTGCAGGATTTAACAATCTGAACTGCTTCCTAGCTTCCACCGCTGAATCTTAACTGTTCTGACTTCTCTGCAGCGAAGAGCAAGTGGATGTTGAACTAGTTCAGCGGGGTGACATCGTGAAGGTGGTCCCAGGCGGCAAGTTTCCCGTGGATGGCCGAGTGATTGAAGGACACTCGATGGTAGACGAATCACTTATCACAGGCAAGCCGGAATGGGTTTTCATGGGGAGAGGGAAATTGTCACAGAGTGGCCTCTATTTTGTTTTGTTTCTGATCTATATAGGTGAAGCGATGCCCGTGATGAAAAAACCTGGAACTTCAGTCATAGCAGGTTCGATTAATCAGAATGGATCCCTGTTGATCTCGGCAACCCATGTTGGGTCTGACACTACTCTCTGCCAGATCGTAAAGCTTGTAGAAGAAGCTCAGACATCAAAGGTATTTAGACGTTTCAGGTTTCTCTCCTGTCTGATGGCCGTGATTCTAGACAGCAAATAGGTGGCATAAAGTTATCTGCAGTATATGGTTATGTAATATGCCAAACTGGTCTATGCAGTGTAATTTCAGCAAAATTCCGTGCCTCCTTGTTTTTTGGCCCTGGCAATAATTATAGCATCAGCAAAGTATGAGTTAAATACCTTTTCTTACTAAAAATCATGTATGTTATTTATTACAAATCTGCGGGCTAAAATCCAAACCAGCTCAGCCTCAAAAAAGACTTCTAGAATTAATGTTGCTTCTTTTTCTCTCTTTCCCTGCTTTAGGCACCAATTCAGCAGTTTGCTGACAAACTGAGTGGCTATTTTGTTCCTTTCATTGTTGGTGTTTCTGTGATTACGCTTCTTGTTTGGATTGTGATTGGCTTTGTCAATTTTCAAGTGGTAGAAACCTATTTTCTTGTAAGTCTCTTCCCTTTTGTTTTTAATTTTTGTAAAGCAATGACCTGCAAAATCTAATTAACCAAAGGTTTCCTTTCTTCACTATTGTTCATATTCTCCATATTGTGTATGATAGATTAATCTGAATTTAAATAGCAAAAAGAAAAGGAAATACGATTCAGATGCATTGCTTCATAGAGTGGTGTTTTTAAAGTGTTGCTTTGCCTGCATTACTTACATTTACATTTTTGCTGATTTTTGCCCAATATTTAAATGTGATTTATGATTATCTTCTAAATGCTAATAATTGCTAGTAAAGATCCCTGAAGATGTGGCTGTAAGACACCACACTTAAAAAGAGTCAAGAAGAACTCTGTGCTTGCAGAAAGGAACTCTTATTTTATAGGTCTCAGAGCGGGAAAGGGCCATTTTGACCATCAGTTGATCACCTGCTTAATGAAGAATACATTGTATACAGAGGCAATGCAAGTTCACACTTTCCGCAATATTTTTTAATGCAGGATCACAATGTTTCGTTGTATTCATGGTGGTTAGTGATACGCTTACTATTGTACCCTCCTTTATGCAGCCTTTGGGAGTTACAGCAGGAGGTTGAAATGCATTCCTTGAACGTTTCTCTTTGCTGACATTTGGTGTCTGACTCTAGCCTGATA
This sequence comes from Ahaetulla prasina, assembly GCF_028640845.1. Taxonomy (NCBI): domain Eukaryota; kingdom Metazoa; phylum Chordata; class Lepidosauria; order Squamata; family Colubridae; genus Ahaetulla; species Ahaetulla prasina. The sequence continues at coordinate 27,555,850 of NC_080549.1, read as the reverse complement.
GTTTAGTGGCCACATTGGTCCTCAGAGGCCTTTGCTGTAGGGGAGGTAGCAGAGTCCTGAAAGTCTATCAGAATTTTCCTCTGCCACATCTTCTACTGGACAAAATCAAGGCAGAGTTACTTTGAGTTTGTTTCCCACAGTTTCCTCTTTCTGTGTTGCTGTTACTTCTCCCTTTACTGTTTCATAACCTTCTACTCCCTTCCCATGACAAGAACTGAATTCTTTCACACATACACAGATGATATATAAAATCAAGATGACTAGATTCACACATCACACAAATCTGTGGTCAGTTGAATAAATTACAGTTGGCTGGGTTAATACCCTATTTTATATGCCACAACTAATGAGTTCCCATCTTATATTAATTTGAAGCCAAAGAAACCACATTTAGGGCATCACGTGACCTCATCAAACTGTGACTTTCTTTAAAATAAGTGCCCATCCAGTTGTCTCTTTGTGTGCCAACAGGGTTATAATAAGAGCATTTCCAAAGCAGAGGTCGTGATCCGCTTTGCTTTTCAAGCCTCCATCACCGTGCTGTGTATTGCCTGCCCTTGTTCCTTGGGATTAGCAACTCCAACGGCTGTGATGGTGGGAACTGGCGTGGGAGCACAAAACGGCATCTTGATCAAAGGCGGAGAACCACTGGAGATGGCACACAAGGTGAGAAAATGGAATGTCCTTTTTGCTTTAGTGGCAGAGGCGAAAAGATCTCACATCTTACCTTTGTCCGAGAAAGTTATGAATCCTCCCCCCAAACTATTTGCTGTTGTTTACAATAGAGTTGTAATAAAGTTCTGTGGCTATATGGGTGTTTTGCAGGTTAAAGTTGTGATGTTTGATAAAACAGGAACCATCACCCATGGAACTCCAGTGGTGATGCAGATGAAGATGCTAGTGGAGAGTAACCGGATACCACGCAAGAAAGTCTTGGCACTGGTGGGAACAGCGGAGAGCCACAGTGAGCACCCTTTGGGAGCAGCAATCACAAAATACTGCAAACAGGTAGAAGAGCAGATAGCAGAACATAGAATCATAGGGCTGGAAGGGAACTCAGAGGTCTTCTTGTCCAACCCTTGCTTAAGGCAGGAGACCTGATAACACCTTGGTCAAGTGGTTGTCCAGTCTGTTTTTGAAAACTCCAGTGATGGAACGTTCACAACTCTGGGAGTCAACTATTCTATTCCTCAATTGTTCTCACTGTCAGAAAATTCCTCCTTAGTTCTAGGTTGAATCTCTCTTTAATGACCTTCCACCCATTCCTTCTTGTCCTGCCCTCTGGTCACCCCTTCTTTTCTGTCAGAAGCCCCTCAAGTACTGGAAGACAGTTATCATGTCCCACCTAATCCTTCTCTTTGCCCCTAGACATATCAGCCTCAACCATTTGTAATATGATTTAGCCTTCAGATCCTTTCTCTCTCTTGTTGGATCTGTTTCTTTTCAACAATTTATTATTTATTTATAAGAAATCTCACATGGCCGCCCAACTCGCTTTCAGTGACATGGGTATCTTACAAAGATAAAAACCCAATATAAAAAAAACAATAAAAAGCAACCACCACCCCCGAAAAAACATCTGGCGACAATAATCAGTCAATCAAACAAAGCCCTTGATGGTCTCCATCCCACTCTGGGTTCCTCAAGCCCATTGTCAAAATCAGGGCTTCAAAAGAGGGTCAAAGTTGGGAACAGTCTAATCTCTGCAGGGAGATGAGTGTCATGGCCCCATCGGAGCCCAGTTCAGAGGAGAAGGAGCGGCAGGATGGCCCGACTCCCTTGGCATATCTAGAGAGGCCGGGGGCTGAGGATAATGCTGTCCCAGGCCCCTTAGGCATTGGGGGAAGCGGTTGACCGGATGGTCAAAGACACGGGAGGATCGGCTGCTGACTGGCAATGGTACTGAGCGGCAGCAGATCCCCTCTGAGGAGGAACAGCTGCCTCCCCCGCTCAATCCATGGGATCCAACGGAGAGGAGAGCAGAGCGTAGGCAAGGCCAAAGAAGGGCTGCAAGGCCCCTGGGAAGGAGGTCTCCCCAACCCTCCTCACCAGGAACACCTGGTCTGGAGGGACTTAAGGACAAGCCATCTTGGCCAGGCACAAATGTTTGTTTTGGTTTACACTAATCCTTCATAACCCTTCGATACTGATTTCAGGCTCTTCGTTGTATCATTCTTCCTAACATGGAAGATGAGAGAGGGATAATAATCAATGGGCTTGATTGATTGAGTAAGCCTTTCTGGTACATATTGGCACCTGGGAGACCACCCTTGATATAGAGTATCCAGTTTAAAACATGGCTGATTCTTTTCCTCTGAGAAGTGAGTCCCACATTCTTTTTTCTCTTTGGGGATCTCGGTGGACTCTTCCTCTTTGTGGCCGTCTGAGCCACTTTTCTTCCTATTACGGAGCACTCGATGAAGACCCGACTGCAGCTGTCTGTGTCTTTTCTTCCAGGGGAGGATAGGAAATTGTTTGACTCCAGCAGTCTTCTTGAGGTGTTTTTGTTTTTTTTTTGTTTTTTTTGTCCTCTGAGTGACATGATGCCATTGGTCCTCGTTTAGGGTTTCATTTTTCCTTGTAGTTGTTTCTTCTTTGCTGCATTTAGTTTGAATACAGAGTTTCTGAATAATCCCTCATTCTCACAGATGAAACTAATAGTGGCTAGACATGCCTCTAAATCAGTGATCCCCAGCCTTGGTGGCCTGGTGGTCTGGATGGGGTGGTGGTGGTAGAAAGGAGAACTGGGCCACATGAGCAGCGGGCTGGCGTGCATGTGTGCGAGTGGCTACCAGCCCACACTCATACAAGTTGAGCTGTGCGCGCTCCAGCCAGCCACTTGCACAGCCTAATTCGGCCTGAGGGTTGGGGACCCCTTCTCTGAACCTTCCACCATCTCCTTTAGCAATCCAACCAGTTTGCATTTGGTGCAGATCCTTCATGATGTTAGGCATTGTCTTCACCAACGTGCCCTGGGGAAGAGTTCCTATCACCTCTTGCTGGCGTAGCACTTTTGTTTTCCTGAAAGGATGGATGCTGAGATCTAGTACATTGCGGATAATTGCTAAGATAAGTCAGAGTGGATACTTCACCATTACACAGAAACATGGCAATGTCCAGGGGAATTGCAGATTGGGAACTCTGTCCTCTAGTCCTCCATCTAGGCAGGGTAAATGAATTCAGACCCTATTCAGATGTGTGAGGACTGGCAGTTCTTGAGTCATTCTCCCATTGTCTCATTCTTGGCCTAACCCACTCCTTAGGGGAGGAAAGAGCATGCAGGAAGTAAAATGAGATTTCAATGTGCTGCCTTTGGTCCTTAGAAAAAAGATGGGTTCAAATGTAAGTAAAGCACCAGCAGAAAGGACAAGATCTGTGCTTTGCTAGTAAAGTATTCAGATACTTGGGGCATATAATTCAAAATTGCCTGCAGATGTCCCTTTTGGAGGTCTTCATTCCTCACGTCCTCCAGATTTGGAAAGACTTAATATTGCTTCAAGCACCCCTATATTTTATTCCCACATCTTACATTGGAGCTGTGTGGTGCAGTGGTTAGAATGCAGTATTGCAGGCTAATTCTGTTGACTGCCAACTGCCGGCAGTTCGAGCCTCACCAGCTCAAGGTTGACTCAGCCTTTTCTCCTTCCGAGGTGGGTAAAATGAGGACCCAGATTTTGGGGGGCAAGAGGCTGACTCTGTAAACTGCCTAGGGAAGGCTGTAAAGCACTGTGAAGCAGTATGTAAGTCTAAGTGCTATTGCTATTGCTATTGCTATTGGAATCTGGATTTGGAACTCATTTCAGATGATGGTCCTGGTTTTGCCCAGGTGAGTTTGTTGTGTGGTCCTTTCGTTTCTCTAGGAATTGGATGCCGATACCCTTGGGACGTGCACTGATTTCCAGGTGGTGCCCGGCTGTGGTATTAGCTGTAAAGTTACCAATATTGAAGCCTTACTCCGTAGCAAGAGTGAAACTGTGGAAGAGACCAATGTCAGGAACGCTGCTCTAGTGATCATGGATGAGCCCCTCCTGCAGCCAGCTTTGATCATCAATGAGCAGATGCCAGGTGAGTTCACCTGTGACGTGTGTGTCTGGTAAATGGGAGCTTGTGTTCCTGGCAAGGATTTGGCTTCTGGAGACAGGAGGGGCCCCCAAAACCAACACGTGCCGTTTTCTGGATTGGCATGTTATCGTTTTTTGTAAGACAACCGTGTGGTAATGCTTCCTCATTCATTCTGTGTTAATTCACAGCCAAACACAACCATGTGAATAAAATGTTCCTTTGTTGGCCCAACTGGAAGCTGCCTCGTGGGCAAGGACTTGCATTGCTCCAGAGATTCTGCTTTCCAGTTGGCACAAGTTACCCTGTTTCCCCCAAAAGAAGACATGCCCGGATAATAAGCCCAATTGGGCTTTTGAGTGCATGGCAATAATGCCAAGCGCTTATTTCAGGGTTCAAAAAATATAAGACAGGGTCTTTTTTTTTTCGGGGAAACACAGTACATTATGATGCCCATTAAATATCCTGCTTTATGTAATCGGAGTACAAGAGGTTGTAAATGAAGCCTGGGATCCTTTTTTTTGGGGGGTGTGTGTGTTTAACAGTCCAATTTGAAGACCCAGAAAGCAAAGGACAACTGGGCATTACTGACCCACATGTTCTGAGAATGGGATCTGGTCTAGGTGCATTTGCTTTGGGCTTCAAAGAAGCCACCATTTCCCAATTCCCATGTAGAAGAAGTTTACTCCTAGGCAGAACTGAAAGAATGGTGTGATCAGCCCTGTGGCAAAGGGGAGAAAGGTACCATCCCCAGGCCCACTCGGGCTCTTTTTTTGAATTGCCAAGGATGATCCAGGCTATTTTCTTCCTTACCACCTTTCTAAGACTAGTTTATTCTGTGACGGTTGAAGCAAATGTGATTGACTTTGCACAATAGGATGTTCCATAGCTTCCAGGAGCTTTCCTTTCATTCTGCAGATGGAAGAAGGGAGAGCTGCTTTTTCTGGAAGACAGAGAAGTTCAAATACAGGGAAACATATTTATTTATTTATAATCGAATTTATATACCGCCCTTCTCCCGAAGGACTCGGGGCGGTTAACAGTCAATTTAAAAAACACAATATAATACAAGTTTAAAACACTATAAAATTAATATAATTTATGGCCAAAATACTAAAAACTAACGATAACAATAAACTAAAAACCCCATTAAAACTACACTTTTAGACTAGCCCTGCTCGATGAAATAAAAGAGTCTTCAGCTCGCGACGGAAGGTCCGGAGGTCGGGGAGTTGGCGAAGCCCCGGGGGCAACTCATTCCAGAGGGCAGGAGCCCCCACAGAGAAGGCCCTTCCCCTGGGGGCCGCCAGTCGACATTGTTTAACTGACAGTACCCCGAGGAGGCCCTCCCTGTGGGAGCACACAGGTCGATGGGAGGCTGTTGGTGGCAGTAGGCGGTCCCGTAAATAGCCCGGTCCTAAGCCATGGAGCACTTTAAAGGTGGTAACCAGCACCTTGAATTGCACCCAAAAGACCACCGGAAGCCAGTGCAGACCGCGCAGGAGAGGTGTCACATGGGAGCCACAAGGTTCTCCCTCTATCACCCGCGCAGCTGCATTCTGGACCAGTTGGAGCTTCCGGGTGCTCTTCAAGGGGAGCCCCATGTAGAGAGCATTGCAGTAGTCCAGGCGGGAGGTAACGAGGGCATGAGTGACTGTGCAAAGGGAAACCCGGTCTAGAAAGGGACGCAACTAGCGGATCAGGCGGACCTGATAAAAAGCCCCCCTGACGACGGCCGTTAAATGATCTTCTAGAGACAGCCGTGCATCCAGGGGGACGCCTAAATTGCGAACCCTCTCCATGGGGGCCAACGACTCGCCCCCAACAGTCAGCAATGGAGTGAGCTGGCTGTACCGGGAAGCCGGCATCCACAGCCGCTCGGTCTTGGAGGGATTGAGCCGAAGCCTGTTTCTCCCCATCCAGACCCGTACGGCTTCCAGACACCGGGACATCACTTCAACGGCCTCATTGGGGTGGTCTGGGGTGGAAATGTACAGCTGGGTGTCATCAGCGTACAGGTGGCAACGCACCCCAAAACCACGGATGATCTCACCCAGCGGCTTCATATAGATGGTTTTTTTTATTTATTTTTTTATTTGCATTTATATCCCGCCCTTCTCCGAAGACTCAGGGCGGCTTACACTGTGTTAAGCAATAGTCTTCATCCATTTGTATATTATATACAAACTCAACTTATTGCCCCCAACAATCTGGGTCCTCATTTTACCTCCCTTATAAAGGATGGAAGGCTGAGTCAACCTTGGGCCTGGTGGGGCTTGAACCTGCAGTAATTGCAAGCAGCTGCTGTTAATAACAGACTGTCTTACCAGTCTGAGCCACAGAGGCCCTTGAACAGAAGATGTTGAACAGAAGAGGCGACAGGACCGACCCCTGTGGCACCCCACATAAGAGGCGCCTCGGGGTCGACCTCTGCCCTCCTGCCAACACCATCTGCGACCGGTCGGAGACATAGGAGGAGAACCACCGATAAATGGTGCCCCCCACTCCCAGCCCCCCGAGCCGCCGCAACAAGATACCATGGTCGATGGTATCAAAAGCCACTGAGAGATCTAATAGGACTAGGACAGAGGAACAACCTCTGTCCCGAGCCCTCCAGAGATCATCTACCAACGCGACCAAGGCCGTCTCCGTGCTGTAACCGGGCCGGAAGCCGGACTGGAACGGGTCTAGATAGACAGTTTCATCTAGGCACTGGGGGAACTGTTGTGCGACCACACTCTCAGTAACCTTCGCCACAAAACGAAGGTTGTTATTATTATTATTATTATTATTATTATTATTATTTATTCGATTTTTATACCGCCCTTCTCCCGAAGGACTCAGGGCGGTGTACAGCCAAAGTAAAAACAGACAGTACAATATACAATTAAAATACAAATTAAAAAACTTATTTTATAATTGGCCTAAAAAACTTTAAAATATATAAAACTAAAACCCCTTAAAATTAACAATAGAAAATTTAAAATCAATAAAATTTAAGCCAGCCCCGCGCGAATGAAAAGATGTGTCTTCAGTTCGCGGCGGAAGGTCCGAAGGTCAGGTATTTGGCGTAAACCCGGGGGAAGTTCGTTCCAGAGTGTGGGAGCCCCCACAGAGAAGGACCTTCCCCTGGGGGCCGCCAGCCGACATTGCTTGGCGGACGGCACCCTGAGAAGTCCCTCTCTGTGAGAGCGTACAGGTTGGAGGGAGGCATGCGGTAACAGCAGGCGGTCCCGTAAGTACCCAGGCCCTAAGCCATGGAGCGCTTTAAAGATAGTGACCAAAACCTTAAAGTGCACCCGAAAGGCCACAGGTAGCCAGTGCAGTCTGCGCAGGAGCGGTGTTACACGGGAGCTACGCGAAGCTCCCTCTATCACCCGCGCAGCTGCATTCTGGACTAACTGAAGCCTCCGAGTGCACCTCAAGGGGAGCCCCATGTAGAGAGCATTACAATAATCCAAGCGAGAGGTAACGAGCGCATGAGTGACCGTGCACAAGGCATCCCGATCAAGGAAGGGGCGCAACTGCCGAACCAGGTGAACCTGGTGGAAGGCCCCCCTGGAGACGGCCGTCAAATGATCTTCAAACGACAGCCGTTGGAGACCGGATGATAATTTCCTAAAACAGCTGGGTCCAGGGAAGGCTTCTTGAGGAGGGGTCTCACCACCGCCTCTTTCAGGGCGGCAGGGAAGACACCCTCCGTCAAAGAAGCATTAACGATTCCCTGAAGCCAGCCTCGTGTAACCTCCCGGGTGGCCAGTACCAGCCAGGAGAAACACGGGTCCAGTAAACATGAATGAACCATTCAGCCTCCCCAGTATCCTGTCCATGTCCTCAGGAGTCACAGTATCGAACTCATCCCAGATGGGAACATCAAAACCAGCCTCCGCCATCCTGCCCGACCCTACCCAATCTGCGTCCAAACCTTCCCGAATCTGAGTGATTTTATCTTGCAGATACTGTACAAACTCCTCAGCTCGCCCTTGTAAGGGGTCCTCCAACGCCCCCTGATGAAGGAGGGAGCGGGTCACCCCGAACAGGGCGGCTGGGCGATTATCTGCCGATGCAATGAGAGTGGAAAAATACTCTCGTTTTGCCACCTTCATCGCCACCAGATAGGTCTGAATTTGAGACCGCACTAGTGTCCAGTCAGATTCGGAGCGGCTGGCCCTCCAGTTACTCTCTAGGTGTCTTCTCCGGCGCTTCATCTCTCTCAGCTCCTCGGAATACCAAGGAGCTAATCGAGAGCGGCACCGGGTCAGAGGCCGCAAAGGCACAACGCGATCCAGAGCCCCAGCCGCCGCCCTTTCCCAGGCGGCGACAAGGTCTCCAGTCGAGTCGTGGGGTAAATCTTCAGGTAATGGCCCAAGCTCCATCTGGAACCTCTCCGGGTCCATCAGGCGCCTGGGACGGAACCAGCGAATCGGTCCCGTCTCCCTGTGATGAGGGTCGGCGGTTCGAAAGTCGAGTTGAAGGAGAGAATGGTCTGACCATGACAAGGGTCTGAGGACTAATTCCAGATCATTCAACCACTGCCCAGAGACAAAAATCAAGTCCAGAGTTTCCCCCGATGTGAGTGGGACCATTCACTAACTGGGTCAGGTCCAGGGCCGTCATGGAAGCCATGAACTCCCGAGCCGTCGTGGATGCCTCGCCTACCGACGGCAGGTTGAAATCCCCCATGACCATCAGCCTGGGGATCTCAACCGCCATCCTGGCGATTACATCCAGCAGCTCGGGCAAGGCTGCTGTCACGTAGCAGGGAGCCAGGTACGTGATCAGCAGGCCCACCTGCCTCCCCAGGCCCCACTTCACAAAGAGGGACTCACATCCGGCTATCTGTGGTACAGTGGTCTCCCTCGGCTCCAAACTCTCATTAATAACAAATAACATAATTAGGCATAAGATGACATCACTTACAGCTTAAAACAGTCCAACCAGGGACACGCTGAGTTTTGTTTTTATTCACTGGCTCTAAGCATATTTATGGACAATCATGTACTTGGGCTAGTTCTGGTCTCATTCATTCCTTAGCGAGAAATGAATAAAGATTCGTACAAACTTGCCATTCATGAACAGTGCCATGTATTATTTAATAAATATCAGTAGGAGTTTGGTAGCATTTTTTCCAATTAACATATTATTTAAAAAGCAGAAACTTTTGTGAGCTGCACCTTCCTTGATTAGATAGAATTATTAGACAGATGTACGATTTAAGTTATGATGAGATAGGGAGCAGGGGTGAAATGTAAAATTTGTTATTACTGGTTCTGTGGGCGTGGCTTGGTGGGGGGGGTAATGGCTAACTTTTTTTTTTTAACTTTTAAAAGCATTTTTTGGGCTGAAAAAAATTCTTTTAAAAGTAAAAAAAAACCCCACCTCTGATGATCGCGCGGCTCAGCTGGGCATGGGGGGTGGGGCAGGGATTTTTGCTACGGGTTCTCCAAACCACCCGCTGCCATCGCTCCCGGATCGGCCGATCTGGTCTGAACCGGGAGCATTTCACCCATGATAGGGAGTAGAAAGAAAGAAAATGGTTCAGTTATGAAGATTCAAGATACATGTGAGACCTTATCAATTAACTATTGTAGAAAGAGATTTCCTAAGTTCAGCAACCTCTCCCTTAATTATTTTATTAAAGCTTCTTCTCCCGTCCTGAGAGATTGAAATGCCCCAATGTTACTTTGTCTTTGTTTGGAAATCTTGTTTTGATGACCCCCCTCTGCCTATCATTCCTTTTGTGTTGTGAGGTTTGCCTTATGAACATCAGGAGTGCCTGTGAGGCGGATCTAGGTGTCCTCATGGTCCACCGCTCTATGTGAGCTGGCAACGTGCTACAGTTTTCCAAAAGGGCCAATGGAGTCTTAGATTGCATTAACAGAAGGACAGCCTCAAGATCACAAGAAGCGATAATACTTCTGCATAGTGCGCTAGTAAGGCCACACCTGGCACATTGCAGCCAGTTCTGTAACCACAATGCGAAAAAGATTCTGAGACCCGAGAAACAGTGCAGAGAAGAGGATTAGGGGCCTGGAGGGTAAACTGTACCATGGATAGCTTAAGGGGACTAGGTAGGTTTTGCCTGATGATTTATCCTCCAAAGCATCTGAAGACAACAAAAAGCTACTCGGTGGAAGCTACTCGGAGAGAGATCCAACTTGACAGGGAGAACCGCTAGTCAGTGGAACCGATTGCCTCCCATGCTTGTAGGAGCGGCATTGTTGTGGGTTTCAAAAAAAAATAATAATTGGAGAACCATTGGTCCAGGATGGAATAAGGACTGGGTTCCTTCCAGTCCTATGTTTCTAAATCCCATATCTTTGAATAACATTCATTAGCCTGAAAAGGTGCATCATACTTCAGATTTTTGGCTGCCCTTCACTAACACTGTTCTTAGTCTTAAATTGTTTTTCTTTTTTGGATAATGGAAGTTTTCCTTTCAGACACATGGATGTCGCACAAGTATTCTGTTCTCATTGGAAACCGAGAGTGGATGTCTAGGAACGGCCTTCTTCTCAGAAGTGATATTGACGAAGCCATGACGGAGCATGAGCGCCGTGGCCGCACGGCGGTTCTGATAGCTGTGGATGGTAAGTTTGAGGATTGGGATATTCGGTATTTTAGTTGAAAAAGGCCGAAGGGGGTGCAGGGAAAAAGGACATATAACCGGATGTGTTGAAACAGTTGGGCAGGATAGAAATGTTCATCGATTTTATTGCCAAAATTATTGACAAAGATGCACCGCATAACAATTCTAAATAATGAATAAAACTCCAGAGTATTTCTGAACGGCTATTTAAGAGTGTTTATTGCATTTACAATAAACATAAATGCACAATCATTTGGCAATCTAAACTTTGTTAACCATTGTCATTGACTATTTCTCTCTTAAATAATGGAAATATATATATACTATCAAATAGTCTTGCCTTCAATATTCAACAGAGTTGTTTCAATACAAGATGGACAGCAAATAAATTTAATAAATAAATAAGTAAATTGATTCTTACTAAACTCTTTTAGAAATAAAATATTCTGTTCGTTTCATTGGAATATTTCAATCATATGTTGGCCTAAACTGAATGCCACAATAAGCCAGGGTTAAGCCCAGCTTGGATGAACAAAGTATTTTCTTGCTTCCATTTGCTTAAACCAATGTCGGTTTATTCTCTGTGAAGGTGTGTCATGATGTGCAAATTGTACACGACCATTTCCCATGAATGTATGTTTCCAAAGTCTGATTTTATGGATGTGTGATTTTTCATATTTTCCCTGCAATAAAAAGCTGAAATAATTATTTAGTTTGACACATATATTTTGCCTAAAAATGAGAAATCTTCCCCCTCTTGATTCTTCATTGCTGCCCGTCTCAGCCCCCAGAAGAATAATTGCCTCAGCCATTTGTAGATCTGTACCTTTTCAGTATGTATGACAATTTACAGTTGCAAAAAGAGTGAGGTAACACTTGAGCCTGATTGGTTCTGAGGCCTGAAGACTTTTTTCTCCTTTAATCCTAACCACATATTTGACTTCAAGTAATTTTGGTTCCTGGAAATCCTCCATATCATTCATATAGGTGCAAATCATTCATACAAACGCAACAAGATGTATTTTTAAAATTTATGATCTTCCAATGCACCATTGTTGCTACTTTATTACGCTGTTGTTTGTAGTCAGTCTGTGTGATCTTGTAGCAACCAACCAAGTGGACAATTTTTGTACTGTTTAAACTTGTAGGCTGCCTGACTCTCAAAAATTGTGGGTAGATCACAGCAATCAAAACACTGATTGTTTTATTGTAATTTATCAATACAAGATAAAAAAATACGCTGTCAGAGGCCAGTTTACATAATGGAGAAGTCGGTCTTTTCTGGAGGCATCATGGGAACACGTTTGTCTCCTAGGGGAGTTGTGTGGCCTGGTAGCCATTGCTGACACCGTGAAGCCCGAAGCGGATCTTGCTGTGCGGACTCTGAAGGGAATGGGTTTGGAGGTGGTTCTGATGACGGGGGACAATGGCAAAACCGCCAGGTCGATTGCTTCACAGGTAAGCTGCTGGATTCCTGAGGTTCCCTGGACGCCTCTTAAGGCTTCACCGTGCAATTGGTTTACGGCACAGTTTCATTTAACGTACCTTACACACCCTCATTGGTGACTGGAGGTATGCCTTGGGAAGACCAGAGTCTCTTGAAAGGGAGCCTTGGCTCAGCCTGATTCTGGAGCCCGGTGCTGCCCCGATGTCCTTCCTTTGGGGTTTTCAGCCTTCTCTCTCTTGCTTTTAGGTTGGCATCACCAAAGTATTCGCTGAAGTGCTCCCCTCCCACAAAGTTGCCAAAGTGAGGCAGCTGCAGGAAGAAGGGAAACGGGTGGCTATGGTGGGCGATGGCATCAACGATTCCCCAGCCCTGGCCATGGCTAATGTTGGCATTGCCATCGGCACAGGCACAGACGTGGCTATAGAAGCAGCTGACGTGGTTTTGATCAGGGTAAGTTGTGCGGTGGAGGGGAAGACTGCCAGAGTCCGAGCCTGCATCGATTTGTGCATTTCCTTTCTGGAATTGAGAGGAAAAGCTACGAGGGAATCGGAGGGGCCCAGTCGGACTCCTTCAGGGAAGGGGGGTTATGGGTCGTCCAGCCTGCCCCCTACGGTCTCTTGTTATATATGCACTTTCTAAAATGGTCCTGTGATGTTGAGTTAGCTTTGTTAAGTTACCAGGAATCTGAAGCGTTGATTGATAGAATTAATCCTGTTAAGTAATTTCTGAAACAACATATATTGCAGAATGATTTGCTGGATGTGGTGGCAAGCATAGATTTATCACGGAAAACTGTTAAAAGGATACGGATCAACTTTGTCTTTGCCCTCATATACAATCTCATTGGTATTCCTGTCGCTGCAGGTATGTAACATTTCTTGGTGTTGAACTGCTGCATGGTGTCCTCCACAAAAGGCCTCTAAATTTATGTGTATAGAGCTAATCAGTAAAGCAAAAAGCTGCAGGAAATGAGACCTGAGAAGAAAAGCATTAAGAGGAGATCGAATTCCAGACTTTCCTCCCATTTTGCTTCAGTTAGTTTAGGGAGAGAAAGGAGTTCTTGAGTTTAGTCAGGTAAAATAAATTTGGGGTAAGAAATTTCTTCTGTGCAAGTGGCTTCCCAAGTCCCCTTTTTTCAATTTGGGTTATAGTTTCTCTCCTACCTCTCCCCACCCTCCCAGGACAGGAAATAGTTGTGCAAATGCTTCACACTCTGCATCTTTGAGTTTCGGGGCTCCCTTGAACTCTGGCATGCTTGGCTCTAGGTGCCTTCCTGCCGATTGGTTTGGTTCTGCAGCCTTGGATGGGCTCCGCAGCGATGGCGGCCTCCTCTGTGTCCGTTGTGTTGTCTTCTCTGCTGCTAAAACTGTGAGTAGCTCTGCACAGGAGGGGAGGAGCACCACTTGGTGCCTTGTGCAGGAGAGAGAGAGGGTGAGGGCTTCCTTTTTTGGGGACCTCTGTGAGCGAAAGGCCACCCAGGACTTGGTCTTTCGCTAAATGAGGAGAAGAAGCCAGGATGCTTTGTAGTTGCTGGCCTCCCTTGTGGCCCACATCCTGTAGTATAGGATGTGGAGGGGGGGAATGCGGAGGATGGGGAAGTTGCTCTCTGGATGGGCGCTGGTGGGTGGATGAAAGTGGAGCTTTAGGTGGAGCTGAATGCAAAACCACGCAAAGCAGGCTGGGATCAGAAGAGGCCTTCTCCTTGGATGGTGGGAAGGGAACCCAAGGGCTCCCTTCACAGTGCTCTGGGCAAGGAAGGCTTGTAATGATGGCATAGTAAACAAAAGGTTTAGTAAATGATATACTTAAAGCAGGTAGGAAAATGTTTTGAGGCTACAAGAGCCATAGCCAGAGAAGACATGAAGTTTCTTGACTGGGAGTTGTTTTGTGGAAGAGTTGTGCTCTTCAAACTCTTGACACAAAGTGGGCCCCCCAAATGGAAAAGGTGCCCGAAAGGTCAGCCTGACACATGGGGCTCTGCAAACCCTGGCTTGAATTTTCATGAAACTACACACTAATCCAGTCTGTGTTCCCCTTTAGTTATAAGAAGCCTACCTGCGAGAAGTATGAGCGCCATGCCCGCACTCAGGTGAGGTGCAAGAGCACGTCAGAAATCAGTGTCCACATTGGGATCGACGAGGTTGGACCAGGGTCTCCGAAACTGAGCCTCATGGACCGAATTATCCACTACAGCCAAGCCTCCATCAGCTCCCTCTTCTCCGACAAGCACTCCCTCAGCAACATCGCCCTGAGCGAGCCCGACAAGCATTCGCTCCTGGTTGGGGACTCCCGGGAGGAAGACGACACGACCGTCTGAAGAGGTGGAGCAGGGCCGAGGGCTCCTCGGCCGTTTGGGGCGTCTCTTGGGCTTGGCCTGTTCGGCTGAATGGGGGTCCTCCCCCCCGGGAGATCAGTGTGTTCAACCCTGTTTTGCCCCTCTTAGCAGCCAGAACGGGACAAAAGATTCCAAAATGGAGCAGAACCTGGATGTTCTGTCCCCCCTCGCCTCCGTCCGAGCGATGGCTTAATTAGCCGGCACTATCAGCTCTGGCAGAAAACTAGTGAGCTTCTGCCAAGTGTCTCTGTTATCTCCCTCGATGCCGATGAGTCACCCAGGAACAAACAGTACTTCAGCTCTTAGTTAAGCAGTTGATTTGCCTGCTATGAAGAGGCATAGCAGCCCTTGCTGCTTTTATATCCTGTGGGGTGTGGCTCCATGACTCAGCACTTCCTCGGCCTGCCCCACCCCTGCTTCTGTTGTTCCCGCCTCTCCTGCCTATGAAACCTAGGGTCCAGCCAGGCCTGATTGCCGTCAGCCGGGTCTGGAGGCGTGGCCTGGGGGGGGAAAGAGTCGGGACGGAGGCCTCATTATTTTTATTTTTATTTTTTTTTATTTACATTTATATCCCGCCCTTCTCCAAAGACTCAGGGCGGCTTACAGTGTGTAAGGCAATAGTCTCATTCTATTTGTATATTTACAAAGTCAACTTCCTCCACCTGGCCTGCCTCTGGCTCCTGGAGCTGAGCCAGGGAAACCGGTGCTCCCGAGGTAAGTCCTGACAGCCCTTCCCCCTCACTTTACAAGTCACTTTCTGGCAAGAGGCCCGGCTCAAGGGGTGCAGACGCAACACCGGAGCTACAATACTGAGTTGCTTTTCAAGTTGATTTCTTGGGGAAGAAGCCAAAATAAGGATATCTTCTGGCTGCTACCAGCAGATAGTTTCTAGGTCTTGATCTTATTCTCCCATTTGCCAAAGACATGTGCCTTACCTCCACTCTTCCCAAGCAGAGGCATTCTCAGGGAAGGTCACCTCTGGACCTGGGAAAGAGAGAAAGCAGAGCGGTCCTTCTTGGCCTACTCCAGACTGGACCCTCTTCCTCCTCCTCCTCCTCCTCCTCCTCCTCCTCCGCCTGTTGGAAGCCAGTCAGGCCTTCTGGGCCTCAGCAGGACTCCATCTCGTCTGTCCCGCCCTCCTTTGTGGCTCGTGAGGAATGTCGGAAGAGACTCTTGGGATCAGCTTGCCCTTCCACTGCCTGATTTGCAGGGATCAAAGCTGTGCCACCTCTTCCCTTGTTTTGGGAGTCCAGCAAAACCAGCTCTTCCTTTTTCCTCTGACCATCACCCAGACCTCTAAAGAGCTGAGCTTGCCGCTTGCCGCCTCCCTCGTGTTCCCGGCCTTTCTCATGGGTTTCTCTCCTGTTAGCTGAGAGGACTCAGAGGCAGCAGCCTCCTCCCGGCAAGAGCTGCCTTCCTCCAACACCGACTTCAAAGGACACGATTTGGCTTGATTGTGAATAGCTGCCTGGAGAACAAAATGGGCCTTGTTGCTTTCATAATTTTGAATTAGTGAGAATTGCAAGAATTAGCCCTGAAAGATCAGTGGTGTCTTTTTACCTGACGATGGACTTGTCTTCATTTAAAGCGGTGAGATACACCTATCAGGATCAAAGTTCATGGAAAAAATGGTTTACTTAATTTTCAGTTTGGTTTAAGCCACACAATTTAGGCATTTTAATACCCCTTATAAAACCATTTGGAATATCCAGCTAAAGAAACAGAGCCCAAGCCACAACTTTTCAAAATCCTTTCTCCTCTTTTAGCCCTCTGGGAGTGGCCTCCAGAAGAGAGAGGGAGGGGGCTCAGAAAATGGCAGGGATTGTGCTGACAGTACACAAAGAACTGCAAAATTCTTCATAGATTAGTAAAAATCCACTTCCAGGGGTGTCTTGCACTATTTATTTATCTTTCCTGTGAGTTGCACACAAAAAACATCCTTGTTGCATCCACTAAGGACTCCAAGAGAAAGTGGAAAAGTAAGATTGTGTCCAGGGAGAATTAAACATTTCCTCCTGAAGTCCCCCACCCCCCTTCCCGAGCCTGCTGGAAGTGAGTTTTCGCTGTCCAGGCCCTGATTCTGCTCTTAGCTGCTCAGGTTGTTAGGAAACTGGGCTCATGCCTGGCTTGCCCCTGCCCAAGATGACCCTTTCCGGGTGGCTGCGGATTGTGATTCCCGATATCCGCAGCTTTTCTCCTTCTGTTTGCTGGCCAAAACCTTGCAGCCAGAGGGGCCCATGACAGGAGCAGCCCTCCGCTTCGAGGAGGCCACTGGCTCTGGGGGAAGAGCAGCATGGATGCTTTTGAGATGGAACAAAGTAAGTTTGGGCTTTTTAAATGTATATAAAAAATTCTGTTCACAGAGCGGGGCATGTTATTATATATTAACGAAAATAGTAAGATGCCTCAACTTAGTCAGCTGACTAGTATGACGTAGTATGAAAACTGAAAATTCTCACGGTGTGGTGAATTGAATTCCGTCGTTTCATCCCTTTTTTTCCCTAAATCTCTTTCCTCCTCCAGTTCTCTGTCATGTCGGCATGCCTCGGTAAGATGGCAGTTGGTTATTCCTGTTTGTGAATAAGGTTTTATACTTGACTTCGTTTCAAAGAACCAAAAGTTGCTTCTTTGCCTTGACTGTGCAAAGCTCGTGGAAAATGTAAAGTTGCTGTTTGTGTAAAGAAAAGTCCCTTTCCTGCCTCAAGCCCCCTTGTTTATCAGGAGTCTTAGATGATCAGATGTCAGCCGAACAGCTTCAAAAGCAGGTTTTAGAAGAAGCTTGGCATTCCATTTAAATGTATTTATTTTGGTTATTTGCTTCTGCTAGCTCCATGTATCTGAAACATGTTTTTCTGATTTATTTAAATTATTAGACAAAGTGTATATGCAGCCATATATGCAAGTCAGGATTTCCTGCTTTCTGTCTGGCTTTTAAAAAGGCCCTTCTCCTTCCCTTCCCAGCTGGTGTCCCCTTCTTTTAAAATACTGCCCATCCATATCTCCCTTTGGTCTCCACCGGTGGTGGGCATTTCAGGCAGGACCCATTTAAAAAAAATGCTGAAAAAGTGCTTCAGGGAGAGCAGCGTTAGTGAAGGCGTTTTTAATGTCCTTTAGCCTCTTGGACCTTCCAAGGCAGCCTCCGGCCTCTTAAAATGCTTCCCATCCTTCCTGGTGCCTGACATCCTCCTCTGGCCTCCTTCAGCAGCATGGCTGCTTATAATGCAAGCGGCAGTCCAAGCATTTTTGCAGGCTCCCAAGTCACAAAAGAGGGGATGCTTCCAGAGCAGACTTCTCACTCCAGCGATGTATCAATAGTTCTCGGCTCAGTAGCCGTCATTCAGACCAAAATTTTGGTCATAAGTAATTACAGTCGTACCCATATGACCTAACCCACTTTTTCAATTGTTTTTACAGTAGTGATTGAGGGAGTCACATATGGTTGTTAAATGAATCCATTGTTCTGAATGGACATTTTCCCAAAAAGCATTGCAAATTGCAGTCACGTGACCATCGGACACGTCAGCCGGTTGGTTGCCAAGCACCCAAAATGAAGTCATTTGACTGGGTGGGTGGGTGGGGGGTCTGTGACATTTTATGACAACTGGAAGTGCTTTACAGTTGTAAGTCTTACTGGTCACAAGTCAAGGGTTTCCTTCTGTACATCTTCTGCAAAGATACTTCAGTGCATCCAAAATTAAAATAATGCAGGGCTGGTTTTATTGCATTTATGATGGTATTTCTGAAGATTTTGATGTCTGTTCTGCACATTCCATGGCGGCAGACATTTGACCTGCGGCTGCTGCTCATCCCAGTCTTGTTAAGGAGGCCCATCGGAGACAGAGACCGTTGACCAAACGTTTTGGGTAAATGGAGAAAACAGCCAGGAGTCGTTCTTCAGAGGCCTTGTGATCAGAATCGTCCTTCACAAATGAAGGCAAATGCCTTCCCCTTTTTCTCCACGTTGAAAAACTAACTGCGTGGGGTTGTTTTTTTAAAAAGCTAGAACAGTTTTTGCCTCTTTGTTTCCTGCAGTCAAAAGCTGAAGTCCCAAATCTGCTGATTCCATTTTCAGGAACCAGTCCAAGGTCGTTGAAAGAAAGCTAAAAAGAACTTTAAGCAATTGTGTGCAATATTAGTTTATGTGGAGCATATGTCATGATCTTCTCAAGAATGTGCCTTCACTTCTATAAATGTTATTATGCTGGAACATTAAATGATGTGTTACATTTTTCTTTTAATGATACTTTCTGCTTAGAAAAATATATTGTAGCTAAATATTCTCTCCCCTCAGAATTATTTATTGCCCTCTTGAACATCGTCTCCTTTCATAGAATTAAGGAGGATTGAAAATCAAAGTGTCCAGTCATCTGCTCGCCCAAGCTTCTGGTTGAAATACTTCTGGCAAAAAAGCGGGTACTGCAAAGGGGGAATGACTCACAGTTAGATAGTAGGGAAATCTCACCTGGAGCTCTTGGATGAAATCGGCTTCCATATGCATCGTTTTAACCCCCTTCTTTCTGGTTATATCTCGGGGAGCAGCTCTGAACAATTCAGCCTCTTCTCCATTTCAGTCCTTCAGATCATCAGGAGCCGTGGTAGTGCAGTGGTTAGAGTGCAGTACTGCAGGCTACTTCTGCTGACTGCCGGCTGACTGCAATTTGGCAGTTCAAATCCCACCAGGCTCAAAGTTGACTCAGCCTTCCATCCTTCTGAGGTGAGTAAAATGAGGACTCAGATTGTTGGGGGCAAGAGGCTGGCTCTTTAAACTGCTTAGAGAGGGCTGGAAAGCACTGTGAAGCGGTATATAAGTCTAAGTGCTATTGCTATCATGTCCCCCTCAGAGTATTACGAAAAAGTTGAGCATATTCAATGCCTCCAACTTGTGGAGGGCCATAAATTCTCCACCAGAAGCACCCCCCCCCCCATGTCCTAATATGTTTGTTATCTCTTGTAAAGAGATCCAACAGTGCAGAAATATTGCTCAAGAAAAGAAACATCAATATTTCAGGTTTCTGGCCATCTTTATCAAAATCCGCTCATACCTATAGATAGTCCTTGGTTAACAATAGTAATTGGTACAGGAGCTCCATTGCTAAGTGATGCGATCATAAAGTTCAGTGTCGCACAACTGCGTCAACTTACAGCAGCCATTCCAGTTGCAGTTATTAGGTGAATCCCTTGCAGTCATTAGGCAAGACATCTCATGATTCCCATTTGTGACTTCCTGCTGGCTTCCCCAATGACTTTCTTTGTTGGAAGTGGTCATTAACTAAGAACTATCTTATGTGGAAGCTGGGGCGGGGGGGAAATCCCTTAATTCTTGAAGCTTTTGTGAAACCCTTTAAATTATTTGCTATTACATGGATTCACTTTCAGGTCACTAGATTACTTTATCTATGGCTCATAATGAATTTGTATTGACTTCAGAACAAAATATATAACTGAAAGTATGTCAGTTGCTGTATCCTAAATAAAAGTCTGAACACTTTCGAGCAGAATATTGTTTCCGTTCCTTTCCTAAAGATGAAAGAGTGAGAAAGGGGCAAGTAGTGAGGAGAGGCTGCTGGCATCAGGTTCAACCCTCCCTAGTTTGCACAAATACAAAGTGGGAACATTCAGACTTGAAAATTTTTGCTACTATAACTGTTCCAATAAAAGTAGTCCTGACTTATATGGCTTCTTGGTTTCTTTGCCTGATCTACTTGTAGGACTGACACGGCAACACAACACACAATTTTCTGTGGTCTAACAATGACAAGCGTCACTGTCTTCATTGGCTGGAAAGGATATAACTAGCAGATCAACTAAAGATGGCTGAAGGATCCCTTTGCCGCAAAATCTCTACCTGCTGCTCCTATCGGGAACCTTGAGTCAGGAGAATTCTCAGACTGCTTCTTCCTTCAGGGGAAGTGTGACTCCTCCCAGAGCAGCAGAATATCTCCATCTTGCTGAAATTCAGTCTTGAGCCTACCTGTTCTGACCCAAGTAACACACACGGCAATGGGTGTGAGTAGAAAAAGTCTTGTACCACTCATCATAACAATATCAAAAAAATCCCCGAAGTCACAAACTCCCTTTTTCTTCTAACCCCCAAATCCCCCAGAGATTGAAACGTTATAATTGTTCCACCCTGTCAGGCTGCCTCTGATTATATTTAGGAAAGAATACACCTTGACTTCATTTGCAAATAAAGAAAAGTACTTTTACTAAATACATCCGGACTGCAGCAGTATAAAGTTGGATCTGAGACAAAATATGGCTAACATCCCATATCCCCTCATTAGTCCCTCCTCCCCCCAAAAGGTCAGGCAGGTCTGGTCCAATGCCAGCTCCTCGCCCCCATGGTAATCTGGTCTCTGGCTGTTAATCATCTCAAGAATGCAGTCTCCATTGGAAAGCCTGTGCTCTAACATTCTTGCTAAATTCAAACCATCAATCTCCCCTCCCGTTATTCTCATGTCAGACGACACTCTTAAAGGGCCCTCTCCACTTAATCTGAATAGGATAGTAATACATCTTAAGTCCATGAGCTATTTTACATTACACATAAAAAACCATTGCAATCTAACTACTGAATATAAAGTGTACAAAAGGATGTGAGGATTGGAGTGGAGGCTGACACACCCACTTAGTTGTCCTGATTACCTCTTTTTCCTGTTCAATGTAGAGTCGGACTCAATGCAAAGTTCCATCTTTTTGCATTGCTTATTTGCACGCAGGCATTATATACCTCTCTATCTTGTGATTTGCCTTTTGGCAGAAGCAAAATTGTGAAAAAGGAGATAAATATCCCTACTTAGTATTGTACTTTCTTCCAATCACAGAATTACAACAGTCATAGGGTTGGACGGGACCTTGGAGATTTTCTAGTCTAACCTCCTGCTCAAGGCGTGAACCTTATACCATCCCACTCAAATGGTGGCCCAGTTCTTGAAAATCCTCCAGCAACGAAGCACCCACAACTGCAGGAGGAAAGCTACTCCATGGGTTAATCGTTCTCACTGTCAGGAAATGTCTTCTCAGCTCCAGATTGGATCCTTTTCATATGCTCACCCATTTTTGCATACAATCCACATTAACTGATTGCTCATTTATTCTTGACCTTATTTCTTTTGATTCAATACATACTGTTCCTATCTTAGTTTCCCCATTTGTATTCAACTTAATTTTATGTTTCCCCTGACATATCCAAGTCTCACACATGCATCTAAGAGAGCAGAAGCTCTGATGCCAAATCATTTTTCTTACAAGAAATCTTCATTCCTCACAACAGATACAGTAACCACTAACTTTCTGCCAGAATTTGCGTATCTCAAAAAGTCTTCATATGCTTCTCCATCTTCAACAGACATTCATGAAACTACATAGGTTAATCTAATTTTTCAGTATTTAAGTTTACTTAATTTCCCCCTCAGCTTCCCTCTTTGATAATTTCATTTTCCAATTCATGCACTTTATTCCATCATATAACGTAACATTTGCTGCAAATCAGCCAAAACCAGGAGACAACCTGCATTCCAAAACATGATACAAAGTATGAAATGTGAGCAACAGTATTTTTGGCTTGCAAACGGGCTTCAGTTGATAGATCCTAGCTTGCACAGAATAGCATGAGTGTCTTGAGGTAAAATTAGACTTTGATTGTATCTGATGTCATGCAGGTTTGACCAGGCTGGTAACTTCAATCTACACTTTCTCCTACTTGATTATTTGAAAGCGTTAAAGATAATGCATGATGCATTTATGCAAGTATTATTGTATTGGCATTTTAATTTTCTATTTTTATAAAAATTTCACTTTTTGTAGAATTTTCTCTTTTTACAGTAACTTTGCACTTAGTCCAGTTTTTTTTTCCTTATCAACTACCATAAACCTTGATCCACACTGCACTGCTTAGTTCATGCACTGCAGATTTTGTTTATCTCCCTTCCATTTTGTCCGATGCTCGAAGATGCCTGGACAAGTCTGTAGATTTCTTGGCAAGATTGTTTAGAAGTGGTTTGCCATTGTCTCCTTCCTAGGGCAGAGAAAAAGTGACCGGCCTAAGAGCATCCTGCTGGCTTTGTGCCGAAGGTGGATCTAGAACTCACAGTTTCTTGGTGCAGTAACTTCTGTCTTTACTGCTTAGTTCACAAAGATGTAATAACTACGTAATACTGCTATAATTCTGTTCTATGAATCAAGCCATTATAGATTATAAACAAACTCCAAGTACTGATGAAGAGTTTTCCATGGTCTGCATAAATGTTATTGATCAACACCTTAATGATACAGCAACATTTCTCCATTAAAAGGAATTTGAATGGTTTAATAAATCAACACCAAAAACATTTAAAACAAGGAATTATTACTTTTTGAAGTGCTGTATCAAAGACAAACAATAGAAAGGAGAAAAGCTCAAAGCAGATTAAGGATGTTTATTTGTGCTGAATGATTTAATTTTGCTATCTCAGAGATAATGGGACACAAACTGAAGTCTACAACTTTTACTCCTTAATTCAGAGTTTAAATTAGACTTCAATCATCTGCGGTGGTGCAGTGGTTAGTACTGCAGTACTGCAGGCTACTTCTGCTGATCACCGGCTGCCTGCAATTTCTCACTGACTCAAGGTTGACTCAGCCTTCCATGCTTCTGAGGTGGGTAAAATGAGGACCCAGATTGTTGGCGGCAAAAAGCTGACTCTGAAAACCACTTAGAGAGGGCTGGAAAGCGAAAGGCTATTGCTATCGGGTGGCCTGGCATGCTTCAGAATAATTTTCAGTGGTTTTGCATAATTTTCAGGAATTGGGTCTGTTTGTATAACAACGCAGCTAACATGATTAATAGTTTAATTTGGCAGTTTAGGGGAACATTCCATGTGATGTGAAAATGCTAAGGCCCTTGTATACAGGCTGGTTTTGCAAAATGGAATTCCCTCAACACTATCAAACTATTTACTAAATCTGCACTACTATTAATCTTCTCATCGTTGCCATCACCCATCTCTTTCCACTTATGACTGTATGACTGTAACTTGTTGCTGGCAATCCTTATGATTTATATTGATATATTGACCATCAATTGTGTTGTAAATGTTGTACCTTGATGAAGGTGTCTTTTCTTTTATGTACACTGAGAGCATATACACCAAGACAAATTCCTTGTGTGTTCAATCACACTTGGCCAATAAGTGTGGGGTGGGGGGTAAGGGGGAGGGGAATTGGGGGGTTGAGGCTAGTGATGGAGTGATGGTTAATGTACAGGGATTATTGAAGATGTATAAATATAATTAATGTAGGGTCGGGTCTGCCCAGTTGCCATTTCAGAACGGTGGGGAGGGAAAAAAGAGAGAGTAGGAGGTAGGAAAGAGGCGAAGAGGAAGGAAGAGGGGTAGAAGAGGGAGAAGGAGTGGAGGGTGGAGGGAGGAGAGGAGGTAGATAAGAGAAGGAGAGGAAGGTTTGGAAAGTAAAAGAAGGTAGAAGAGGGAAGAGTGTTAAAAAGGGGGGTGGTGACTGGGCAGGCCCGACTAATTGTATATAACTGTACATTGGATGAATTATTTGATATGATTGTAAAAATAAAACTTTTTTATAAAAAAAAAAATTCGATGTGAATGATAGGAATGATTCGTTTTTGCTGAAATTTTATGTACTGTGTTAACCCAGCCAATCTGAAGATTGTTCCACCTCATCTATTTAGGTTTTTTTTTTCTCAGAATAGCACCAATATTGAATAACAGCAATATTGCTAATACTTTTCACTCAGATATAGGAAGTGCAACCTGCAGTTTCCTTGCAAGCAAGAACTGGATGTTCTGGGAACCAGAAAGCTTGCTGGTTTGAGGAAAGCCATTCCGTTTTGTATCACCCACACACAACAAGTTATCCAAGGTTATTAAACACTTACTATTTGCATAGCTGAATTTCTTAAAGGAGCAGAACACGATTTGTCAGAGACCAGATTAATGCATCAAGAAATTATAGTATGGTTTAGTTTCCATACTGTGTCTAGCGATTCCAGCTATTATGCTTTTTAAACAATTGCACTGAGCCATAAAAAAGTCCAGCCAACTGTGGCTTAATGAAGAAAATATTATTTACAATCATTTGGAAATCTCTTAAGTTTTTCCTTCTAAACCGATATATTCCAAGTTAATATACTGTATACTGATAAAGGGGCAATCACAATTTCAATGCAGTCAGTCCGTCCGAAGTGATTTCTTCTCTGCTGGAAGATAGTCTCACATTTAGGTCGCAGGACACTTGCAAGTCTGAGAGTAGGACCGACTCATTTATTCCACAGGTGGCAAGTAAGGCTCTTGCTGGTCTGGTCAACAACACTTAAATGGTCCAGTCCAGCCAGACTTCCCAGTACACAAACAGGGAAGGGAGAGGACTGAAAGAACTGTTTGGGTGGCTTAAGAATGTGTGAGGCTTATTTAGGCCAAACTCCTGGCCTCATGGAGTGTGGTGGCACCAAAGGAACTAAAGCAGCCTCCGTGGCCATGAATTCTATTGAACTTAATAGGATCTGGATTGTTAGGGTCTGCCTGCATTTGAGAATTGATGACAACTATCATCTCTGGCAGAAGAGACTCCATTTAAATGAGGGAGGGAGGGAGGAGGGATTTGTGATGGTGGCTGGCCTTCTGAATGTATCTTTTGGAAACAGAATTGTCTAGTAACTACTCAATTTAGCAGCAGTTACTTTACTCTTGGGAATGAAGCCCTCTTTCCTGTTAAAACTGTTCAATTCTACGAATGACCAGGTTTGCACATCATCTTGAGCCATTTTTTTGTGTGTACTTGAATCGTGGATTGTTAACTATGGTTTATGTACAGTATACTGTGCAAGCCTATCTAATGGTGATTTTTTTACACAATAGATCATTATTACCCAAACCAAAATTTAACATAACATGCCAAGTGCAACAATTCAGCCACTTCTGAATCTTTTGATGCAAGATTAGTATTGGGTGGTGTTTTTCCAGTTGTGAGAAGGGGGTCTCCTCACTCAGAACTTTGGCAGAAAACAGATATTAACACTTCACCAGGATACAAGGGGTGAATTCAACTAGCCACCGCCAGAAAATTGTGCCATTCTCCACAGCCGTGGTCCAACCAGGGCTGAGAGGACATGTGCAGCTGATACTAAGATTGGAAGGACCTTAATCAGATTCTCCTCCTTTGCTGTCAAGCAGCCATCTGGAGCTCAACAAGCGAGAGCCTCCCGGATGCCTGCACTGCCCGCTAAGAATAAACGGCTGGAATGTCCTTTGTGCTTTGCCTCACAAGACAGGGCAACACACACGGAGCAGGCCAACCAACCATGGCGAGGTGGGGGGGGGACTTAGTCTGGATCATACAGATTGGCACAGTTCCTAACTTGATGTCGCCCTAGGATGGTTTGGACGGCCACTTTTGCCACGTCCAGCTCTTGCTCCCAATGCATCTGAAAGGCAGGAAATAGGCGAAACTACCCAGAACACCAGACGGTGTTTTTGTTTGGTTACTTAACTGTTAGAAAGGACAAAAAAACACAACCCACTCCAAGCATTTTCTGAAAGAAAGAATTTTCTTCATACTGTAAATACAGTACAGTTACAATTATCATGAGAACTACATTCTAGACATTGACACACATTCCTATACAGATACAGAGGAAATATATAGTTGCACCAAGCCAAAACAACAAGAAGAAAAACAAAACAAAAAACAAAAACCAAAATAAAACACATTCAACAGGTTTAGACCTCAGCCCCATCTCCAGGCTCAACGTGTTCAGGAGCAAAGAAATTGGCATTTCCCAAACAACTCTGGCATTCTGGCACCTCCAGTCCAGGCTCACAGGACTGTTTCTCGGTGGATAAAAGCTGCAGGGGAAAAAACTACATAGCTTTCCATTACACAACTTTGTATAGCCTTGTTTCTATTACCCGAGTTCATATTAAACTCTTAGTCTAAAGTTTGGCCGCAGAACAAACCCAAGGGAGGCCGCCTCCTGCCTTGACTCATTTCCTTCACAAATTAGCTCTGCAGGAGGGAAGAAATGGAGGGTGCACCCCAACGCCTTCAAGGATCCTGTATAATCCTACCAGGGAAAGCAAAAAGTCCTCAGAAGAAAAGGCACAGCTACATGACCTCTAGGCTCCCTGATAGCCTGATTGTAAGGAAAAGATTGTGGCTTGTACAAGCAAAGCAAAAGCTCAGTTTTCTTAAAACACAGCAAAGGTTGGATGCTTAAGGCACTTCTCGGGAAGAAGAGGCTGCATTTCAAATGCTAATAGAGTTGCAGGCTGCCATGTGCTTTGGCCTCCTCCGATTTAATATTCTGGGAGCACTGCAAAAAAAAAAAAAAAAAAAGGATGTCTGCTAATTTAAGGAGAATTACCTCCCCTCCCCCATTCCACTCTAATGTAAATCCAGAAATGTGGGGTACTTAGCAGGACATGACCCCTTCCTTCCCCTTCTGACTACTGAGGGGATGCCAAGAAAAGCACCGAATGCAACAGGCCAGCCATGAAAAGGCTCCTCCTCAAGGAGAAGAGAGTAAAAGCCCAGTCAAAGAACGTTTGGCTTAATCCAGATGTGCAAAGATTACAAAACTTGCTCTTTACTTTACAGTGAAGTCCCCCAATTTAATATACACCAATCTGGGATCTATTTGGACAGTTGTTATCAGGTAAATAAATGTACTTCTACTAGAAACTAAATGTAATCACTACAATGGAGTTCTGCCGTGTTGATTACCCCAATGTACAAAATTTACTGAATTCCCAAAGTATACTTGTGTGGATGGAAGTATGGGCTGGGGAACAGAAAGTTTAATATCTATTTTTATTTTACTGTGCGGAAAGGAGCATTTCAGAAAATTACAAGTGTTTTTGAACCACCTTTTATTATTTCTGAAAATACTGTCCCTGCTGTAAATATTGCCTCCAGTAAGGCACTAAATCATAACATACAAGGATTCAGAGATAGCCAAACCCTTTAGGAATGAAAAAGTGGAAAACGGAGCATAAAATAGAAAAAACAAAGAGGCCTTTTATCCTGGTTTCATAACGAATCCCCTCTTCCGTGTCCAGAGGGGCCTCCAAGCCTCCGCTGAGCCCGTCTGGTGGAATGACGTGGCTTCCTCCGGACTGAACAGGATCCGTGCAGAAGCGGCTCCTTCTCAGGCTTCCTCATCCAAAACTGGACAGTGGATATTATTCCTTATCACGATGCATGAAAATGACACCCTCTAAAACTCATCAGACAAGACATGGACATCAAGGAAAAAAAAATCTAAGTGCAGGCACATTGTGAAAGTCTTTTTGTCTGGATTTTTTTTCTCCAGTTCTGGAATGTTTTACAAAAATGGGACATTCATCTTAGAAGGAAAACAGGGAGAGAAAGTTTCCCTCCACCTCTTGGAGGCTCAAAGATTTTGAGGAAACAACCGGAAACTTTGGGAAATTTAATACTCAAAACATGGCCGCACCATTGCCCGTCTCCCGCAAAAATGGTAGACTCGGGCTTGGAAAGGCATTAGGGATCTCCAGAGAGCTAACAAAGTTCTCTTAAATACAAACTTTTTAAAAAATATGGTAATTTTAAAAATGTAGTGCATTTAAGACCTTGGTTTACTTTCATCCAGCTGCTACCAGATCCAGTAATTAAAAAAAAAAAGGTAAGGAAAACAATTCTTAATCTAGTTTAATAATTTTGGAACAAATTATAAGTTAAGCTGTTCATAACTTTGAGAGTAAATTATATACACAAATAACAAAAAAAAGGTTCCTTTATGAGACAGTAACTGTAATTTCTATCTTAAAAAAGTATCTGAAGAAACTTTTCTTGCTGTCTTCAGCATGTTCTTTTCAGATAAGATACTCCACCATTTCTGCATCTTTGAGGTCCTGCCCCAAATTCTGAGGTGGGTTTTTCCTTTCTAGGGTGCTGGAATGGAAAATGGAGCCATCTGCAGATAAGAGAAGAAGAAGAAGAAGGCAAAGTGTCACCATGAATAAACGTAAAAAGGATGGTGAGAAAAGTATTCTTGAAATCAACCGCCAAAACATTCATCATTTAACCCTTTTAACATGAAGGCCAATTGTTGGGAAGAGATGGTCAAAATGGGTGTGGCTTTACTTGGGCACCCTTAGCATGAGGTTCAATCAGAATAGAGAGCTGGAAGGGACCTTGGAGGTCTCTAGTCCAACCCCCTGCTCAAGTAAAGGTAAAGGTAAAGGTTCCCCTCTCACATACGTGCTAGTCGTTCCTGACTCTAAGGGGCGGTGCTTATCTCTCTTTCAAAGCCGAAGAGCCAGCGCTGTCTGAAGACGTCTCCGTGGTCATGTGGCCGGCATGACTCAACCCCAAAGGCGCACGGAACGCTGTTCCCTTCCCACCAAAGGTGGTCCCTATTTTTTCTACTTGCATTTTTTATGTGCTTTCGAACTGCTAGGTTGGCAGAAGCTGGGACAAGTAACGGGAGCTCACCCCGTTACACGGCAGCACTAGGGATTCGAACCGCTAAGCTGCTGCTCAAGTAGGAGACCCTATATAATTTCAGATAAGTGGCTGTCCAGTCTTTTCTTAAAAACCTCCAGCGATGGAGCACCCAGGATTTCTGGAGGCCAGCTGTTCCACTGGTTAATTGTCCTCACTGCTAGGAAGCTCTTGTTAATTCCAAATTGCTTCTCTCCTTGATTAGTTTCCATCGATTGTCTTGTCTTCCCTTTTGATGCTTTGGAAATAAGTTTACCCCCCCCTCTTCTTTGTGGCAGCCCCTCAAATACTGGAATATTTTTATCAAGTAACCCCTAGTCCTTCTTTTCTCTAGACTGGCAATGCCTAATTATTGCAACCGTTCTTCGTTTGCTTTTGTCTCCAGGTCTTTGATCATCTTAGTTGCTTTTCTTTGCACTTTTCCCAAAGTCTCAACACCTTTTTGTGGTGACCAAAAATGGATGCCGTATTCCAGGTGTGGCCTTACTAACGATTTATAAAGCGGTACTAATACTTCTCCTGATTTTGATTCTATGTCTCTGTTTAAACAACCAAGGATTGTATTAGCTTTTTTGGCTGTTGCCGGACATTGCTGGCTCCTGTTTAAGTGATTGTCCGCTAAGACTCCAGCTGTCCCTCTCACAGTTATCGGTTTTGAGCCAGGTTTTGCTTAATCTGTACTTGTACCTTTGGTTTTTCCTACCTAGATTAAAACCTTGCTCTTCTCCACATTAAATTGTTGGAGAGGGCCCATTGTTCAGGTCCTGAGCTTATCTTCTGACGTATTGTCTATTCCTGCCAGCTTCGTGTCATCTGCAAATTTGGTGAGTTCCCCTTCTATTCCCTCATCTAAATAGTTTATGATGATATTGAAGAGCACCGGGCCTAAGATGGAACCTTGTGGTACCCCACTGCTTACTTCCCTCCATGTAGATGTAGTACCATTAAGGATTACTCGTTGAGTAGGTTTGTCAGCCAGTTACGAATCCATCTGATGGTGATGCTGTCTATTCCACATTTTTCTAGCTTACCAAGAAGTAGGCTGTGGTCTACTTTGTCAAATGCCTTGCAGAAGTCTAAGCCTACTAAGTCCACAGCATTTTGCTAGTCTACAAATTTAGTCACTTTGCCAAAGAATGAAGTAAGATTGGTTTGGCCTGATCTGTTTTTAACAAACACGTATGTGAAGTGCAGAGAGTTTGGTTGGAAGAGGTTCGAGACGGCTCCTCCCCAGGAGTTCTCAGAATCTCTCTTTAATGAGGCAAGTCGTTTGCATTAGTTTGGCAAGATTTCCATCTACAGGCGAGGAACAATAAAGGAAAGTGCTTAGAAGCAACTCTGTATGCCTCTCTCTGTGTTTGGGCAGGCAGTTTTGGGCTGCAGGATCCAGCCGTGGAGAAGGAGACACTGGGCGGTTTGCTTGACCTCTGCCGTGTCCAGTGCTGGAGACCCAACTGAAAGTAACACCCCTCCGTACCTGATTTGTCTGCCCCATAGGCCAGATTCACCATTGGGAGTCTCCCTGGCGTGGGGGCCGCAGGGGAGGAGGCAGGGGCCTTGCTCTGCTCACTGCCCCGGTCCGTCTGAGTACTGCAGTCCCGGCTGCCCGTTTTGGAGTGCACCGAGAGCAGTGGCGTGGAGGGAAGAACCGGTGAAGGGGTGGAAGGGATGGACTCCGAGCGGCATTCTGTTCCCAGCAGAACACCTGGCAGGGAAGAGGGGCAGGTGGTTACTTGGAGTTTGGCTCTGCTTTGGGCGGGGTGGGGGTGGCTGCTGACTCTGCCCATTCAACCTTCCAGAGCAGGGGTCTCCAACCTTGGTCCCTTTAAGACTTGTGGACTTCAACTCCCAGAGTTCCTCAGCCAGCTTTGCTGGGAGTTGAAGTCCACAAGTCTTAAAGGGACCAAGGTTGGAGAGCCCTGCTCCAGAGAACCTATTTTACCAAGCAATCATGTGCAGGATTGAGAAAGGAAGAAGGTTTGCACTTGCTGGTTGTGTAAATTGCAACCTGCAAGCAGAGCTGAATTCCACATCAGCAACCTATAAGGAGTCAGGCAGCCATCAATCAAGCTTTAATCCTCATTTTTATCCTTATAGTCTGTCAATTTATCTTTAACTTTCCAGATGCCACTTTCAAAATGTAAATCTTGCAAGTAGCATCATTAAAAATATGGGGAATAGGAAAAAGATCAGTAGCAATATAGATAAGTTACAGATTACACTGCTCTCTATGTAATTATATACATAGATTCCTTCTCCTTTTAGGCTTTTTTACTTGATTAACAAAAAATAGACGTTTATTGAAAAAAATTGAGTATGTGTAAATTTGGAACAATTTACTCAATCTACAAGGAACAAAATTTTGTAATTTGTGGCCAATCAGGGCATGCAGCTCTTCCCTTCGACTGCCGGACGTCCACATGTCCCAAATGGCAGATCTGACTCCCCCCACCCCCAAGGGCGGTGCAATGTTTCATAGCAAATAATGATAATGGAAGTTAGAAACTAAAAATTTACTTAATGTTTTCAGGACATTTGTGTTTGGTGATTTCAATCAAATATTATTTATGCTCCAAGATCAAACCTATTAGGCGATTGATCTTTAAATAATAAAATAGCGAAGGTACTGGCATTCAGCTGTGAGATTTAAAAGGCATGTAAAAATCATTTCTTTTTTGTTAAAAATAACTCTTCTGCTTCTCTGGTTAACCTTTCCTCAATAAAATGCAGAGCACTCCCTGTATGACTCTTGCAATTTCTACTGATGGATAATCTTGTTTCCCTTTGGCTTCTCTATTCAAAGAAGATGAAACCGTCACCTAAGCTGCCTTTCCAGCTCTTGTCCTCCCTCTTGTCCTCCAGGATGGGGGTGCTGCTGAGTGTGGAGGAGTGGGAGAGCAAGCCGGAGCCAGCGTTGGAGATGGAGATGAGGGACTTGGCGGGCCTCATGGAAGACAGCTGGTCAGTCTTGCTGGCCTCCTTCCGGGACCGCTGCTGGAGGACCTTGATCATGGCATCCTTCTCAATGATCTGAGCATGGAGGGTCTTGATTCTGAGGTGGGAGAAAAGAACCGTCTGCTTATTTCAGTCACCCCACCCCCCTGTTTTTTGGACTATACTAAGGATAGTCCAAAATCTCCCAAGGATTCAGAAAATCCGATCTATCAGCTAGTTGGCAAGACGCCTTCCTGCCTTCCTGCGGTGCTCTAGGCCTCAGGGCCTGCTCCTCTACATCTGGAAAGCTGCAGATTCAGGCATAACATCCAAAGAGTGGAAAGAGGATGTGGAAGGCCCTGAATACGCTGCACTGATGTGTAAGCAACGGGACCTTCCCAGGCAGTCCTGCCAAGGCACAATAGCCTCAGCCCAACAGTCCCAAGAGAGGTGGGAGAGGAATTTAAATAACTCTAGGAAAAACACCGAAAAGGGGGAATACCGAAACTAAACACGAATTCCACCTACGAAAGCCAGAGATTGATCGAACCCTTTTCTCAAGTGCGGTTGTCCTCCTCCTCCCACAACCTCCTATTTGCAGACAGAAAGGCCCCGGATCCCTGTCAGAATGGAGAACCGACACTGGTAACTTAGTTAAGGAGCAGAAATGTCCAAGATCTCCTTCCTCCTCCCTCCCGATTGGAAGAGAAGTTACTTCATTGCTTTCTCTTTGGGGGGCAAATGTTAGAATGTGGGTTGCCAATGTATCTTCCTGGCACAGGAATTCTGCCTTTCACCATCTGAGTATTAAAAAGAGGCAGGAGAAGAAGAGTTCTTGCTCATTCACGTACATGATGAAGACACTGCATGCCCCCAGTTTCCCAAGAATGGGTACCATAGAGAGGAATGCAGGACAAGCTCCTCCTTTCTCCTTTTGAATGCCCTCTGAAAACAGGGCGCCTCCAAAGAGCCTCTTCATGGGACTCAACAGCTAGACAGGGTCATTGCAAGCCTGGAGCTGCCCTAAACCATGAAGGGCTTCCTAGGTCAATGCAACCATCTTAACTGCACTTGATAAGCAACTGGCCACTGATGTAGATCTTTCAGTTCTGGAATCCTATGCTACTTACTCACTCTACTTTGTGTCAACTCCAACTTGGCCACTTTTCAAGAGTAGCTCATGCAGAATATCCTGTGGTGGAATGCAGTCTGGATTCCCAGGAGGGAGGGGGGGAGGGGCTGCATCCCAGAGGACCAAGAGACGGTTTAGATCTGTGATGGCAAACCTACGGCACGTATGTCAGAGGTGGCACACAGCGCCCTCTCTGATGGCACGCAAGCCATTGCTCCAGTTCAGCTCCGCTGCACATCTCAGCTGGTCTTTGGGTCTTTGCTGCGCCTGTGCGGAATGGGGGGGAGGGCAGGGTACATGCATGGGGGCTGCACGCGCATTGCATTTTGGGGGTTCGCATTTGCGCTTCGGGCAGTCAGTCCGGAAAAAGTTAGCCATCACTGGTTTAGTTTAGTTGGGAGGAAGAGGGTCAACACCCCCCCTCCCCGCAAAGTTCACAGAGCACCTCTTTCATGAGGCAAGTCGTTACTTTCCTTTAGCAAGATCTCTGTCCACGGGTGAGGAACAACAAAAGAAACTCTCTGTATCTTTCTTGGTTTGGGGAGCCTGACGCTTCCTGAGCAGTCAGCAACTTCATGGGTTTCTGGGTAATTCAAGAATTCTGGACTTCAGAGTCGCAGCCCATGCAGTGCAGAAAAACAAAGCGGCTGCCCTCACCTGCCCTCCATGTCCAGGCACCTCCGGTTAGCCAGCAGGATCTCCTCCTCTTCCTTCTGGATGCGAGCTTCCAGGGAAGTGTCATAGCTGGTGTTGGGCGAAGGGCTGATCACAGTGGTGTCCCTGCAAACAGCATTGGAGGGAGAGTCAGGGATCCCTGCTTGGCCTTCAGATACAGAAGCTTCCCATTTACCAGGCAAGAAGGAACCCAACTTGTTCCATCAGCAGCAGATCTGCAAAATGCAGCTGGCTGAATTAGGCCATTTAACATCGGAGAGCAGGGGAAAATAAGATAATCCAATTTCCCCCGCAAAAGAAATCCCCATGTACAGGACAAAACTAGTTTGTTAGATTCCGAAATGCAAGAAAATATGTGTGTCTTTAGTTTAAAGATGATGTATGTGGCAAGGGATTCGGGTGATTATGGACTCTAAGGGAGCTTCCCAAACACGTAAAGGTGACACGGATTTTCTAAACAAGCTAAAGATATATTTTTTTTATGGTTTGAGCCGCAAACAATCTTCCAGAAAAGAAGGCTGTTGTTCCCCTTCTCAATAAACAGGCGCTCAGGTTTGATAAAACTGCCGTTCGGAAGATCCTATGGAAACTCAACACTCAGAAATCTGCGGATCCTGATAATATCCCTATGCTGACCAGCTGGCCACTGTTCTCACAGACATCTTCCGTCTCTCATTGCATCAGGCCGTGGTTCCATCATGTTTTGAGACGGCAATCCTTGTACCAGTGCCCAAAAAATCTATAACCACCAGCCTTAATGACTACTGTCCAGTTGCACTCACTTCCATTATGATGAAGTGTTTTGAGAGATTGGTAAAGGACTGCATGGTTTATGCCTTCCCCCTACACTGGACTCTTTACAGTTTGCCTATCAGAAGAACCGCTCTATAGATGTGGCCTTGTTTTGAAAAAAAAAAAAGGAATGAAAGGGGATAGAAATTGAAGTCAGCATAGTAAGTTATAGAAGTGGGAAGGAAGAACTTAGGTAAGTACTTTTGGTATTACACGGTCAAAATATATCGTATTAATTGGAAACTGGATTTTCTCCAACTACCAGTATTCCTTAGTTCTCTTTGGGTTTGATCTGCCAGGATGAAATTGGAAGTGTTGTTGGTTATGTGAGCACATTTGTGAGCAAACTGCACATTTCTCCTGTCAGATTTTATATGACTCTTTTGCAAAGTTGTCTGTGTTTTTGTGTGTGTGTGCGCACTCTTACCGGTGAGCAGCCACCGTGGCTGCCGCATCCAGTGCGAACTGACGCATGACACTTTCTTCCAGATACTTCTGCTCCCACTTTGTCATATCCGCCTCCAGAGCCAGGATCCGCTCCTCCTTTTCGCGCAAGAGCTCCATCAGGGCCCCAGCGTTGTACTCAGAGGCGGTGTTGGCCGTCTGAGAGTTTCCTTGGCGCTGGCAGGAAAAGGCAACAGAAGAAGTCCACTCAGAAGTGTGCAGAAGGGCAACAAATGTGGTGGTGCTCCTTAGATAGTCCAGGTGGAGAGAGGGACACGCGAATGATGCTGGACTGGGGGCCTCCAAGGTCCCTTCCAGCCTTAGGATTCTAGCCATCTACCTTGAGCAGTGAGGGAGCAGTTTGCTCTCTCCATTTGGCCAGAAAGTGAAATCCCTCACATTCTCCAAGGATGTCTCATAGCTATCAAAATCCAACCCCCTGCCTGATGACAAAGCATGAAAGGATGTCACGTGTCAAGGCAGGAACAATATTCCTATTTAGGGACCAGCCACACAGCATCCGACACACCCCAGATAAAGCAAAATGAAACCACCAGAGTGAAATAAATGAATGAGAGATTTTGAAATTGTGGGAGCTTTTCATTCTTGCATTTTGGAGAGGAGATCGTAGGAAGTTCAAAAAGATTTGATTATCCTGTAAATGGTAGGATTATTTTAAAACTGTAAACATTTTAACTTTAACCCCTCCAGTTAAAGTAAAACTTCCAGACTGGCTCCTGGGGAATCATGACGTTCTCTTAGCACCCTTGAAAAGTGGGTTGCCTCTGCCTTCTCTGTCAAGCCTTTTTTTTAAACTTCCTATTCCAGTCTAGAACTCAGAGCAGTGCTGGTGCTCTTCCATCCACGTCCAGCCCCAGTGAGCTTTCTGGGGAAAGCCACAATTAGCTCAAGACCTGGTGGCACTTTCAACTTCTGCTTTTTCACCTCTGTCTGAAAAAGAGCCCTTGACCAACCAACTCCTGGCCCAGGTGTCCCCAGACTGGACTAAGGTAACATGCCCCACATGGGGTTCAGTGGTGACGTTCAGTTTTTTTCCCTACCAGTTCTGTGGGTGTGGCTTAGTGGTGGTGGTGGGTCATGTGACTGAGTGGGTGTGGCCAACTCAATGTCACTCACGCCCAGTCACATGACCCTCCACCAAGCCACACCCACAGAACCTGGTAGGAAAAAATCGTGTCCATGAGTGCAAGAAAGGCTCATGGTGAATTCTGTGGCAGAGAGAAGCTGAACTTTTCCTCCTCCATTCACAGCAGAGCTGCTGCTCCCTGTATGGTCCCCCCCCAGCCCCCTCCCTCCCAGGTACCTTAAAGGGACAGGCAGCTCTGCTGTGAATGGAGGGAGAAACGTTCGGATTCGCTCTGCTGCATTTAACGTTGAATTCTGTGGAATATTGAGCGGCTGGAAGAAGCAAGCAGGGGCGGGGCCAACCAGGGGTGATTTTTACCAGTTCGGCAAACTGATTCAAATCGTCCCTACCAGTTCGCCTGAGCCAGTCCGATCTGGTCGAATTTCACCCCTGATGGGGTTTGTCCTTGAAGAAGCTTTGGTTGGTGCAAAACACAGCAGGGAAGGCGGTTAGATGTGTCCCTGGAACAGAGCACGTGACGCCCCTCCTCCACAAGCTGCAGGCTTGCCAAGCAGCTTCTGGGTCCCGTTTGAAGTGCCAATATTGACCTTGAAAGCCCTTCATGGCACGGAAGCATCTCTCCCCAGTTCGATCCGATCTGGCAGAGAGAGATCAGCCAGGGAATGGCACCTGGGGGTCCCAGGAGATGCACCTTCTCTGGGATGGCATCCTCCTTATGGAACATCCTCTCCCCTGAAATCGGGGCTCCTCCCCTCACTTTGGACATTACGGAAAGATGGACCTCAAGAGCTGGCCATGTCATCAGGCCTGCGATGCCCAGGGAACCGGAGAGATGTTCAGGCAGCTCTGTCTGGGGGAGGTGGTCCCTTCTTTGACTAGGGCAGGGCTCTCCAACCTTGGTCCCTTTAAGACTTGTGGACTTCAACTCCCAGCAAAGCTGGCTGAGGAACTCTGTGAGTTGAAGTCCACAAGTCTTAAAAGAGCCAAGTTTGCAGATCCCTGGACTAGGGGATTCAGATTTATTTATACCACTTATTTCTTAATGTAGATTGCTACATTTTAAAATATTTTTATATTTGGGGTTTTATTTTATTTATTTATTTTAATTTTATTTTTATTTATTTTATTTATTAAATTTTTATACCGCCCTTCTCCCGAAGGACTCAGGGCGGTGTACAGCCAGAGATAAAACACAAAATATATACAATTAAAACATTTAAAACAAAGCAAATTACGAAAAGGCTGATAATTAAAAGTTTAGTTTTAAAATTTTAAAAATATTAATAAAACCCCAAATTAAAATTTAACCCTATTATGCCAGTCCCGCTTGAATGAATAAGTAAGTTTTTAGCTCACGACGGAGCTGTGTGCCCACCGGGAGTCGCTTTGGGTGAAATGGGTGGCTACATCCATTTGATGAATAAAGAAATACTTCCGCATATCCTTTTCGGATGCTTCCCAAATCCAGCTGGAGTGGAGCAGATGTTGTGGAGCTGCCTTTACCTGCTGCATGCGGAGCGATTCAAGTTCTCGTTCCAGCCGAGTCCTGAGCCGGTGCTCGAGCTGCTCCCGCTTCTC
Source organism: Ahaetulla prasina (assembly GCF_028640845.1). Taxonomy (NCBI): domain Eukaryota; kingdom Metazoa; phylum Chordata; class Lepidosauria; order Squamata; family Colubridae; genus Ahaetulla; species Ahaetulla prasina. The sequence goes on along the minus strand of NC_080549.1, from coordinate 27,518,285 downwards.
ACAAGCAGCCTGTAACTGAACCAGCGCCTGCTGCATCTTCTCCACCTTCTCCACGTACACCTGTTTCTTCTTCAGCTGGAGCGAAGGAGGGAGGGAGACAAACAAGAGTAAGAGTTCGGCCGCCCCACAAACCGGGCTGCCTCAGACAGAGGACAGAGCTGGAGCATCGAATCTGGATGGTCCACGTTGCTCTCTGGCCTCTCCAGTTAAGCCTGCAAAAAAAGAGCTGCAAATGATGCCCACCTTTGTTGCCAACCACACATCACAAAACAATCGGTCAGGTTCCAAAAACCGAGAGAGACACGTGATTTTTCCAAGCAGGCTTTTTAAAACTCTTCCTCACCTTTAGACAGAATTGTGCCAATCTAAAACAAACTACTGGTACCATGAAGCACAGGGAGGAGGCGTGGTCTTCAGCCTCTTTCTCCGACACAGACTACCTAAATGCTGCTGCCTGTTGCTCCTTCGGACTGCATCTCTTCCCTCCTGGGAATCCAGACTACATTCTACCACCAAGGGTCCTTTGAGAGTCTTTCTAGTTTACTTTAATAGACATTGACAGACACCAATGAGACAACTAAAAAAAGGGAGCATTTCAAGAAACAAGATCATTAAAATGCATATTTGAGCACAACATGCTATATCCCAAGAAATATTTACCTTAATAAAATTAGATGAGGAACATTATGCACCATGGACACGTTGAAAAGCGCTGTGCTTTCCTCAGTTCTTAATATGCATGCTAATGTTTCCACAACCATGGAAATGTGGTTAATGAACTTTAATGGCAAGGGATGGGGAAGAATCTGATTTCCAAAACTAGCTGGTACTAGCAGGTTGATTTGGATACAGTAAGGCGCCAATGTGCCTCCTCAGAAATGCTGGTCAAACCAATTTGTGCCATGTTACCCTCCAAGGACAGAGCACCCCCGTTTGCTCATTAAAATACAAGAAAATTACTCCCTAACCAGAATGCAGGGCTGGAGAAAGCCGTTTAAAAATAACCCAGCAATTTGTCATTATGGATACACAACCCTTTCTCAACTGAAGGCCCCCATCCAGATTGGTCCATGGAAAGTTTTCTAGAAACTTCCTAGAATTGTGCAAGCTGTACAAGATGCACTGGGGAGAGGGAGGGGAAGAACTGGGGCTCTTCTCTGGGTGGCAGACACAAGAACACAAAACAAGACCCGAAGCATCACATGCCTTGACCAAGAACTGCCTGTCCAGGGCAAAGTTCTGTTCTTATCGTCTTTGGGTCACTTCCAGCCACTCTGAGCAATTCAGCTACCCAGATTTTGAAGCTCCAATCCATCCCAACCTAGTAAAGGAGGCGGCAAACTATAGGTAGTCCTCAACTTACAACCATTTGTTTGGTGACTGTTCACAGTTACAACAGGGTTGAAAAAAAGTGACTTGTGACTGGTCCTCGTACTTACAACTGTCGCCTCGTCCCCACAATAACATGATCAAAATCTGGAAGCTTGGCAACAGGCATGTACTTACAACAGATGGAGAACTGGTTGTTGTTTGCAACCTTCCCGGGCGGCTTCTGAGAAAAACGTCAATGGGAGAAGCTGGCTTTGCTTAACAACTTATTGATTCACTTAACAATCATGGCAAAAAAGGTCATAAAATGAGATCTGATTCACTTAATAACTGTTGTGGTCCGCCAGCAGCCTGCGGAACTAGCAACGGAGTCGGACAGCGATGAGGCTGAGGTGGGGCCAGGGCCATCGGGGAGTGAGGTGCGGACTCCAGAGCCTCCAGAGACAGGGAGTAGTGAGGCAGAGGAACAGGAGGAGCCTGTTCCTAATGCACGCATGAGAAGAGCTGCCAGAAGGCAAGAGCAGCTCAAGGAAAAAGGACAACTCGGGAGTAGTGCCAAGAGATGATTGGCCCCTCCCATAAGGCTTAAAAGAGACCAGCAACGTTGGTAGCTGCGTCTTCTGCTTTGTCTACGTCTTGCATTTATTTTTATGACTTCTGAACGTTTGCCTAAGTGGACCAAGGTTTGCGATAGGACTGTGGAATTTGTGTTGGGAGGAATTTGTTTTAATTTGAGTTGAACGACGCTGGGAATGAAGTAATTCTCAGCTGTTCGAATAAAGTTTGTTTTTTCATGGACTGAGTTTCCTACTACCTACTTGGGCCTGGGTCACAGCAACAACTGCCTTGCTTAGCAATGGATATTATGCTCCCAACTATGGCCGTAGGTCGTCTACCCGTATTCCTTGTGGGTGCTAAATCACCTCAGGCACTCACGATGCCTGAAATCAAAATACATTTTTACAAAATGACCTAGATTTGTGCCAGCTGGTGCCAAATGTGAGACTGGCCTCTCACATTTAACTTCAGGCTTTTAATTTGAGATCTTGTGAGATTTTAGAAGGCAGCTATTGAACCCCATACCAGATTTCTGGCCCAAACGGCAGTATCTTAGGGAAGGAACCCCCTCATTAAAATTAGCACAGCTGTGACACCTTTTCCCAGGCTCAAAAGAAGTCGGGCTGTTTTGAGGTACTACAGAAAGGGGAGCTGCTTGTCTGAGTCCCACCGCATGTCTTCCAAATCAGTTGGGAGTCAGGGAGGCCCATGAAATGATAACGGAGGAGCACAAGATGGTTGAGTTCCGCTCTGAGGTGATGACAGTCAAAGTTAATACAATACAAGCTTTTAAAAGGGGCCTGGAAAAGATTAGAGAAGCTGAGGAGAGCCAAGAAAGAAAGGAAAGGCCACGTTACAGGAAAGAAGGAAGCCAGAGGCCTCCAGCTGGTCTCTGCCGAAAAACAGCTTAGCTAAGCACATCTTCCTCGCCAAATGGAGTCAAACATTCTCAACAATTACCAGCTCAGAAACATAAAAATAAACAAACTAGCTTTGACCAAACTTTCTATCACAGCTTAATACCTGCTATTAGTTTGACCAGAGACCTTTGAAAGTTCATTTTTTGTTTTCACTTTGTCTGGCAGTTTAGGATTACGCAGCACAGGGATGATGGTTTTAACATTTGGTTGGGCCGAGTCCGCCTGCTGAACCTTTTCTCTTCCCTTCTCAGGGCACAGCACGATGGAGGTCGGTTCGCATTCCTAGAGAAGCTTTCTCATTGCTTGCCAGGAAGAAGGGAGAGTGGTGCCTTCCCCTCTGGCAGAGTCTCCACGCGAAACAGGATGGAAAGTACAGCACAGAGCCCTTCTGTGCGTGCGGGATGGCATCTCATCGGCCCGGGATGAAAGCAGGGCAGTTGCCTCCCTTCCAAGCCTTCTCCTTTCCTAAGAAGCTGTGAAGAGCCCCGTCTTTTCTCCCAAAGGAAAATGAGCTCTTAATGACTGGCTGCTCGGTGGCTGCAGGATCTCACTCCCACAGAAAACCTGCCATGTCCTGCAAATACACTGAAATGTGGTATGAACTTTGCCAAAATTGTTATGGAAACAGCCACTCAGATCTGGGCTCTCCTATGTCCGAGATTCTCAATAAAGAGCAATCACCTATAAGGAAAGGCCAGACGGGTCACTGGGAGAGAATTCCCATGAGCCGCCAGAACTGCTCTTGGTATTATAGTGGCCTGGCCTCCAATCTGATGACTGAAGCTCAGTATAGCACAGAACCTGCTTAGCCAGCAAGAACATTCTGGGAGGCTGTGGGCCATAAAGCAAGGAAGCCAAGTACTTTGCCTACTTTTCTTTTACAGGTGCAAGCTAACAAATCCCGGGAGAGGAATGGCGAACTGATTCATGTTGCAAAGATCAAGGAACCAGCGACTAGATCGGATCCTAGGAAGCTCTCTGAATCAAGAGATGGTCCACGTGGGCTCCGGATGGCTGCTTCTTGTGAGGAGACAGAGGTTTTTCCACCAGTTTTGAATGACAGAAAATGACGGCTTCAGCCATCTCGTTTATAACCATGGCAGAACTCTTTAAAGGCATCATCAAGCTCAGCAATCTCGCCTTCTAATCCCTTTCAAGAATTGCCTTTTAAGCATTTTAAAGCTACTAAAGGGTTCTTCAGAATGACAGGTCTTCATTGGTTGAATTTATCTTCTACTCTGAACAGAAAAAAGATTAATTATATATTAAGGAACAAAGAATCTGAAATAAACAGCAAAAAGATGAATGAGATTTTGATCTAAGAAAGTTATAAATGGATTAAGAGTCCAAATAAATTAGGACTCTAAGATTTTGGAATTAACTATAAAAAGTAAAGAGTTTCCTGTGGGAAACAGACTTATTTTGGCTAGCCTGACTCCTGCAAGTCATAATAAAAATAAGTGATGATTTTAGAACAGGACACTAGAAGGAACTAAATATTTTAAGCAGAAGAAAAAAAACACTACAAGATGCCAGTCAATATTTGGACTTATAAAATGACGTAAAAACGGTCTTTTAAATACAAACTTTGAATAATGGGGCCAGAAATCGGTAACTTACAATATCAACACTGTCAGTAATGATGTCTGCTTCTATCAACAAACTAGATCTAAAATACATTAACGAAGGAATGACAGATGTGGAACGAATTTTATCTGACACGACAGACAGAGAAAGTACCGAAAGTGGAACTATAAATGAAAGGCCAAGAGGAGGACGCTTTATAGGTAGTCCCTGACTTATGACCACAACTGAGCCCAGCTTTTCTACTGCGAAGCAAGACAGTTAAGTGAGTTTTGTCCTATTTAAGACTTTTCTGGCCCTCGATGTTAAGTGAATCACTGCAGTTATTAAATTAATAACAAGGTTGTTAAGTGATTCTGGTGCCCCCATTGTCTTGTGGGAAGGTTGCAAAAGCTGATGATCACATGACCTTGGGACACGGCAACTGTCATAAAAACAGGCCAACTGACAAGGGTCCGAATTTTGATCACACGGCCATCGTGTTGTGCTACAACGTTCATAAGTAAGAAAGAGTCACAAGTCACTTTTTACAGGCCCATTGTAACTATTAACAGTCATTATATAATCGTTGGAAGTCAAAAACCTTGCACTAGATATACAAAAGAAACTGAGTGAAGTTTTAAAAATTAAACGGAAAATACAAATGATAAAACCAAGAGAATGACCTGGAAAATGTGTTCTTATTAGATCTACAAAAGAGACTTTCTTGAAGAAATCTGTGCAATGGGATAAAGAAGAACTGAGGAGAAATTAAATCCCACAACAATATTTGAATGAATTAAAGCAGCGGTCACCAACGGGTGGTCCATGAGAAAATTTTGGTGGTCCGCAGAAAAATTATTTGCATTTTTTATCTTGCACTAAATCAGGGGTCCTCAAACTATGCCCCCTGGGACACATATGTGCAATGAACACTTGTGTTGCTGCAGAGAGTCTCCTCCTTCGGGGTCTTTTTCTGTGGGTTGGGGGGGGCAGAAATTCCGACTTGGGATCTGCTTCAGCCCCCTGGTGCGAGGCTTTGGGCAAAGGCTGGAAGGAAGTGCCACTGGTGGCAAAGAGCCAGAGGGCCTTGTTCCAGTGGGACTGCATCATGGCCTGGAATTGGCTGATCCTCTCAGCCCGCTGAGCCTCCTGGCGCTGAGACCTGGCCTTGCACTCCTGCAGGTCTTCCCTCTGCTTGGAAAGCCTATGCTCCTAGTCCTCAGTGAGGTGCTTCTGCTAAGCCTCCTTCTTGGCCAGATCCAATTTGAACTGAGCTGTTTTGCCAACTCTTTCTCATGGTGGCTGCTTAGCTCCAACAACTGCTTCCTGTTGGGGCCCTAAGGAGCCAGGCGGGCAGGTGAGGAGTGGCTGGGAGGGAGGGGTGAGTAGAGGCAGGCAAGGTGACTCTCAACGTGAGACACCGAGTTGGCCACGCCCACCCAGTCACATGACCACCTAGCCACGCCCACCCAGCCAGTCATTAGGCAGATCATATTAGTGGTCTGCGGGATTTAAAATTATGAATTTAGTGGTCCCTGAGATCCCTGGTGAGCCCTGAATTAAATGTTAAGACTTTTAGAAGTGAAAGCAAGGAATATAAAGTTGGTTTATGTGATCAAGATAAAATAAAATATGTTATTTTTGGCTATTCTTTTTGGATTGTCTGTTGGTACCAGGACTGCAAAGATAATGCTTTATGAAAAAATAAATTTTTGTAACCTTAGAGGGGATGAAGAGTCAGCATGCTAAACATTTTAAGTATAAAAGAGGCAGGCAGAAAGGAACAAGCAGCATTTTTCACTGTTTAAAGAAGTTGGAGCTTTAGTTAATGGAAGACTTTTGTGTCCCTCGTCTTAAATCACCCACACAAGTATGGAAATTTTGCAAAACAAGAGTATAGAAGACACCAACCAAAAAGGGGAAGTGCAGGACAATCCAAAGCTGAATGAAAGGCACAGAAACAGTGCAGAAATAGCATTTGGAAATTCTGAGTTAGTATAACACGACTTCTTTGTAGTAGGGGTAAGTATTGTGTACTAGCAAAAATCCAACCTGTTACTGCCTTAAGGAACCACTGAGAGCTTCGCTGCTATCCACAGACTTCTCCAATTTCTGGAGGTCTGGCAAATGAAGTTTGTAGCCCTCATGGCAGTAAACGAGAAATATCTAGGACTGCAGGATACATACATGTTTCCGGGGGAACTAAATTCATACAGAATCTTACTAGAACCAGACGTTTGCAATTTATTCCTCTCCAATCTGCCTCAAAGTCAATCCTGGGACTCCATCAGATATTAGATCACCAGTGTGTCTATATTAGTAATGGTACTTCAAATTACAGACCTAGATTTCTGCACCAGGTGGATCTCTCTCTCTTCAGCATAGAAAACCCAGGAGGATTCTCATGCAGGATTTCAGAGGAGTAAGCCAATACTTTCAGCTAAACCTTTTCTCTAATGAAAATAGTTCTTTTGTGCCAGAAAGACCTTTATGGGACTGCCAAGGAGGAGCAAGAGAACTCACAGAACACCAAGAAAACAGGCACAGAAGACTTGCAACAGATCATTACTAGGAGACGACAATAGAGTCACTATCATCTGAAAATTGGATCTTTCTAGGTTCATCAGCCCTGCACTTTCTGCAGCCAGGAATCTGGAAAATGTTCCCATTCTTAAAATGGAAAAACAGTACTAAATTATTTTATGGCTTTGGGGGAAGCAAAGCACGCAGCTCTTCCTACAACCTCACCAAAACATTCTGCAACTTTTTTTCTTCCTTACTGAACTGGGTTTCAGGTTTGCTGCACTATCGTTTGCTTTTAGAATAGAATAGAGCTGGAAGGGGCCTTGGAGGTCTTCTAGTCCAGCCCCCTGCTCAAGCAGGAGAATCGATACCATTTCAGATAACTGACTGTCCAGGCTCTTCTTAAAAACCTCCACGATTTCTGGAGGCCAGCTGTTCCGCTGGTTAATTGTCCTCACTATTAGGAAGTTTCTCCTTAATTCCAGATGGTTTGTTTTTTGAATCTTGAACCTGAAAGAGTCTCTGGATGCTTGCAACACATGGATTAATCCTGCAATTTCAAGTAGGCCACCAGTGTCGTCCTTACTATTAAGACAGTGCTTCTCAAATTTGGCAGCTTGAAGACACTTCAACTCCCCAAATTCTTCAGTCTGCAAGGGGATTGAAGTCCACACGTTTTCAGGTCACCAACGCTGAGAAACACTGTCATAAGGACTCAGTCAAAACACAACAAGGACAGACTTACTTCTTCCTCCAGCTTCACCACCTTGGCCTGTGCATTGTTCAAGGCCTGGTCCCGGATCTCGATGTGCCTCCGTTGCTCCTCATTAGTTGAGCGAATCCCTGCTAGCTCCACTTCCAGCTTCTCCTTTTCCCTCTGGGTTTCTTTATCTGTGCAGGTAAAGTAGAAAGGGGGGAAAACATGGCTTTGAGAGGTGCTGGGAGACAGAGATCAAAGGGTGAGCTTTGCGGACGAAGGGAAACGTCTTTCAAGCACATTTGTCAAAGAATTACGACGACACTCCTATTGTCACAGGATGGCATGAATTCTATTTTCTTCAATTATGTTTCGGAAGTTAAGCAAAGGAGCTGTGTGTGTGTGTGTGTGTGTGTGTGTGTGTGTGTGTGTGTACAATTGTTGTTGTGGTCCACCATAATGAACTCCCTTTGGCCCTCATTATGGAGACATCTTGCAGATGCGCCAGAACTGGACTCAGAGGATGAGGAGGTTGGGGAGGAACTTGGGCGAGTCCTGGAGTCTGGGGAAGGCTCTAATGGATGCTCTGCATCAGAAGTAGAGATAGGGACAGGGCCGTCCAACATTTCCCAGCTGCCTTCGGAGTCGGAGATAAGTCAAGAAGAACAGCTGGGGCCTGTTCCAGATGTGCGTATGTGCAGAGCTGTCAGGAGAGGAGAACAATTGAGGAATGGGCTGACTCAGGAAGAAAGGCACACGTGGATGCTGAATGGCCCCTCCCTGGCTGGGGAATAAAGAGAGGCAAACGGAGTGGTGGTTGCAGGAGACAACAGTTTGTATTTCTTTCGGAAGATTTGCTAATAGTGGTTGGTTCCTCAGAGAGGACTTGCCAGGAATGAATTTACAGCTTTGTGACTGGAAGCTGGCAATTATCCAAGGACTGATAAGGTCTGTTATTGCAATTAACCCTTGGAAGGATTATTGCCTGGACTTTTCTGTGTGTGAATGCCATGAATTCACAGTAGTAAATAAAGAGGGGGGTTTTTGGGACAAGGAGTCTGTGTCTTGGTTCTGCTAAGGCTGGGTCAGAACAGTTGTGTATGTTTGCAGAGTACACGTATGTGTGATTTTGGGAAATCTCTTATTTCAGGAAATCCTGTTTGCCAGAATCCGCAAGGAGGATACAAAAAGCAGAATTCTTTCCTTCCGATGCTCTCCGGTGTCCCTGATGCTCCATTTTCCATGAAACCCTCATAGCTGCCATTGCTAACCTTGCCACCAAGAACTGAGAACCACAGAACTGCCAGTGAGAGTCTCTGGTTGCATCTTGGCAGAAATGGAAAATTACCTGATTTAGTTCTAGACAAGTTTGTTCAATTCCGCTCCCAACATCTATCATAAATTAACAGCTTTTCAACATTATAGGGAAGAGCAAAGCAAAGGCTGTTGGGAGAGCCTTTGTCCTAATACCAGACAGAGGTAACGGCTAAAAGACGAAATGGTTAATACTGTTGGTGTCCTCAGAATTCACGAGCTCCCCTTGGCCCTCATTATGCAGACATCTTGCAGTTGGAGCACCTGTCCCGCCAGAACTGGCCCACCATCTCAAGGGATGCAACAGCTGCTTCAGGCAATAAAAGGGGGATTCCTGCTGCTCCCCAGCATCTTGGTAGTAAGGAAGGCCACTTTGGGGAATGGCTCCCTGTTCCCGTTGTTGTCTGCCAGTCCACTGGGTCATCAGAGAGAAGCACTGAGAAGCAATGTGGGATTTGCTTGCACAATGACCTCAACCAACCCCCTTCAGGGTGATGCCCTTTTAGCCAGGCAGGCAAAGATGGTGGGACAGCAGAGCCACTAGGGAAGGGAAGCAGAAGGTCCTTGGGACTCACACAGAGGCTTCCTCGTGGGCAGATCCCTGGTGCTACCATTCCTCTTGAAGGTCTGGGAGCAGCGAAGGTTCCTCCAAAAAAACGAGGCAAGTCCCTTTCTTAGTTTTGCTAAGATGCTGACCCACTAGCGACTCTTTCCATGCATTCTGCGGGGTGGAGCTGCTGGGATAGTTGCTTACTCGCCAAGTCCCACAGCATCCATGCAGGAGACTGGAGTCCTTCCGTTCGTATCATTCTGGTTTCCACTGTCATTAATCTAAGTCCCCGGACAAGGGCCTCAGCTTGAAACTGCTTTCGTTCAAAAGGCAGAGGAGATGATTCTGAAGAAGGGGAATTCATTCTCCCAGCACTTTCAATAGCCAGCCAAGTGACAGGAAAAGACTGGGAGAGGAATGGAGGCTGAGAAGGGCCATCCGGCTCTCCATACCCTGCTCCCCTTTCATCCCAAAGGCTGGAAATGGGCAAAATCCAGCAGGATCCTCTCCTCCTTAAAGAAATTATCTTGAGCAGTAATTATTTGCTGCGTGTCCCCCAGAATTACTTTTGGTGAGATGGGGGGGGCGCTATATAAACTTGATAAATGATGAATAAATAAATAAATAGCCCAGGGCTTAGGTCCTGAGCTGTAAAAGACATGGTGGAATGAAATGCTCCACGTCACTTAGACCCCTGGTGTGAACTCTGCAGATTCAGAGCCACTGGAGGAGAAAGAGGGGCTTCATGTTTCACAGACAGTGGAATGTGTGACTCCAACCTCCCTGGCTTGGAATCATGGCTTAGGGGAAACTATTTCCGGGCCAAAGAGTGAACTGAGCCTTTGAAAGGCATAATGGAGGCCATGTTCTAAAATGCAGTCATTGGGGTCAGAGCAAAACCTAACATGGATGCAACTTTCATTTCAATATAATTAATTAAATGTTCTTAGTATTGCTCCCCACAATTTAGAGACTCCCTGCTTCTGCAAGTTAAAAGTTACTGTTTTGTAGTCAATATTGAGTGGGAGTTCAATTAAAACTTTGGGGGGAGAACAGCAGCCTTGGCCCTTGGTTGTACTTCTAGGTGAATCAAACCCATCCTCCACATTCAATGAACCACTAGCCAACCTGTGACCCTACCGGCCATCCTTTCAGAGATGTTTCCTCACCAGATTCCCCAACACCTTCAACAAGGGCAGAACTTCTGAGGTCCTGGAAAAAGTTCTTCAAAATTCAGAGATGTCTTTGCCTTGAAAGTCACCCCAGCTGAACCATATCTAGCATCAGCGAAGGAATTGTTTTATGACATTTTGTGTTATTTTGAGGTTGAAAATGTTCTGCCCAGTTAAAGGTTAACGGGGCAAAACGAATGGGGTCCGAACACCCTGTGTTTTCCCCATGTACCTGGCCTTCCCCTCCAGGCACTTGAAAGCAAGCAAGCACACAGCAGAGCAGAAATGGCAGCTGAAATGCCTACGTGAATACGAGGAGGAGTTCTTTTGCTCGCAAGAGACCAAGGGTGGCTGTTCCTGGCTCTCTCCAACTTCTCCTGCCTACTTTCTTCTGCTTTAAGCGCTTTGCAAAACAATCGACCAGAGTTCTTGGTACAGGAAACGTGATGGACTCACTTTGTGCAAAGAGCTGGGAGATAGTTTTCCTGTTATCCTCAGTGCCTTCAAATTCTTTCTCTGCAAGTTGCTTGTTGGCCGTATCCATACGGTCTGCAAAGGAAGAAGAGACGCAGAGATCACGGCACTCTTAGGGCTGAATAATTAACAGTTAAGAGTCTATCCCTCATGTAACCTTCCTCCTGCCACCTTGCACAACTGTCTACTGAGGCGGGCTGGACTGAGAGAAAGAAAACGACTGCAGGGAACTTCCGTGACTGAAGATGATGTTGGAACCTGGGCTTCCCTGGTTGCCCTGGACTTGCTAATCCATAGCCCAGCGGCTCTACGGAGAGCTATCCAAGCAGTTCACCTTTCTTGCCATTCAACTATTTCACAACCTAATCTTTATTAAAAGCTGCAAGTTCAGGCAAAAGTGTAAGCAATAAGCAACGGCACACGCATAGGCAGACCTACGGTCCGTACGAGGATTCAGGGCATTCAGAAAGTAATCAGTAACCGCTCAGCGTTTGTTCCTCACAGTCTGAGTCCTTGGTGGAGGCTGCAGTGACGGTTGTCCTTCTGGAACTCTGTCCCATCCCCACACACGGGATCTCTGGAGCTCAGTCAGAGTGACCATCGGGTTCTTGGTCATTTCTCTTACTAAAGCCCCCCTCCCCCGACTGATCAGATGGGCGGGTGAGCAGCTCTTGGAAGAGTCCCGGTTGCAACAAACTTCTTCCATGTGAGAATTATGGAGGCCACTGTGCGCTTAGGAACTTCCAGCAGCAGACATTTTATGGTCGCCTTCCCCAGATCTGTGCCTTGCAATGATCCTCCCTCTCGTGGCTTTTGCTCGGCTACATGATGCACCGTCAGCTGTGAGGCCTCCTAAAGAGAGGTCTGGGCCTTTCCAAATCATGGCCAGTTTAATTTACCACAGGTGGTCTCCAATTAAAGTGTAGAAACATCTCAACAATGATCAAGAGGAATGGGAGGCATCAGAGCTTCAAGCGTTGTTGCAAAGGGTCTCAATACTTATGCCGGTGTGATATTTCAGTTTTTTCTTTTTAATAATTTACAGACTTTTCTAAAATTCTGTTTTCACTTTGTCATTACTGGGTACTGAATGTAGATCAATGAGGAAAAAAAACCCAAAATTCAATAACTGCAGAATCGGGCTACAGCAAAACAAAATTGGCAAAAGTGAAGAGGGTCTGAATACTTTCTGAATGCGCTGTAGGTACATAATAACTCGCAGCCATGTTCCATAAAAGAGGCCATGTGCTCCTAGCTGTAGTGTGGCCTACCTACTGTCTAAGCTACATTACATCCTAGGCAGCCTACGCTGCCTCAAGGTAGGAAGGAATACCTTGTCCGCTTTTGATACCTCCAGATGGGTTGAGTTTGCAGTTGAGGACTTGTGGGTGGCTTCTCTGATGGAAGATGGAGGCTGGAATGGCCTCCCTTCCCTTCTCTCTGCTATCAGTGCTTTGTAACAAGAAGTGCCCAGACAGGAAAGAGAAAGCATGTCATAATCCCTGAAGACTTCCTTGTGAAGGGAACATCTGCCCCTCTTTTGGCTAGCAGGGGTCAGTGTTGCTAAACTTTACCTATCAGCTACCTAAATGCAAAACCCAGGACTGTCTCAAAGGCAGAGGGCCTTGAATGCAGAACCAGCAGCCGTAGCCCGTCTTTGCCAGAGCTGCAAATGGTCCAAGGATTCAACGCTGGTCCCAGTCCAGAATCTTTACTAAGGATATAGCACCTGCCGGCTCTCGCCCACCACGCATGACCTCATCACACAGGGTGACCCATCTCCGAATCCTTTAAGGGATGGCTGCTGCATCCTATTCCAAAAGGCCCAGCCTTGTACTTTGCTCCCATGGTGGTGACCCAAATTCCTTGGGCAGCCCCTGAAGGAGTTGGAAGGGCCAAAGAATCAGCAAGTCCTTCCTTCTCTCTGGTAGAGAAGGCAGCCACCTTGGCAAATGGCTTCTGGCAGACTTCGCTTCTCCCACAAATCCTTTCCATCCCCTTTCAGTGAGTCTTTCACCTTTGCTGCACAACGAGACACCAAGAGGCCTCACCCCATTCCCTCCGCCACATCAGAGCTAATTCTGCATCTTACACACCCACCACTCTGGGCACAAAATCCTGGAATGGACTTGCAGCCCTTGAAATTTAGAACATAGAATAATAGGGTTGGACGGAACCTTGGAGGTCTTCTGCCCCAACTCCCTACTCAAGGCAGGAGACCTTACACCATCCTGGCCAACCAGTTGCCCAATCTATTTCTGAAAACCTCCAGTCATGGAGCACCCACAAGTCTGGGGGGGGGGCAAGCATTGATTAATTGTTCTCACTGTCAAGAATTTGCTCCTTAGTTCCAGGTTGGGTTTCTCTTTAATGAGCTTCCACCTATTACTTCTTGTCCTGCCCTTGGGGGCTTACAGCTGTATTGTAAAACTGGAAAAGGGGGGGAGGGGAAAGGGAGAGCTAAAAACACCTCTTCCCAGAAGAGCCAGACACACCCCAACTGAGAACTCTTTCTAGCTCTTTAGCAACCGGTGAATAGAGATGCAATCATCCAAGCCAAAGTATCTGAAAAGGTTAAAGCAACTGGACCGAAGTACACAATGTAAGCTGCCCTGAGTCTTCGGAGAAGGGCAGGATATAAATGTAAAAAAAAAAAAAAGTTGATTAAAACTGAGACGTTTCGTTATCATTCAAGTAGTGTCTTCAGTCAACATGGAAAATTTGGGTAGGCAGAGAGTCAGTCAGTCATTGGAAAGAACCAATTCTTGCCATGCAAATTTTCATGTTGACCAAAGAAGTTACTTTTTTTTTTTTTTTTTACATTTATATCCCGCCCTTCTCCGAAGACTCAGGGCGGCTTACAGTGTATAAGGCAATAGTCTCATTCTATTTGTATATATATATATATATTTTACAAAGTCAACTTATTGCCCCCCCAACAATCTGGGCCCTCATTTTACCTACCTTATAAAGGATGGAAGGCTGAGTCAACCTTGGGCCGGGCTCGAACCTGCAGTAATTGCAGGCTGCTGTGTTCTAATAACAGGCTTC